>NC_056667.1:112847343-113185676 GCF_018350195.1 Panthera tigris | reverse complement strand
CATTTAATCCCTAGGTAAAAGCAATTGTTTTCAACCATTCTGTAACTTTCATATTTCCATATAATGGCTTTGAATAGGAAGATTTCTAGAAAGAGCATTCCAAAAATACCAATTAAGCAATCCATTTTAATCAGCTATCCATTTTCCATACTTAGTAGACTTTTGGGACTGAAGATAAGGTGAAATTCTAGTGGCATAACCGAGGTCAACAGCTAGATGGGCATTTCTTTGATCGTTATTTAACATCGACTGTGTTTAAATTAAATAAGTCCTACAATTATGGTCAACACCACCCCACTTACCTTTTAGAATACATTTCAAATGGTTTCTCAAGAAACCTTGCCAAAGATGGCCAGATGCCCCATCACATAGTCTTCTAGCTCTCTCTGATGTAATATTTACCCGTGTGTGTGTGTGTGTGTGTGTGCATTATGACTAGTATAACAAAACACCATAGACTAGGTGACTTAGGAACTTATTTTTGCACAGTTCATAAGACCTTATATCTTTTTTCTTATAAGGACATCCATCATATTGGATATGGGCCTGGTCATATAACCTCATTTTTCCTCAGTTACCTCATTAAAGGTTCTCATCTCCAAATACAGACACATTCTCAGTTACTGGAAGTAAGGACCTCAGCCTGTGAATTTGGGAAAAACACCATTCAGTGCATAACAAGGTATCTCAATCATGTGTCTATTAATTGGTTATTGGTTGCTTCTCTGTCCACTAGAACATAAAGCTCCATGGGAACCAGAATACTGCCATGTCCATCACTATTTGCCCAAGGCGTAGTATAGCACCTTGCTTATCACAGGTTTTCAATAACTATTTGCCCAGTATATAAGCAACTGTCTAAATGAATAAACCAGTAAGGTTGACCTCCAAAACAATTTGGAGGGATATCATTTTAACAGTGAAAGGAGAGGTAATCGTACTTTTTTTTTTTTTTTAACAAATGTTCATGTTACCACAGTTATAAGCTGCCTACTGTGTCAAACCTGGGAATGAGCTACCCTCAGGGGAAGTGCTAATTAGACAAAGGCCAGTGGAGCTCCCAGAAGTGGAGAGATGGCTGGGAGAGCTGCATCATGCAGGATAGAAGTGCTCGCCCTGATTACTACTTGTGGCCAGATGGTTTTAGGCTACGACCCTGCAATTATCAGAGCTGCTCCCCAAATATCACCCCTTTTCATATATAGCTGTTTATATCTAGCCACCATCTGCACATCAAGTAAACATGATAACTTTGTGAACTTTGTCCTCTGCTTCAATTAAGTTGTCATTAATGCCTCTGTATTTGAGCTAAGATAATGTTGATGAGAGAATCCCATTAACAAGGGCAAAGACATAAATAGCCACAGGGCTGTGACTGTCACAACAAGCTGTCTGCCGGGCACAGAGTTCAAGTTTCCGAAGACAGAAAAGTGATGAGGTGTTCCAAGTTATGGGAAACTGAGAAATGCAATTGCCTGAGCTTCGAGATATCCTGCAAAGGTTGGGAATGTTTCCCAAAACAGTGATCTCTTGGACGTCTGCAGCTTTTTCTAGTCTGATTAATGACAGTGGGATCATTTTATTTCTTAACTGACTCTTCCTTCCTCACCATTCACTCAAAAGAGTAACTGAGGGAGCTAGGTTTTTATTATTACATCAGATATTACACTCTACTAGTCAATCCTGATCTCACTTCCTTTGCTCTTTCCTAGTTTCTGCTTTGATAATTCCCTCATATAATTTGCATTGCCTCCATTTAATTCAGGAAGGTTTTGAAGTTTCTACTCTCTGCTGGCACTGTATGTATGCTCAGACCTGAGGATTGGGGCATTGGCCACTGGGAGCCCATGGGTACAGTTGGAAGAGATGGTCTTGGGGCATTTGTGATGCAAGAGGATGTATGCTCAGGATAGTGGGGGATCATGGAGGACAGGAACCCAGATGAGTGAGAAGGGAAAGGTTTTCTAGGGGTAGGGGCAAGGACAGCTTGTTTTGAAGAATGGATAGAATTTGGCCAAACGAAGAGGGAAGGAAAGGATGTTCCAATCCAAGGAAAGAAGTAGGAGATCTAGGAGGCTAAGACTCCATGGCTGGCTCAGGATGACTGGGTCACCGAGGACAAAGGAGGACAGACAGAAGAGAAAGCAGATTCTGACAGAGACATCAGAGTTGGAGCTGTATCGTGAAGGCAATAGAGAAATTATCTGTCTCTGGAGTTGAGCTTGATTTTTACCATGTAGATTTTGGAGCTGAGCATTCAAGTCAATATCACAGAAACAAAGGCTTTACCATCAACCACAAGTATGTCACATTTCCTGCCTGACTCTAGTGGATGGCAGAACAGGATGTTTTCCTTGCATACCCTGACCAAGGAGGGTCTTCAGGATCCAGCTCACCTTGATGTATAAGCTGGGCTTTAACAACTAGGAAAGGTTTGACCTGTGATTTATGGCCCAGGCACCAGGGAAAGCCCTGCTACTGACACTTGGCAGTGGAGATTCAGCTGGTGAGATGCTCAATCAATCAGTGAGCATTTGGAGAGGGCAGAATGCTGTCCTGTTGATGCTGAGGGGGATACCAAAACAAGACTCAGACTCTGACCCCCAGGAACTCATCTCAGTGGGAGATGAGACTTACAGCTATGCATTAAGCATAATGCATGGTTCAACACAATAAATAATATGAACTAACTGCATAGATCAGATAGCAGATGTTATAGGGATTGAGATGGAGAAATCACTGTGTTGGTCTAGTCGAGGTAAACCTGCTTTGCTCATTTCTTGGTTTATTAACCTATTCACTCAATCATTCGGCACTTGTTATGTGCTCTGCACTGTGCTTGGTGCTTATGATAGAAAGTTAAAAAAAAAGAAGAATGCTTCCTTGTTCTTACAGTTGAGGAGAAGAAGCTCTAAGACAGATACTGGGGATTGGAAGGTAGGGAAATGGGCTTGGTTATTGAAAGCTGGGAGTGGAGGCACCGATTAGGTAATTGGATTCACGTAGAACATAATGAATGCACTAGCTTAGTTACAGTAGGGAGTTTGCATAGGAGTATTGGGAAATGGGATTGAGACGATAGATGGAAATTCGATTGTCAAGCTAAGCAGTTTGAGATTCATTCTCCAAGCTCCATGACCCACTGGAAGGACATGCTGTGGGGTACTCCTTAGACAGTTCAATGTAGCGGGCTGTCCAGCACCAGAAAGAAGTCGGAGGCTGGGGAAAGAGGGAGGTCGTCACAAAATTCCCCAGCTGTGGTGATAAATAATAGAATAATGGCTGAGGAAGGAATTGGAAGAAAAATATGAATTCAATCTACCATATAGGGAAGGGTTAATAAAATTTGATAATTGATGGATAAAATGTATCCAAGGAAAACAGAACTCAGGATCTAAATCATAGCATAGTGGTACTAATAATTGTAATATGCTCTTTTACGATGTGATTTACATTTTAAGACTGCTTTATTCAATTATTTATGTATTCCCTACTTTGTTCTCACAAAAAATTGAAGCTACCTTTGAACTATTAAGTTAACAGTGGACATGACAGGATGTGGGAAAATCAGCTGAATTGGGTTTTCTGGAGAAGATAAAGCCTAGAAACTTCCAAGTCAAGCTGGGTAATTCTGTCTCTATTTTACAGATGAGGAAGCAGGTGTCAAGGGATGAAGAAATCTGTCTTAATTCCTAGAAATTATAAGTGGCATGGCTTTGAGCAAGGGGTAACGGGCAAATAGAGGCATCAAGGAAATCTGTGACAAGTTATTTCCAGGGTTGGAAATAGAGTCATCAGGGATGTGCCTCTGGCCTGGGCTGAATCTCTGCATGCTGGCCTGTTGCTGTATCAGCTGATGCTTAGAGGTCCTGCGACAGCCATGATGTTCCAAAGGTTCTGTGTTCAAACCATCAGGAGAGACAGTGAAATAAGATGAAGTCTAAATGCAAATATCTATTAGGCATTTGAGGACAAGAGAAATACAGAAAGATAGGGTGGGGGTGAGAGAGAGCAGCAGGGCTCTGCAGGCTGAAAAATTAGTTAATGTGTCATTCTCAACCAAGGGAGATTCCCCACCCTTCCACCCCAGCCTCCCATTCTCCCAAACCTACCCAAGGGACTTTTGTCAATATCTGGAGATACTTGTGGTGCTGGGAGTAGGGGGGGCTGTTACTGGCATTTGGTGAGTCAGGGGTGCTGCTAAACGTCCTACATAAGGGGCGTATTACAGAATGCCCTACCCCCAACAAAGAATTATCCAGTCCAAATTATCCAGGGACAGTGTTAAAGAACTCTGCTTCTAGAAAAACCTTACTCTTCTTAAAAAAAAAAAAAAAAAAAAAAAAAAAAAGTTTAGGCCTTTTAGAATATTACTTAACTGCTCTGAGTCTCACTTCCATCAGATGTGAACTATCAGTCGCTATGAAGTTCTCATTACAAAAAGTATACAAAATGGCTTATTAAATGCTCCGTAAGATTACTTATCTGGAAAAATAGCATCGAAGTAATGGCGATTAGCTAGAATTCCACGTCCGATCTAAGTAGACGTTCTAAGAAACAGAAGTTGAAGTGTATTTTAATTCTTAGAAGCTAGAAGATCCACCAAAAGCCAGGACCAACGTTTGAACTCAGTATTGTCAAAACGGAAGTTTCCTTGTGCGAAGATGAGCTGGTCGGCCACTTTGGAGATGCTCTGGCTATAGAGTCACATATGACCCAGTGGTCAGACTCCAAGGTGCTCACTGCAAGAACTGAAAGCTTAGGTCTACACAGAGATTGGCACACATGTTCACAGAAACTTTATTTACAATACCCCTAAATGAAAACAACCCAGATGTCCATCAGCTAGTGAATGGAAAAATAAAATGTGAGATAGCCATACCATAGAGTATATAATTCAGCAATAGAAAAATATCCTGACACAAGCTACAACAAAGGATAACCTTGAAAATGTGTTAGATGACAGAAGCCAGTCATAAAAGGGAACCCGATGCACGAATTCATGTATAGGAAATGCCAAGGATGGGGAAATCCATTCAGACAGGAAGCAGAGTAGTAGGTGACTAGGGCTGGAGGTGAGGGGGGTGAGGAGATAGTGGAGGAAGTACCTATATGTTATAACATTTCTGTCGGGCGTTACAAGTGTTTTAAAATTAATTGTGATGGTTGCCTGACTGAATATACTAAAAAAATGACTTCTGCATTTTATTTTTTTCATTTTTTTAAATGTTTATTTATTTTTGAGAGGGCAAGGGGGTTGGAGGGCAGAGAGAGAGGGAGAGAGGGAATCCCGAGCAGACTCCTAACTGGTCAGCGTAGAGCCGAATGCAGGGCTCAGTCTCACAAACCCTGACATCATGACCTGAGCTGAAATCAGGAGTCAGACGTTGGACCGACTGAGCCCCCTGGGCACCTCTTGAATTGTGCATTTTAAATAAACGAATTGTATGGCATGTGAATTTTATCTCAATCAAGCTGTTCCAAAAATATGAATAAAGAAAAGCAAAGTTGAATTCAATGGCAGAAGATAGAACTTTGCAGAAGTAATTGGCCATCAGTTCCTGCAGCAGGAGCAGGGTTGGCCTAGGAGGGGTGGAGAGGGAGAGCAGGAGCTCAGCCTGGTTCTCCTGAACCCACCCCCCTCCCTTCAATTCTGACTCCACCTCTAGTAGCCACATGACCCTGGACAGCCTCTCTGGCTTTTCGTTTTAGCATCTGTAGCAGGAGGACCATGAAACTGGGCCTCCTGGACCATTGTGAGAATTAGGAATTACACATTTAAAATGCCTGGCACATCACAGGTATTCGGCACTGTTAATGTGCGTTACTAGCTGTTTTTACAATTGGCCCGTATTTCAAAAGTTCATTTGCAAGCAATGATGGAAACTGCCTTTTTTTTTCCTTCATGGAGAAAAACTGTTAAGTCTTAAGCAAGCACAGAGAAGTCTATCCAACCCTCTCTGTAAAGGAGCTCTTTTATTTATTTATTTATTTATTTATTTATTTATTTATTTATTATTTTTTATTTATTGTAAAGGAGCTTTTAGACAAGTGGCTTCAGCTGAATTCTGGGACCTGGGAGCAGTTGCTTTGTTAACAAGGAGGGCCAGAAGTGGAAAAGGATGAAAATGTTTCCTTTTCTTCTCAACTCAAACAGTTTGTTAGTCTTAAAAAATAATCATAAAAGTTGGATATTTTGTTTTTAGATACTTTGAAAATTCTGGTACTCTCTGTAAGGAAAAAAAAACAACAACACACTAATCATTCCATGTCATTCCAGTATTTTCTTTGTGGTAATTTTTGACAAAATGCATACCATAACCACATACGCTATTTAGCCTGAGTTTTCCACTTATCTGGATATCACTTGCATTCTTGGACATTATAATTTTTGATGACTACATTATATTCCGTGTTACTAAATATGCCATATTTGATTTAACTAACCCGCTATTGTTGGAAATACTGGTAGTTGTGAATTTTTGCTCTTAGAAATAATGGCCTCATAAACTCTCCTCCCCTTAAATCTTGGCTGTGATGCTTGTACTATTTCAGGATTAATTCTTCAGAAAAAAAATATGGGAAATGAGGTATGATATTTTTAGGGCTTTTTTTTTTTTTTGATGCCCTTTGGTATTTTGCCTTCCAGAAAGAAGGTACAAACTTACGTTGCCATCAGCAACATGAAATTGCCTGTTTCCCTCTTTCTACACTAACTATGTGTATTGGTTTTGTATCCGTTGCCTGTCTGGGAGGTGGCAAATATTATTTGACATCACTTTGAAGGTCAGAAAATTTATGTTTGTCATCATCCAACAATCTTTCCAGAACCCAAATCCCGCATTTTAAGCCTGGGCTCCTAAATCCTATGAATCATTAGGGGGCCACCCTAAAGTGGCCCTAATTACCCTGTTCTACCTCCAGGAGCATTTCCCCATCGAGGTGTTCCTGGCCTCAAAGGTGGTACTTTCTCATTCTCCCCTTTGAAAACTTTTCTTCTTTCAGACCTTTCCACCTCAGGGAGGTTTTGGGAGGAAAGCACTCTGACAGCATCGGTTTTACCCAATTTGTGAACAATTAATAGCACTTAAACCTGTACCTTTAAAAAAAGAATTCTTAGAAACGAAACCTTGGAGAACTTCTAGGGGTGTTATTTGGTTATAAAAATATATATTACATATATAGCCATTAACAGAATGAAGTGGGAAGGAGGGCCCAGCAGAAAGCAGATTTTTAGAAGGGAATATGTCACTTCGTTTGCCTTGGAATCTGTTCCCAACTCAGCTTCTCTAAAACCAGCCTTGTTTTTCCAGGCTTCTTTTCATCTTCCTCTTCTGAAACCTCAGATGGTGTAGTTTCCTAACCCAGGCTGCACAACCTTCCAAGGCCTGGGGCCACCCTGAAGCCTGCCTTAATTAACCCGGTGTGGAGCCCAGGGACCTGTCTTTTCAGAAGCTCCCTAGGTGCTGCCTTTTGTGTGGTCAGCCTCAGGAACCACTGTCCTCATAATTTTCCTCTGAAGAGTGAAGATTTCACACAGGGACTCGGGACCATGGAGGAAAAGATCAAAAAGATCAAACCAAAAGGAAAAGCAGACCAAAAAGGGAGGAAAAAAAAAAAAGAAGAAGAAAGAAAGAAAGGAAAAAAAAAAGACAAGCAACCATGCAAACCCTCATTAAGTGACAGTGTTGAAGAGAGCGATATGGATAGTGATGTGGGAAGGGGAGGGGACCAGGCAGCAGAACACAAAGGCCAGTGCTCTGGCCTTGCCATTCCCATGGGTCAGACCTCTTGTCTCAGGCCATTGTCATCTGTGAAATGACTAGAGGATGCATCTCTGATTAGGCAGGACACTCGGCACGCCTCCGTTCTCTTCTTACTGGAGCCCTGATGCTGAGCAGGGCGCTAGTCCCTGGTGGGGGGGGGCGCTATTTACATCCTCTAAGTTGGGTTAGTTACTGACGCCTCTTCCAGCTCAAACAGTCTATAGTTTGTCTGCAGATGCAGTCTCCTGTGTTATGCAAATGTATTTAAATCAGTATGCAAATGAGAATAAAAAGAAGTAAAGACCCACAGCTGGCCGTGCCCCCCAAATGCCCCTGCCGGAAGTCAAATGTTCATCACCAGGAAATGCGTGACACAGCCTCTACCTCATTAGCAGAGTCCCTGTGGTTAGGACCCAAACTCTGGCATTTGGGAGGAAGTACGGCCGCCAGGTTGAGCAGCCCCCAGGTTCACCCCAAGCAGATGTTCAGGGCCACAGCCAAGGCTGCCAGGAAGCTGGCTGGAAATGCAGGGGGGTCCCTTGCATCTGGCCTGTTGTGAGCAGATGGGACCCAGCTGCCTGGTGCAGTGCAGCTGGGCTCCCAACCTGGAGCTGTGCTGCTCCCTGGGCACCTTCTCCAACCCTATGAGGGCTCAGAGGCACACGCACTTCAGCAGCTATTCTGAGAAGCCCTGCAGACCTCTGCTGTGATTTTCAGTGCTTGCTTTCCAGCTGGTTTCTTAGGACCTGCTCCAGTAGGCTCTACCAAGTCTGATTTCTTTTACCTCCAGAAACAGCTTACTCTGTCCCTTGCTCTCCATTGTCACTGCTGCTACTTTGGCTGAGACCCTTATCATCTGGTCTTCTGGGGCTAGTGTAAGCAGTAGGCCCCACCCATTGTGCTCCCTGCTTTGACTCCCAGCGGTCCTCTGCCACCCCGTCTTTGCACAGTGGACCTCCAGCTAGGTCATTCCCATGCTGAAGACCCTTCATGGCCTCCCATTGTTCTAAAGCAGTGGTTTCCATTCCTGACAGCACGTTAGAATCACCCAGGGAGCTTTTAAAAAAATGCAGACGCAGGACACCTGGGTGGCTCAGTCTGTTGAGCGTCCAACTCTTGATTTCAGCTCCGATCATGATCTCAGGGTTCATGAGATCAAGCCCCACGGTGGGCTCTGTGCTGACAGCACAGAGCCTGCTTGGGATTCTCTCTCTCTCTCACTCTTTGTCTCCCTCCCTCTCTCTCTCTCTCTGTCTCCTCTCTCTGCCCCCTCCCCCCACTCTCTCTCCTTGTCTCAAAATAAATAAATAAACATTTCTTTTTTTTAAATGCAGATGCCTCGGGTCCTATCCCCAAAGGTTTTGATGGAATTGGCTTGAATAAAGCACTTTACACAATCATTTATCCAAGGAAATTGTGGAAACCCATTCCTTAGTTTTTCATGTCAGGTCCCTGGGTGAATGGATCCTTTCTCACTGGCTTTCTTCTTGTTCTCTCCCGCTTCTCATTGCAGACCCTGGCTTTTTTGTACAGGCTCTTTGACTCCTGGACTCTTGCTCTCTGAGTAGAGAACTCTTTGCACTTTTCAG
This sequence comes from Panthera tigris, assembly GCF_018350195.1. Taxonomy (NCBI): domain Eukaryota; kingdom Metazoa; phylum Chordata; class Mammalia; order Carnivora; family Felidae; genus Panthera; species Panthera tigris. The sequence continues at coordinate 113,176,321 of NC_056667.1, read as the reverse complement.
AACTTCTCAAAACTGTCACCATCTCTGCTGTGAAGTCTTTCAGGGATCCTCCTATGCCATTAGTTAGGTTTTCTTTCTTCTCTGCTTCCATAGTACCACTCCACCCAAAACTGCATGCAGTGTTCTTATCTTGCCTTTTTTGTCTGTCCCACTACCCTGAACTCGAAGGACAGGATTCTTTTTTTTTTTTTTTTAATATTTATTTATTTTTGAGAAAGAGAGACAATGTGGGCAAGCTGGGGAGGAGCAGGAGAGAGGGAGACAGAAGACCTGAAGCAGGCTCCTCACTGACCATAGAGAGCCTGATGTGGGGCTTGAACTCACAAACCATGAGATCATCACCTGAGCTCAAGTTGGACGCTTAACCCACTGAGCCACCCAGGCGCCCCGCAGAGGACAGTATTGTAACACTCACTGCGTGCCTCTTCCATTTAACGGTAGCCTATAGACACCATGTGATATGTCTCTCCATCACATGGTGATGGGACTCTCCATACTTCACAAGCCAGGGACCATTTTATAGTTGCTCTTCTATCCATTTGTTTTAGCTAACATCATTGTCTGCTTATGACGCAACATGGACCGTTCTACATGCACTACCGTATTGACTACTGTATAATTATCACAACAGCCTAGAAGTCATTTCCCCCACGTTGCAGGGGAGAAAACTGAGGCAATAAGAGGAGGAAAACAACTCCGCACATAGCAAGACACAAGAAATGTCTACTGAGTGGAGACGTGTGACTGTGTGCTTTTGTCACAGACACATCTTTGTGACCAGACTGATGAATAAGACTGTGTTTCCTCGAGCAAGTACTGGGCACCAACAGAGTCTTATTAGCTGATAGATTTTTTTAGAAAGAAACTCCTCCCATCTTCATGACTAATTCCCAGTACAGTTTTCTTAGTAAGGTAGGCTGGCAGGGTAGTTATGCACCAAAGACATCTGAGGCAAAAGAACAAGATAGGAATTACCTTTTAAAAAAATTATCATTATTATTTAGAGAGAGAGAGAGAGAGAGAGAGAGAGAGAATGAGGGCACAAGTGGGGGAGGGGCAGAGGTGGAGAGAGAGAGAATCTTAAGCAGCCTCCACACTCAGCAGGGAGGCTAACACAGGGCTCGATCCCGTGACCCTGCGATCATGAACTGAGCTGAAATTGAGAGCTGGACCCTCAACCTACTGAGCGATCCAGGCACCCTTGAGAGAATTACCTTTTAATAAACACTCAGGATGCCTCCAACTGTCCTGGGACATTTCCTGCCTGATCTCAATGGATCCTCTTAACAAGGACACAGAGTAGGAATTATGATCTTTGCAGACAATAAAGCCAGACTTCAGGGAAGGTAGGAATAGCCAGTGTCACCTAATTAGTTAAGGAAAAATGTTGAGATTGAGCTAGTGTATTATGTGTCTCCAAAGGTAGACGGCCTTCGCCTGGCACATCACTAGAATCTGGCTTTCCTCATCTACTTTTCCCTTTAAAAATAGTTTATTTTTAATTAAAAATTTTTAACTTTATTTGTTTATTTTGAGGGAGAGAGGGTGTGCAAGCAGAGGAGGGGCAGAGAGGTAGAGAGAGGATTCCAAGCAGGCTCTGTGCTGCCAGCACAGAGCCCGACACAGGGCTCGAACACAGGGCTGATATCATGACCTGAGCTGAAACCAAAAGTCAGACACTGAACCTACTGTGCCACCCACATGCCCCTTACTAAAAAAGAAACATAAGGCATTTGCAGGAAAATGTGAGAAAAACAAATCACCTATAATCCTACCACACAGAGATAAAATCACCATGGGCATTTTTTTGTAAGTTTATATATTTTGAGAGACAGAGAGAGAGAGAGAATGAGCAGGGGAAGGGCAGAAAGAGAGAGGGAGAGAGAAGATCCCAAGCAGGCTCTGTGTTATCAGCACAGATCCTGACACAGGGCTCGAACTCACAAACCCTGAGACCCCGACCTGGGCGGAAATCAAGAGTCAGATGCTGAACCAACTGAGCCACCCAGGCATGGGCATTTTTAAGTTTTTCCTTTCAACCTTTTACTTTGCATTTATAGCAAGAGGTCAGTTCATTTGGCAACACCTGTAGTTGTAATATACAGACCAATTTGTGTTTTGCCCTTTTGTTTTGAACTCAAATGTATCAGACATTGTTTAGCCACTTTGAAAACAAAAAGAGAAGTGAAGTGGTAAAGAGAGGAGGGAAGGTGAGGCTTATGGGTCTGCTGGGGGTTTGGTTTAAGCAAAAGGAGACACGGGGAGGCTGCTGAGAGCACGCGTGGAGCACGGAGCTCAGCAGGTGAGGAGGATGAGCCCCGCTGGCTCCAGATCTCCCCAGTCAATCATCCCTACTGCCTTCCCTGTTTCTTTTGCAGGCAGCAGCTTGAATGATGGCTTGTGGCATTCAGTCAGCATCACCGCCAGAAGGGACCGCATCACTCTTACTCTGGATAATGATGCAGCATCCCCGGCCCAGGACACCACTCGTGTACAGATTTATTCTGGAAATAGCTACTACTTTGGAGGTAAGTTCCCCAGCTTTTGAAAAATAAAGGATGGAGGGAGAATGCAATGGACAATTATTTTGCTCTAATCATTCTTTTTTTTTTTTTTTTTTTTTTTTGGCAATTAGACCATTCACACATACACGCGCACGCGCACACACACACACACACACAGGTACCCAATCCCAAGCACAAAATAATGAGAAGCAAACTTTCTGACAGCTGTGCAGATATACACTATCTAGGTCAGTGCAGAGGGGAAAAAAAGAAAAAAAGAAAAACTTTAGCTATAAGAGCTGGTGTTATGTAACATGTCCAAAGGAGATTTTTGTAGCCATGCCAAGCTCCGTGATCACGTTGGGAAGGAGGAAGTCAGCTGAAAACTTGGAGGATGTGTACCAACAGTCAGCAGTACCTGCGAAAGGAGAAATCCAGATGGGAAGGCAGGGAAGGCACAGCCAGGATCCTCAGCCATATAGGCTACTCTGCCACTTTGCTGTCTGAATCCCCCGTCTGTTCGTTCCTTCCCGACATCCCTGGAAGCCATGCCCGTGGAGTAGGGCTCTAAAAATGGGGAAGGTCTAGACGTCCTGTGAACTTGTAGCTCCAGTGGAGCAGGCGATACAGGTCCAGCTGTCCCCATTTCCAGGTGAATCCTAGGAACATTCCCAATGACAAAGACACGGGGCATACTGGAATGGATGAAAACTACATGATGAGGAATTCACTGCCTTTTTATAGATGCATGTGCAGTTTTATTTAGTTTTTTTCCCCAAGTTATTTCTTTCATTAAAAATCTTAGTATCTATTTTTTTAGTCATGTGTTTGTATTATAGAAACAGTCTCTAGAGAGTAATGTCAAAGAGCCGTCTGACCTTGAGGAAGACCCTGATGGTCCCTGAACTTACTTATCTAGGACGTGGAGAAACAAAGCCAGACTGCTGGAGAACTTCAGCAGGGTCAGGGTTACATGCTTGCAAATAGACACACGGGCTGCACCTTTTGTAAACACGGGTGTGGGCTGGGCCTGTTCTCCGGTTGCTAATTCTTCGTCCATTAGGAAACTGAAGGGAAGTGTTTGTGTAAAATTACAAGTGCGGTCTCTCAAATAGACTTTGCAAATCACTTCTCTCATGGCACTGACACGTGGTTAAGTTTTGAAATCCAGAAGGGGCTTTGCATAAGTGCATTGTACATAACAAGGTATCCTGGAAGGGAAGCAGCATAGAGCAATACTGTTGTGGTTTGATTTTTTAAGACCCCACCAAAACCCTCTGTCCTTCACTCTAAATCCCCACGTCTGCAAGGACAACAGATTCCAACAAGAAAGGAGCTCTTCCAGTGCCTCTAAATGTCGTATGTATCTTACGCCATTTAATTCGTGCAGGAACTTTGTGAAGTAGGCGATTGTAGCCCCATTTCACAGACAGTAAGACTGGTGTTTGCTGAAATGAAATAACTTGTGTAAACGTTAGAATCAGGACCCACCCCCAGGTCTGTGTTCTCTGCAACCTGCTATGTTGGGACAGCAAAGGGATGCTAGCAAATGTAGCATAAAGGCAGCAGAAGGGTCTTGGGGACCCTAAGATACATTTCACAGACTGCATAATTCTTGCATCACATGCAGTGTCTCATCAACAAAGAGAGAAAAGCATTCTTGTATTTGTTTCTGAGGAAAATGATGTTCGATGATTACGGCATGCAGAATGCCTCAAAGACGAAATGTCTGGCTTCCCCCCAGTTAAGGGGGCGCTGGGTTTACAAGGCCGAGACTTATCTGTGATTTGAACGGCATTTAAGCAAGCGCCCCACACGTAGACCGTAAACTTAAGGGAGGTGAAAAATGAGCCTGAGCAATAATAGTCAACTTACATAAATTCTCTCTACAGTTTCAATTAGAACTTGTAGGAATCTCTCTTCGTTTTATGGTGTGCCTGTGAGCTGTTAAGCAGCTGCTGGGCATCAGCCCAGCAGTGACTGTCTATTAGAAATGGCTGAAATAATTCCCAATTATTTATGGGTTATTGCCATGTTTTCAAGCTTGCATTCCCATATGCTCTGAACCTATTAAAACCCATCGGGATGGAGCACAAGCGCTCATATACCTACATTGCCGTGTACCTGTCTTAATGAGAAGTGCCCTGATCGCAAGCTATGCTAAATCAGCGTAATGCAGTGTTTTTTTTTTAAGGAACACCCTTTAAAGAGGTACGGTGTTAACCTTTCAGTGTGCTATTACAGCCCTATAACTAGGTGCGTTTAAGCTCGTAGTTCTTTGGCATCTGCGTTTGCTTTGTGCCTCGCTTCAGAATTCCAGTTCTGTTCCTGTGTGTGTACCTTTCTCAGGAACTAAGCCTGTTAATGCCAACAATTAGCCAGACAATTACTCTGCCACCATCCTTACCCAAACCATAATTTCCTTTGAAAGTGTAATTGAGAATTGAATTGTGCATTTAGAGCGTGTTTCGAGACAGAACCCAAACTCCCAAGTAGTTATAATATGTTGCCTCTTGGGATGAGTGAAATACACCATGCGACTGGATGGTTGGATAGTTTACCGACAGGCGAAAAGAAAGAGGGACCAGGTGAATGTTACAGTATCGGTGTTCCCTTTAACGCATGTTGTTTTCTGTTCCGTACAACGATTGAGTATGCCCCGTTTTATACCAATTCTGTCCCTTTGAGAATGCTAGGATTTCCAACGAACATGTGTGCACTGCTGTGAATGAAAAAGCCCCCAAAACAATTAGACCTCCAGGTCCTCCATCAATAGGTCGCCAAAGCAATGACTGATCATTTCAGTATTCTTCCTCATTTTTTTTTCTCTGTCCCACAGGGTGCCCCGACAATCTCACCGATTCCCAATGTTTAAATCCCATTAAGGCTTTCCAAGGCTGCATGAGGCTCATCTTTATTGATAACCAGTCCAAGGACCTCATTTCAGTTCAGCAAGGTTCCCTGGGGAATTTTAGTGATTTACACATTGATCTGTGTAGCATCAAAGACAGGTAATTATTGTCTCTTCTCCTCTGTTCTCCCACCCCCTTCCCATTCTCACTGTTCTAAATATGAGTTTCTTTAAGCAAAATTCTAATCCACTGACATTAGCCACATTAGACATAATTGAGTTGCCTAATGGAAAATATTTCTGAAAGGATTTCAGGCCCAGAGAAAAATGGTTTAAATTAGTTGAGTCTCTCTTCATGTTGACTTGCAGTAAATGGGATATGCAAATTAAATCAAAATACAAATTTGTGACAGGATTAAAATTGTATGCATAAACAACATTTGATTACTTTGAAGTTAAGAGTGAAGCAAAAAGGAGGGAGGGATTACTTCGGTCTTAAGCCATTTTATTCTTTAGAGCAGGGAGCATCCTTTCTAACAGGGGCAGATGAACATCAGGCCCTCAGGGTCTAGAACAGAGGTTCGTGTGGTCCAGTGGTGAGGTGACTCCTGGGGCCACTGACCTGTGGTGTCACCTCCAAACCATGGCTTCTTTGGCGCAGAAAAGAGCAGGTTCCCCCATGGAGAGAATCAGCATTTAATACTGTGCAACCCACAGATGCGGCACAAGTTCAGTTTCTTTCTTTATTTCTTCCAGGCTCCAACTCCTCTTACATTTAAAATTTCTAGCTTCAAAGACACAATTTGGAAAATTAAAGAGGACCAGTTCTGAGTTTTCAGCCAGGCTTAGCGTGCTCTCCACGTTTTATCTCTAGCACTTACCTCCTTCATTCTTGTGGTTACAGTCATCCTCGTCGATATAACGTTCAACAAATGGGTGAATAATAGCTGTGAAGTGCTTGCCCATGTGTTGTTGTTACAGGGTCTCTGCTCACGTCCCATCATGGAATAAATGAGCCATTATGATAAAATGCAATAAATGCCCAAGTAGTGCACCCTTATTTGTGGGATGTCTGGCAGCCGCAGCTCAGCCTGGCCATGGGGAGAATGAGGTCAAGAAGGTTTTCAGGAAGGGGTGCTTAGCTAAGTCTTTTTTTTTTTTAATGTTTATTTTTAAGAGAAAGAGCAGGGGCGCCTGGGTGGCTTAGTCGGTTAAGCATCCGACTTCAGCTCAGGTCACGATCTCTCGGTCCGTGAGTTCGAGCCCCCCGTCGGGCTCTGGGCTGATGGCTCAGAGCCTGGAGCCTGCTTCTGATTCTGTGTCTCCCTCTCTCTCTGCCCCTCCCCCGTTCATGCTCTGTCGCTGTCTCAAAAATAAATAAACGTTAAAAAAAAAAAAAAAGAGAGAAAGAGCACCAGCAGGGGAGGGACAGAGGAGGCGGGGGCGGTGGACAGAGGCTCCGAATCAGGCTCTGCGCTGATAGCAGCAAGCCTGATGTGAGTCTCAAACTCACGAACCATGAGATCATGACCTGAGCCTAAGTCTGATGCTCAACAGACTGAGCCACCCACGTGCCCTGGTGCTGAGCTAAATTTTAAAGGACGAGCAGACTTGGCTGAGGTGTGATGAGGGGTGCCGGTGTACGATGGGTCCTCCGGATGTAGCATGGGGAGTGGCAGAGAAATAGGAGAGATCATGGCTTGCAAGCATTTCAACAGTTCCAAGCGCCTGTTTTCCATTGTTAAATATTGGGATGCATTTTATAATCCATGGGTCATCATCATTCAATTGGCAACATGTCTTTCTTAGCGGCATATAAACTAAGGGTATATGTTAACAATGAATAGTGCCTTAGGGTCAATAAAATATAGCTCAGTGGATATGGAAGGTCACTGTGATGGAGTACATGGTGTGCACACGGCTAGAGATTGGGGCCGTTAGGAATTATGAAGAAATTTGTGTGCCCGTGGAACGTGGCCCCGTGTGCTAAGTGACAATCAGGAAGGAAGGTATCAGATTTGCTTACTAGAAAGAGTACCCAGGAAAAAGGGAGAAGGATGGATGGACGGAGAACCAGCCTGGAGCTAGGAAGGGAACCACCCCCATCCATGGGGCACTGATGAGAAGTAACAGGTGTTTCTCCTCAGCAGCACAGCAATCAGCTCTGTAGGTTGTAGTCTCCTCGGATGCTCCGAATGACCAATATAATTTGATGGAGTTTTATGTGCATGTTTCTCTGTTAATACCACTACACATGGGATCCTCAACAAATCACACAGACTTCCTGGCTCTTCTGCTTCATTTTTTTTTTCTATTTGACCAGCTGGGTAAGTGGGTAATAAAATGTGTGCTTCATTAGAATGTGCTAGTTTAGCGATCTCAGGATAAAGGGTACTACACGGAATGGTTGCCACCCCGATAGTCTTTATTAACGATGAGGGGGAAGCATCCGACTTCATCAGCCAGCACAGCCTTTTGCAAAGTGTAGTTCAACAGAGGGAACATTCATCAATAGGGATCTCTTATGATACCTTAATTTCTAATCAAGGACGCTCTCATTATTTTCGATTACATGAAAGTCATTGCCATCTATACTGCATCATTACTTTTGTGTAATTGCAGTCTGTATAATTGTATTACATACAATTGTGTTTTGGTTAATTGTATAATAAGGGATTGTGTTTAGTTTAGTGAGTAAATGGCACGTTTTTCTTGATTTACCAGACATTGCCTCTAACAGAAGGGGATACTGTGGTAGAAGGCTTTGGTTGATTAATTATTTCCTGAACTTATATTTAAAATTTGTTGGAGAGGGGCAGAGGTTCAAAAGCAGGTGGTTCTGAGTTTTGTGTTGCATTGTTAACATGTTGATCAACTAAACTTGATTTAAGGGCAAGTGCAAAGTTTTTGTCTAGAAAGAACTTGCCATTTGGGGATGGGGTGGTGTGTGCTAGAAGAGGTGAAGGTGGAGAAGTTTGGCTGTGTTTTTGTTTTGTTGTTGTTGGGTTTTTTTTGGCTGTGTTTTTTATTATTGTTTTTTTTTTTTTAAGTTTATTTTGAGAGAGAGGATGTGGCAGGGGCATAGAAAGAGAGAGAGAGGGAATCCCAAGCAGGCTCCACACTCTCAGCACAGAGCCCACTGTGGGGTTCAAACCCACAAACTGTGAGATCATGACCTGAGCTAAAATCAAGAGTCCGATGCTTAACAGACTGAGCCATTCAGGCGCCCCTGGCTGTGTTTTTTTCTTAACTATGCTCCTGTCTGCAAAGTCCAAGGAGGGCAGCCTTTGATCTGGCCTGAGAGTCTCTTCTCTCCCTGGCCAAATTCTCTGCCCTTTCCTCGTAGGCTTTAAAGACCCAGACCTCCCCCTGGCCTTTCAGTGGTTGTCTGCCCCACCCCTCCCAGTTCCCCCTCTTCTCCCTCAAAGCTAGCTGACCTGGCTGCCCAGAAGAATCCAGCCCTCTCAGTGACCCATAAGGCTCTCAGTGCTAGTCACTCTAGGAAAACCAAGGTGGCATTCACAAACATTCCAGGATTCGAAGTGCTTCCTCCCGTGAGGGTCCCTGAAGCATGAGCAAATTCACAAAATGTTCCTGAGACCATGCCTTAGGTAACAGCTGGGAGGGTCCATTCTCATGGACTAAGGAGCCTAAACTAACAGTTTGCATTTCAGCCATCTCCATGATGGGCAAATTACCAAGTCTTCTGGCCTCTCTGGAAAAAAGGAGGCTGAGCGATTGGCCTGACCCCCAGTTCTGGCAGCAGAGACTGCTGACTTTAGGAGGTGCCATCAGTAAAATTGCCGAGTGGCTGGCAGTCCAGGGATGGACTGGGAGAAGGAGGTAGAGCACCCTTGTGGGAACCACATGTGGGACCAGAATGGAGCATTCCCAGCAAATCCCGTGCACTTTCCATAGTCTTTCTAAACCTCTAGACTAGAATGTGCATCCACTATACCTCACTTTGCGGGCTGAATCTTCAACCTCATGTTTTCCGCACCCCAGACCAATGTTCTTCAAGATCCACACTTACCTCTTGCAGTCTTCTTGGACTTAAAGGAGGAAGGACATGATATTTTAAACCACACAAAGCAAAGTCACCCCCGATAAATGCTTTGCTCCATGAACAACTTTATCATACCCTCTGGTAGTCAACCTCTTAGATAGGCATTGAGTGAATGGGTGAGGCATTCTATGGGTGAGGTATATACCCAAGTATATACTTGGGTGGCAAAAGATGTGGTAAGAACTGTGGAAGCCTGGCAGTGCAAGGGCATCAATATTCCCATTTCTCAGAGAGAGTCAACTAAGACCTAGAGACATATGTCAGTTTTTCCATGACTACAGGATTGAAGTTGTGGGTCAGAGTTGAACCCTGCCAGTGTTCTCTCCCTGACTTGCACCCAGCAGACACTAGCCTGGAAATGGCAGTTGTGGGGTGTCTGTGGCTCCTAGACAAGTGGCCCTATCTTCTGCCCCACCGTAGAAAAGTTTTTCGGGGATATTCAACATATTAAATTCTTTGTAAACGTTAGTTGCCTAATGAGATGCCATTTAGAAGGGGGCATTCAAAGTGGTGTGCAGCATCAGGGGTTGGGGGGACTGAGTGAAGTAAGTCCCGGTGATCCAGGTCAAGAAGTACCTCTTCCCAGGACTTGTTGGAAGATCCTACCGAGCCCACTCGAGGAGCTGTGTCCAGTCCTGCTGAGTCCAAAGTCCAGGGCAGAAGAAACACATCACCAAATATTGTCTTAGAATATGAAGAGGAGACAGGATCCAAGGTGTGAAGCCAAACTTAGAGGAGCAAACAGGGACACACCGTCTGGGGTGGGGTGAGTGGGTGTCGCATGGAGGGCAATTCATTAATCTCTGTGCAGGTGGCAGCAGCCTCGAGAGGTGATAGAGTGTGTTTAATTCCCAGTCACTACTTGTCAGCTTGAGATACGACACATATCATTTAACTTTATTGTGTCTGTTTCCACTTTTGCAAAACTGAGATCGTAAAATCTACCTTTGCATTGAGAGTTAAATGAGACAGTGTGAGAAACCAGGCGCTGATTTGCACGGCTAGTAAACAGTAGTAGATCGTATGTAAATGTTCGCCATGTTAACTCCCATAGCCAAAGTTTGCTAGCTCTCCAGATTCCATGGAGAGAGAAGGCTTTGGTCTCCCTCCGAAGTTCTTCCAGCCCACTGTGGCCAAGTGATTCCCATTAGTTTGTGGGGTGGATCCCCTTAGATGTACCTCATATGTGCCCTCAAGTTCCTCTGCTTAATGACTTGGATTGAGTTGTTGTTCAGAGGAGCTCTCCCTGAGGGCCACAAACAACCACCCATTCGGAAAGTGCCCATCAGTTTGGGTGCCAAGGCCGCAGTCTTTCAATTCTACCAAAACTTGATTCTCAGGGCCTGGTTGGGTAAAGAAAGCTTGTGATTGGTATGCCCTAGGGCACAGAATTTAAGGCAGTTCTTATTTCTTGGCTCATGCAACTGTAGACCCTGAATTTACACGAACCTGGGAGCAAGCGCCTCGTTATCTTGTGCGGGTGAATTTCAGCAGGATCACATCAGAATCACCAGGAGGGGTTGTTAAAACCCAAACCACTGGGCCCCACCCCTAGAGTTTCAGACATTATTGTTGTGGGCCAGGGAATGTGCATTTCTACCAAATTCCAGGGTGCTGCTGGGCTGGTCTTAGGAGCTGACTTTGAGAATCACTGTCCTAAAAGCTTCCAATCCTGGAAGTCATGGGACTGTGTAGATTCTGCACAGAAGTGGTGTAGGTGTGGGGAAGAGGGATGACTTCTGCCCCAACTGTGCCCCCAAGCAGCTGTCCTCCTGATCAGAATCTCACAGGGTCTCTGAAAAGTTCCAGCAAATCTATCTCAATGTCCAGCTCCAAAGTATTGAAATCAGTCCACAGGAGGCCCTTGGGTGTGAGCACAAATGAATCCCGTCTCCCTCCAGCTTTCCTGGTTTTTGTCTCCGAGCTCCTGCCCTGCTTCCCACTGCAAACAAAGCTTTTGAGAATACAAATGAAACCAGTCAGATCCTCAGGGCTGCCTTCGCGAAAGGATATTTTGGTGTGGAGGGAGTGTGCGTCTTAGAATAGCTGCAGTTGCCATGAAACATAACTTGTCTTTGTGTTACTTGATGTGTTACTTGAGAGACAGTTGACTTGCTGGCCCTGCTGTAAGTCAGAGCTTGGTCTTTCATTCTAGATACGCCTCACACCCTGTGGGTGGTGGTGCTGCCATTAGAATGACAGTGACCCTGCCCACCAAAAAATATGACACCGAAGCTTTCTACAGATGGAAAGAGACTGATTTCATCCGGTTTCCTGGGGTCTGGCAAAGGGTCTATGTGGTCACATGTCGCCTTGCCCCGCATCCCTTCCTCATAGAGTGATGGCACTGGGGAAGGTCCTTGGAGATCATCCACCTTTGGTTTTGCATAGGAGAAGATAGAGGTCTAGCGGAGTATGGCAAAGCCAGGTATGGAAGCAGTGCTCTTCCCATGGGGTCTTTGTTATTGCCTCCAATGGGGACTTTTTTGCTCCAGCCCTTTTAAAAATGAAACAATTGGCTTGTTCCAATGAGTGAGTCACATGTGAAATGCTGCTTTAAATGTCTTGCAGCCAAATAAGTTATGAAATGTAGCTTCTCACTCCATAACCACTTCCTTCCCCCCCCCCCCCAACACACATTCGTTTAAGAAAAGCATCTGCTAAACTCTCTGGTCAAGATTCTTACCTTCTTGGTTCAGAGTTTGGAGTGTTGTAAACACTGAGAGTGGAGAAGCATTATTTTGGATGACCTCCCATAAACAGACTTATGCTAAAAACCCACTCTGTGTGTGGGAGTCTGTTAAAAACAGTAGGCTGTATAAAAAGCTTACATTGCATGGTAATGCATATGTTTTAGTTCTTCTCTAAAACTGAAAGCCTTTCCATTGGGTGCCAGAAAAGCCATTGCAAGGGCAATGCCCACACAATCTGAGTTTCTAACTCTCAAGTGAGAAATGCTACAATATGGTGTTCTCCTTTAACTCATGGGATGGAGCCATCATCAAAACAAGAGCACTTCTGCTGTTTTTATTTATCATGCTAGTCTATTTTATGGAGGAAAAGAAAAGGTTAGAGTTTATGTAACAGTTACTGAGCAAACATTCTCTAAATACGATTTCATTTAAGCCTCTCCGCAGCTCTGCCAGCCAGAGTGGTTCTCAAAGTGTGGCTCCCAGACCGCCAGCACCTAGAGGCATGTTAGAAATGCATATTCTCAGGCCCTGTACCTTTTGATTCAGAAACCTGGGGAAGGGGAGCAAGCTGAGTTTTACAAAGCCCCTGCCACCAGGGTGATTCGGATGCACAGTCAGATTTGCGAACCGTTGGGTTGCCCTCTTACTGTTATCTTAGGGATAAAATCACCCATGCTTAGTAAGCTGCCAGAGGTCACATTCTTAGTATTTGGTGGACCTGCGATTCAAATCCAGATTTTGCTGACTTTTCGATCCACAGAAAGGTGGAGGGCCTATTGCCTAAAGGAGAGAAAAAGAAGACATGCATTCAGGTATGCAGAGCAAGTCAGGGGAATGTCACTGAGGAAATAAGATGTAGAGAACTTGATGTGTGGGCTGTGTTTAGGGAGGTCAGGCAGGGCTGTTTCAGGTGAGGTGGAGGGATTAAGCCTGGGACTCAGAACAGGTGAGGTGCTGGGCATTTGTCTCCCTGGATGGGAGAAGCTGTATTGGCATCAGTGGGTAAAATAGAACTTAAAGTCAAAGCCATAGGGAACTTGTAGCAAACAAAACAGTTTAAAATCTGAATAACAGGCCATATTAATAGCTAATCCTAAAAAATGGTTACTGTGTGCCAGAACATTGTGTGTGTGTGTGTGTGTGTGTGTGAACCCTATGAAGTGGGTAATACTGTTAACTCCATGGTACAGAACAGGATTGAGACACAGCGGCGCTAGTACCTTGTCTGGGTCACATGGCGAGTTATGTAGCAGAGCCTGGCTACAGACCAAGGGGTCTGGTTGAAGAGGTTCGACCTGTCTTTGCCTTGCACTTGACTACTTACAACTTTGTAGTTAGCAGGCATCCAACATCCTTCAGCGGGATTGCAAAGTAGAAAATGATGTGTTTTCATCTTGTGTCCTGATCTTAAAGCGGGTTGTATCGATGCAGGCAGAAAAGGGATATGGGCCACAGTGATGGACCACCAAGGATGCCTGAGGGGCTGTCATCCTTGCAGCTCATTGTCACAGCCTTGTGACAAGCACACTGAGGTTCAGAGAGATCTGAAGTCTCCACCTCTATTTCTTCAAGCTGGTTAGGGAATACAGAAGCCTCACAAGTGACTTGAAATGGCTGGCTGTCTTCACAAGGCGGATTTTGAATGGGTTTGTTAAGTGCCTTTTATCTAGAAAAGAGCGATTTACTCATCTGCTAATTGAATGAGAGTTACTCCCCATCACAGAGCTTATACCTCTTTGAAAGTCAGAGGGAAGAGGGGCATTGGGGGAATATACCACCTGGCTTGGACCTGAATAAGTGAGCTTGAATGAGTGAATCTGTGTTCTGTGCCCAACCTCATCTCTCTTATTCCTTGTTTTTACAAGAAAAGTGGATCATTGTCTTGATGAAATGGTCCTTCTCTACCTGTGCCTGCGGAAGGGCATCGGGGCACCAGTGATTCACAGAAGGCACAGAGCGCCAACGAAGCCAAAGGTGGCTCTTGATTCTGTCCCATCAGAAGGTGGTGAGACTGTTCCCTCACCAACCAGTGATCTGAAATACGGCTGCAGAAAACCAAGCCGGAACAACGAGCTGGGTGAATTATCACCAGGGCTTCTGGAAGCTGAAGGATTCATTCCAAGAGCTATAGTCATGAGGTTGAGGCGAGGGGTGCAGCTTTAGATCGCAGTAAGAAAATGTCTTTTCCAATCAGGAGGCGCTGGGAGCCTGTCTCCTGAGACATACTGGCTAAGGAATTCAGATGTTTTAGATGACATAGAAACCAAGAAAAACTTTCGATCTGGATTAAAAACGGGGGAAAAAAGCGATTTTAGATCCTCAAGTCACTTCTGGCAGCCAGTGCTTATATTTAACTGTGTGGAAAACATTTCTAAATTAATAAGAAGAAAGAGACTTTTCTTTGTTGCTCCCTTCACACAAGCATTACGTAAATAAGCCTTGCCCAGCACCCTGATAAAGGCCTTCCGTCTGTTTTTCTCATTCTCCAAAGAGTGCTCCTTTCTCCATGGCCAGTGTCCCAATCGTTTGTTTTCTTTTTCCCTCACCTATACTGATGTCCACTCATTGGGCTGCTAAGGCGAAGCCCCTGGCACCTTGGGCGCTGTTTTCCTCTAGTCCAAAACCATTCACGGGTGGCTTTTTGTAAGCACTGTTTCTGGGCACGATCGGAAAGAGCAAAAACCTTACTATCTTTTCACTTGGAGAAAAAACAGGTCTGATTTGCGACAAAATGTCCTCACCTGTTTCTGCAGCGAAACCTAAATTTAAAATCAGTTCCGTGCTATTTTTATCTTGCACCAAGATATCTCACAGGAAGCTCCCGAAACTGGATTCGGCCTCTTGGGTTTTGCTGCGGCCTGGACTTCTGAGTGCAGGGTTCGGCCTTCCCACTGCCCATCTCACATGCGCGGCCAGCATGACCACGTACCATTGCTGTAACCGTCACAAAGGGGACACTGGCTTCCCCGCTCAGCAGATGAGGAGACCGACTTTCACATGAATTTAAAAATGTACGTCACAACAGAATCAAACTCGGGATTTCAGGCAGCGGTGAAACCCCTGCTGTTTACATTTTAGCCTGACTTTGGACACAGCCAGTCACTTAACCTCTTCATGTCGCACTTCTGTCCATAGTCAAATGGGGACACTGGCTGCATCTGACCACTCTAGGGGGCTAAAGGAGAGCAACGTGATATTATTACGGCCTCCCTCTTGAACTTAGGGCAAGGATTGACTGAGGGCAAGACGATGAAAGTTCTTAAAGTGAAAAGCAAGAGAGACAGAAATGGATGGGGCTGTGTGTATCTCAGCAGGCCCGGTGTTAGAAAACCCATACACAGGTAGAAAAAGATGACACCCTTCTGAATAATTTACCTACATACATAACCCATTTTATTTTTTGGACAAGTGATGAATGTTTTCACACAGTTCAAGTTACAGATTTGAAATCTTCCCTCCAGGTTTAGCTTCGACGTGATTTACTAGGGTCTTTCTCTCCTACATTGGGATATGCTGTGGGTGGAGTGGGAGATCATCTCCACGCCTGGAAAACACAGAGGGAAGAAGCATTACAAACCTCACACTGACAGTTATGCAAAAGAATACGAACATATCAAACTTCATAGTCTTTTCTTCTATTTAAAAAAAAAATTAATGTTTATTTATTTTTGAGAGAAAGAGACAGAGCATGACGGGGAGAGGGACAGAGAGAGACAGAGGAAGACACAGAATTGGAAGCAGACTCTAGGCTCTGAGATGTCAGTACAGAGCCCGACACGGGGCTCGAACTCACAAACCATGAGATCATGACCTGAGCTGAAGTCGGACTCTCAACCGACTGAGCCACCCAGGCGCCCCCATAGTCTTGAGTCATGTGATACCTCATGTGTCCAGGACACCATTAATTTTATTATGACAAAAATGTCATCATCAGCTTGCGACCTGCTTTTATCTATGCTAAAAAAAAATTTTTCCCCCGTAACAATTAGGTAAGGGGCTATCCCTGCTTTAGAATTTAAAATAATCCCAGACAGGGGCGCCTGGGTGGCTCAGTCGGTTGAGCATCAGACTTGGACTCAGGTCATGATCTCATGGTTTGTGAGTTCGGGCCCCGCATCAGACTCTGTGCTATCATCACAGAGCCCGCTTGGGATCCCCTGTCTCCCTCTCTCTCTGTCCCTCCTCCACTTGCATGCTCTCTTTCTCTAAGATAAATAAACATTAAAATAACAATAATAATAATCCCAGACAGTGGTAAACAACTCAAGGTTTATATGTTTGACCAGATAATTCTATTGAGAATTACAGACTCACACTCTGAAATGAGAATCGTATGCATCAGCCTGGACATTTGTGTGTGCACAGATGTCAGGAGATATTCACACACACAGGATACAAAAATATGACACTATCTGGTGAGTCCTGATGTACTTCTTGGTCCTGCTTGCTGAGAGACCGCCCATACTCTGCTAATCTTCCTCTGTGACCCACACATTCATTCAGCAAATCTTTTCAGAGGGCCTACTATGTGCCAGGCTCTTTTTTGTTGTTGTTGTTTTGCCCTGGAGATCCAAGGCTGAACAGGACAGAGAGTTGCTGCTTGTCCTTCCTGGTATGCTTGGATTAGGAGTCTCTTTGTTACTATTGTGGGTCGTTCGTGCACTCCTTATTCATTCACTCATCTCCTGTATTTGGAACATCTCTGCTGGGTCACCTCCTGGATCGGAGCTAAGGATGGATGTATGTGCTGAGCATAGTAGGTCTTCATGCCCCTGATTTCAGAACGCTCCGTGGAGAGACACAGATTTTAACCCAATAATTATGGAAATGATCACATATGCTCCTCAATAAGGTGTGATTAGCATGAAGCAGATCCACAGAGTGCTAGGAGAGACTGAGAGGCAGCTGGCTTTTAAGGGGGTGGGGGTGGTTGTCAGAAAGGAGACATGTGGGTGCCATTGTCTTCAGACTCTGCAAACACAACTGTTCACTGCCAGTCTGGTTTGTAGTTTCCAATGCCTCCTACAGACCTCTGGCTGGCAATTCTGATCTCAGTGTCCTGCCTGTATGTCCTCTGCTGAAATCACTGTGTGCTGGGGGGAGGGATAGGGGGATAGGGGTGGGAAACTCAGCTTTCTTTAGTGGGAAGAAAGTTTCTGTGTTTTTAGCTGAAAACAAATTTCTCAAAATTTCCCCCAAGAAGAATGTGCTGGGAATCCTTCTGTCTTCCAGTAATAATAACATACCTTTAATTCCCCCGACCCCAAAATATGCTGTCCTGGCTGCAAGGCTAAGGGGTTTACCTTTAACCTTCTACTAGCTCATTCCTAATATCATATTAGCTGCACTTACATTTAGCAAAATAGAAAAACAAAAACAAAAACAAAAATCAGGTCCATGTCTTCCCATCCAAAATAAACCCCAGTGTAAAGGTGGTAATGATATTTCAGCTGGCAGCTTGGTAAAGCCCAAGAATCTGAACGTGACAGGAGGCATATGCATTTTAAAGGTCATTCTAATTACCATGCTTACTCATGCTAAGCTCCTACTCTGGGGTTTATTGGAGAAGAACCACATGCTGGGGGGAACTGAGACCATGTGGTTGGCAGGGACTTGAGCAAATAGTAAGGAAGGTAATACAAATTACTATTGTTTCCAGTGATATTAAATAATTCTTCAACGTCTGAGACATCTGAGAAGAAGAGGGAGGGCGGGCATTGATGGAGACGAGGGCGAATCCTCACCGTTCTGAAAGCTGTGATGCTGTGATGCCTTTTCTCGGGATCCGCATTTGACATGGTCGTACAGGGACCCATGAAAAGACGCCCTGAGGACGAGCTCCTGCCTGCATTAAATTTTCCATTTGCGACCACTTCATTCTCCCCATCATAGTGAATTCATAACACAACTTTTCTTGATGGAATTATCCTAAATGTAGAGCCACTTTTTAGATAGGGAAATAAAATAGCGGAGAACTATTCTCTTAGTGGCAGTTTGCCCCCTACCTCTCTCCTAGTTCCCGAAATACAGATTTTATTACAACTTTAGCCATGGTGAAATTCAGATTCTGCACATGTGTTTCCCCTGCCCTCTTGTAGTTGATGGAGTGAGGCATTAAAGACAAGGATCCCCACCCCCTTGCTTGCCTCTTTGGTCTCCCTTGACCGCTTCTCCCATTTCCTTCCTCTTCAACATTATCTCATCTATTAATTCATCATTCTCTTTATAAGCACTTACTGAGCATCTGCTATGTTCCCGAATACGTATAATCTCTGCCTGCGGGAAAGCTCAAGAGCAAGAAAGCCAGACAAAAAGCAGACAGGGTACACAGGGAAACTTGTGGCACGGAGGGGCATGGAGTTACATCTGAGGTGCATTGTGACAGGCAAGCAGAGCAAGCTGAGTTGAAAATAGCAGTCGAGGGGCATTTCAGTTCCAAAGTGAACCCCCTCCCTGCCCCATAGTAGCCGGTCTTATTCTAGTCCCCAGGCACCTGCTGCTATTTACTTGTGTGGAGTTTCCTTACACCGTTCCTTTTACCCCAATTCTGCCCATCTCTCACAGACTAGTTCAGATCCCACCTACCCTGTCAAGTCTCCCTTCCTATGCCTGATGTTCACCAAGACCTATGTGACCGTCCCTGGCACTTCTTTTCTCTATTACATTTAGCTCCCGATCATGACTGTCACCTGTTTTGGATCTGTATTTCACCCTCTCAGAGAAAGTTCTTGATATGCCCACTGATGCTTTCTGTTGAGGGCGCATGCTTCGCCATCATTTGTTGAATAAATTGAACCTTAACAGCATCTGCTGTTGGTGGCTGGGGATGAAATGCATGTGTAACTGACAACACTCAACACTCCTCTGGGAGTCAGATGTAGTGTCGCCTCAAGAGATGGAATGAACTTCATCATCTTTAGTATCTTTTCCCGTCCCACACCCTGGAGACCGTTGTCCAAGATTTGGGAACTGAAACCCTTCACCTCTTTCTCCTATTGAAAACTTCCCACTGTGGTTCACACCAAGCGGCACTCTATTTGAATAGCTCAAGTGCCTAATAAAAGCAGCTGGTGCCAGCTGTCATCGTTCACGTGGTGTTAAGTGCTCCTTCTGTAAGCACTAGCGAGCAAGAGTATTTTTGTTTAGCAAGGCCATCATAAAATTAGACAAGCAAACCATAGCAATGTATTTGAGCAACGTAGCCTATAAATATTACAGTGGAAGGAAGCATGCGAGCGCATTATCCTTATTACAATCTTATGCTTTTAGAAGATAAGGGGGTTAGCTCTGAAAAAGAAAAGTGTGTCTGAAGAGAAGCCAGCTCTAGAGAAACATACAGAATGTCTGCGGTGATTGTCAAAGCATGTCACCAGTCTCCTGGTAATAGGATCTGGGGAGTGCACCCCCTGGATTCAGCGAGCTCTAAACAGCCTCCTGGAGGCTCAGTTGGGAAAGCTTGTGAAATTGGCATGGTTCACCTGTTAGGAATGGGATTAAAAAAAAATGATACTGACGGGTGCCAGCGTGTCTGTAACTATGTCAGCTGTTTATCTGAAAGTGAAGTCATTGAAGAAGGATAAAGGTTTCCCGTGAGCCCAGAGAGCAGCATCGGAATCATATACAATCCATACTCTGTCACCGTCTTTATTTTTCTCTCTCTTTTTCGGAAATGCCTGGCAGAGACTTAAAAAACATTGTTATTATTCACTGGGCTGTGTCAAATTCTCTAGTGCTTTCTAACAGAGAGAGCCACTTCCAACTTTTTCCAAATGCCATCTAAAGCCTCTTTGTAAAAAAAAAAAAGTATATGGAAGTTGTATTTTTTTTCTTCTCCTATGAAATTTTCCCCTTGTTTCTATAGTATAACAGGTGTCATCTAAATTTAGTAGAATTCAGCCATGGGCCAGGTGCCATGCTAGGTTTTATCCTCTACTAATTATCTTACTCATATCTATGGAGACCTATACTAAAATGTTTAAAATAAACCATTCTCATTTTACGAAGTAGAGAACTAAGGTTTATAGGTGTTCAGTGACTTTTCCAAGATTACATAGTTAGCAAGTATTTTCATTAGAGGTTAATGGGCTCCCAAGCAACTTAGAAATAACAGAAATAATGTTGCCTTTACAAAATTAAGCTAAACATCTCATAGGATTGTCTTGAAGACACACTTAGTATCTATGCCAGGCTGAATTATACCTCAATCAATGGCATCAGACATATACCCCTTGAGTTCTTGTACTCCTGATGTCAGAGTGAAGGAGCATCATGGATCTGACTATATCTCCCTAGGAATGGATGAAGCCTATGGGATGTAATAGAAATGTTTGTGTCAGTGAGTGAATTGAATACTAATTGGGCTAGACCTTTACTGCCCACTAGAAGAACACTGTGCAGTGATGGAAACAATCTCTTTTATGTTGTCTACACCTAATCACTAGCAGCTTTTGTGCAGTTGAAGTGTGGGTGTTATGACTGAGGGAGTGAATTTTTTATTCAATTTCATTTTAATAAAGTTAGATTTAGATAAGCATGTGTGGGTAGGGTCCACCATATTGGATAATGCAGGACTAGACTCTCTGTGCCAGTCCCCATGGAGCTGTATATTTTTTTCCTAGTTCAGCAACCTGAAGATGCACCTACGGTGACCCTAAAGATGAGGTATGGGTCTCAGAATCAAGACCCGATGAGTGTATATAATGCCAGCCTTAGCAGTCCAGGCTGTGTATGACCATGGTCTATACCTTTCCATACCTCTCCTCAGAGCATTTGTATCAGAAGACAAAAGCTTATCACTCTTTGCCTTAATTTCTCCCAAGATCCTGGGCAGACAAGTGGTTTAACTATTTTTAGCTCAAAATGTCAAAAAATTTGTGTTGCTTAAGAGATATCTTTACTATATCAAGTATTCTTTTGCTGTATCTGTTGACCAGTTCAAAGTTACCTTCAAAATAAGGACATATTTTGAGCAAATATATACTTATCATCTAATTATATATCATCACTAAGGCTTTAGTTTCTAATATCTTTTACAGAAGAGAATCTTCACTTTTTTTTATTCATCTCAGGTATCATAGAACATGCTAGAATTAGTGATTGATAGCTCTCTAAAAACTTCCTTCCTGGGGCGCCTGGGTGGCTCAGTCGGCTCAGGTCATGATCTCTAAGTTCATGAGTTCGAGCCCTGCGTCAGGCTCTGTGCTGACAGCTCGGGGCCTGGAGCCTGCTTCAGATTCTGTCTCCCGTTCTCTCTGCCCCTCCCCCACTCACACTCTGTCTCTCTCAAAAAATAAATAAATAAACATTAAAATTAAAAAAAAAAAAAAAAACAAAAACCTTCCTGCCTGAATCCAAGCAATTTGGAGTAAGAAGTAGCCTGGGGGCCAGCAAAACTTGTGTGGGTTCACTCACTAATGTGGATTTGGATCATTCAATCTGTCAGACAGTACTGGCATTAAACCCAGAAATCCTTGAACTATCCTTGTTCCGATTTTAAGTTTAAATGGCTGGCCTTCTGATATTTTGTAATCCATCCATGGAGCTTACCTACAGGAAAAGGATGTGTTGGTCAATCTGGTGGGAATAGCAGGCCCTTTGTAAATTCAACTTCTCAGTGTATATCCTTAAACTGGAATTCTAGTATGCACCAGGCTCTTGTTAGATTTGCTTGCATGAGTCATAATATTGATGATTAGTGGTCCTGATCATCTGTGAAAATTGGATTTCAGTGCTTGGAGGCTGAGAGCCCTACCTTTGGATGGAATGCTTTGCAAGGTAAAGGCTACCTAATGGGGGTCTCTGTAGGCAAATGGTTGACTTCACCTGAGTCTTTGTATTAATTAACACAAATGACCTCAAATAAAGATCCATACCAGACTGCAGATGTTAACCTAGCACAATTTCCAATACTACCAATGGATTAAAGGTAATCTTAAGATTTAACCCCAACCTTATTGGAGAATAGCTTCAAATTTTAGAATGCATAAAAATCACTTAGGATGCTTTTTTAAAATGCAGATTTCTGGACTCTATAACCCCAGATATTCTGATTAAGTCCAAATGAGCTAGAGACATGGAATATGCATTTTATCAGACACCCCAGGATGTCTGTTTATCACTCTTTTAGAAATATTGTGTCAGCAGATTAAACAATGAAATTTCCTTATTGAGCTCATCATAGTACAGTTTCATCCAAATTTTCTCTACACAGTGGGGAACAACACTCTAGTTCTGCCTGATGTTAATGGTATTCTTTGAAAAATGATTTCTTTGTTCAAATAAGTTTGAGAAATGCTGGAGTAAGTAAAATTAAATGGGTTTCTTTACTGCAGGATTTCCCAGTGTGTCATGTGGTGGTGGCAGTTTGTGTGTGTGTGTGTGTGTGTGTGTGTGTGTGTGTACCATACACTTCTAAGCTATGCAAGAGGGGAATTAGTTAGAAGAAGTTCACAGCATCACAAATATATTTACCATGAAACCCTTCTTTACAGACTACTCATCCACACAAGAAACTTTTGGAAATGCTACCCTGAAGTATATAGTACGTCAGAGTAATCACCAGGAGGTGTTCAGTAGTTTAGACAAAGAGACTTCAAAAGCTGGTGTTAAAGAGAATGAGAGGATCATAAGCAGACCTTGGCCCTCCTTTTTTTTTCCTTTTTCTCAATAAAACAAACATTTTTTCTTTAAAGTGAATCCTCTACCCCCTTTTTTCCTTCTTTTTTTTATTTTTTGTTTTTTAACATTTATTTATTTTTGGGACAGAGAGAGACAGAGCATGAATGGGGGAGGGGCAGAGAGAGAGGGAGACACAGAATCGGAAGCAGGCTCCAGGGTCTGAGCCATCAGCCCAGGGCCCGAAGCGGGGCTCGAACTCACAGACCGCGAGATCGTGACCTGAGCTGAAGTCGGACACTTAACCGACCGAGCCACCCAGGTGCCCCTCCCTTTTTTCCTTCTAATTCTGATGCCTAGAACTTCTTCCTTTGATTTGTATAGACCGAGATTTACAGCCTGCCTTTTACACTTCTGTAATTTTAAATAAGCTGCTTAATATGTGATCCTCACTTTCCTAGAGATAGCGATAACTGTCTCACAGGGGTGTTTTATTGATTAGCTGAAATAATGATGTGATAGCATGGCACGAAGTCTAGCACACCAAGTGTAGCATTTATTGAAACGGTAGGGAGGTTAACATTCTTTCACGTCTATAAATATTTTGGGAAAATTCAGACAGCATAGGGTAGAGCACAGTGTATGATTTATTTCCTGAAACTCTAGAGCTGGCAAATCGGATGCAATGTTTGTACCCACCATGATGCTAGTGACGGTGGCTTTGGACGATATTCCAAGGGATTCCAAGATAGAATTTAGACTCAAAGGTGAAAGACTGCAGTGGATGAGTGGTGGTACCTACCAAAGACGTAGGAGGGAGTGAAAGCAACTTTTTTCTTAGCCATGCAGGGAAATATTAAACAGAAATGCCAGGTGGCCCCAGTCATCTAAGATCTGTCAGCATGTCATTCAATTCCAACGGAATAAAAATACAGTTGATGAACAGTGACGGGCTGAACTTTGCTGTGTGCATTATTAATTTTGAAAAGAGACAGA
Source organism: Panthera tigris (assembly GCF_018350195.1). Classification (NCBI taxonomy): domain Eukaryota; kingdom Metazoa; phylum Chordata; class Mammalia; order Carnivora; family Felidae; genus Panthera; species Panthera tigris. Next base: position 113,152,597 of record NC_056667.1, on the reverse strand, counting down.
GTCGTCTGGGAATGAGGGTTCAGTTTTGGGATGTCATGTGTGGAGCCTCAAATGACAGAGAGGATTCTTTCTTTTTAATATTTTTTTTTAAAGTTGATTGATTTGAGAGAGACAGAGACAGCATGAAAGGGGAGGGGCAGAGAGAGAGAGGGAGAGAGAGAATCCCAAGCACACTCTGCACCACCGGCACAGAACCCAATGTGGGACTTGAACTCATGAAACTGCGAGACCATGACCTGAGCTGAAACCAAGAGTCAGACGCTTAACATTGGTGCCATCCAGGCACCCCTGACAGGATTCTCATACAAAAGCGAAAGTGAATGCAGGCTGTGTGAAGGTTAGTGTGTTAAAATGGGGACTGTGGACAGTCCTTTAGAAGCCACCTATAATTTTATGTGTCTGGGGCCTCTTGTCCTGCTGTTGTCTGGGGTCACTCCTCCTCCTGCCCTTCACGAACCCCATATTTCTGTGGGAAATGGATTCTTCTGAGGCTTCTAGCCCTCGGCCAGAGTGGACTGACCCATCAAGCTGGGCCAAATTGGCCCCCTCTGGGAGGTCCCAAACTTGACATTAGAGAGGAAAGCTCTTTTCTCATAGGGGACACCTTGGGTTGCAAAACTTGGCTATTCCCAGCAATCCTCCCTGTCACAGGGAGGAAGATGGGACAGAGGCACAGTGAGGGAAATCAACCCACAGAGCACAGCCAAGGCCAGGGTGCCATGAACGGCCTAGTTGTATCCAGGTGTGCAGGCTCAGCTTCTCTGAGGTCCAGCTGCATCCCGGCTCCCCCTGGCCGGCTTGGGGTTCAGCTCTTAACTGTGCTCTGTGGGCCTGTGTCTCCTTCTTGACCTAAGATGGCTTAAATTTTGAATATTTTCAACTAAGCTTCTCCTTAATGGAAGGCTTTTCAGCTCCCATTTTCCACATGTGTAAATTAGATAATGAAGAGTCTAAACAAGTTGAAAGGGGGAAAAATGTGTGTATAATTATCGTAGGAAGGATTCGGTATTTTCTTTCTTTCTTGTGTTCTCCACAATCTCCTCGTGCAAGGGTCATAGCATTTGAGGTCAGATCGGATTCAGAGCCTGTGCCTGGAACAGACACAAAGTCCGGGGCCAACCAAACTCTTCCCTGGCTGTGGTTGGAATGACTAGCCACCACCTGTGGTCACTAGCAGTTTACCACAAGGCAGGGCATTGCCCCTGCGGGGTTCAGGCCTCAAGGCCCAGACACATATCTTAACTAAACCAGAGCAGTGACTGCTCAGTTCCCTCCAGGAGGCCGGGTTTGCTGCAGTGGACAGGACACTGGTAAAAGTTAAATGAGCAAAGATTTAGTGTGACCTTTCTTAGCAGCTCCTGAGGTTAGCAACAGAGAATAGAAATGTCAGATCTGCATCAACAAGCCCAGTGAGCAAACTGGGCTTAGCCATGTGCAGACCAAATAAATCTCCCTCTCCATGAGCCGGGAAATACATATCTGTTACAGATAGAAAGAAAAGAAAACACACAGTCTTGGCCTGGGTCACAAACCACCTGCAAGTATACGTGAAAAGAATAATGGGTTTATTTACATGGAGTCATGTTCTGCCAGACCTTACTTGATTTTCAAAATGATTTGGAGATGATTTTTAGCTCAATTTTACTAAAGAGGAAATTAAAGCTGAGAAAAGCCTGCAAAACTTCAAATGGCACACACGCTAGAAAATGGCAGACTAGGATTTGAACTTGGAGCTCCCCAGTGTGACGTCCGGGTTGTCCAAATGCACCCTGTCTGTGAAGGAGCCCACACTGTTCCTCAGCTGGAACACAAGGGGACAGTCCCAGACCAGCCCTTCCTCATAGAAGAGTTTTCATGCTCAAAAATGAGACCTTCTGGTAGACCTCCTCATTCCCCAGCTCAGGTTTAATTTTATAGCATGACCTTTAAAGTGAAAATCAAAGAACCTTCCCAGAAGACATTCCCAAATGGATCAGCAACCTGGATACTTGGTGTCGTGATGTTCACACTCTCTCTTTGTGGGTTCCAGAGGCCGTGGTGGTGACCACAGCAGCCAGGCCAGCCTGCAAAATAAAACCTTGGAAGGAGATTCAATGAACCCAATCACGACCTGTGTCCTTCTTGTCCTGTATATAAGAGGTTTTTCTCTCTTTCTGTTTTTTGTTTTTTGGCAATGAAAATTTTTTATTTTGCCAAATAAAACCGTAGGGCTATCTATAAAAGATTAAAAGCAATATTTGAAGATCAAATTAAATATTTCTTTAAAAAAATCATTTTAATGTGTATTTATTTTTGAGAGAGAGAGACAGAGTGTGAGTGGGGGAGGGGCAGAGAGAGACAGACACAGAATCTGAAGCAGGCTCTAGGCTCTGAGCTGTCAGCACAGAGCCTGACACAGGGCTCGGACCCACGAACCGTGAGATTATGACCTGAGCCGAAGTTGGACGCATAACCGACTGAGCCACCCAGCCGCCCCTCAAATTAAATATTTCTAAACTTGGTTTATGAAACCAATGAAGCACTTTGAGGACTCGCATGTGCAGTCGTGTGTGAGCCTTGGTGTTCATTTTATGTTACTCTTTTAAAAGTTTAGAAAACCCTGATTTACATACGTAAGCAGCTGCCAAGTGATACAGGTTTTGAATACCTTTCCCTGAAATAGCTGATATTTTGCAATAAGATTTATCCAGAAGTGTTCAAAAGTAGGTATATTTTTTAAATTTCAAATTGGAGAACTGTGTCCATTCCTTATAAATACAAGAGCCAGATAAATGGGTAGTCATTGCTATTACTGTCTGTAATATGACATTATTCTGATGTCACGTTCATCCATTCACTTGTTTTTGCTCTGTTATTATGCAGTGGAAAGAGCATGTGGCTAGCAGATGTTCCCGAGCATGGCTGGGTTTAAATAGATTTAAGTGGGTTTAAGTGTAGCAATGCCCACTCTACCTTCTGGGACCTGAGCAGACCCAACGGGACCCAGCTGGTGCACTGCAGCATCCTTCCTCATCGATGATGTTAGTACATCCTTATTCCCACGAATACAGTGCAGAGAAGGCAGAAGATTGACATCGAATTCTCCAGGGCACAAAACTAGCATATAGCTAGTGTGGTGTATTAAAATCTGATACATAACACGTTGGAAAACTATAATGTGTTTTTAATGCTTATTTATTTATTCTGAGAGAGGGAGGGAGAGAGAATCCCAAGCAGGCTTCACGCTGTCAGCACAGATCCCGACATGGGGCTCGATCTCAAGAATCGTGAGATCATGACCTGAGCCAAAACCAAGAGCAGGATGCTTAACCGACTGAGTCACCCAGGTGCCCCAGAGAACTATAATGTTTCGGTTTAAAATTACACAAAATTATGGGGCACCTGGGTGGCTCAGTTGGTTGAGTGTCTGACTTCAGCTCAGGTCATGATCTCATAGTCCATGGGTTCGAGCCCTGCGTCCGCCTCTGTGCAGACAGCTCAGAGACTGGAGCCTGCTTCAGATTCTATGTCTCCCTCTTTCTCTGCCCCTCCCCTACTCGTGCTCTGTCTTTCTCGCTCTCTCTCTCTCTCAAAAATAAATAAATATTAAAAAATTAAAAAAACGAAATAATTGCAAAAAGAGCCCAAGAACTAAAAAAGGGAAAAAATAATCCTCACAACTTTGCAATCCCCTGATCCATCTCTGCAGGATGGTTATGGACTAGAACTCGAGCCTTGAGCTAGAAATCGATCCTTGGTATTCAAGGTGAGGACTAGCAGTTCTCTGGCATCTTTAGGGAGCTTATTATAAATATAGAACCTCACTCTCTACCCCAGACCTACTGTATCACATTTCAACCAAAATTTGAGAAGCACTGAGCCAGACAACAGAATTGTTCCCATTCATAGTGGGATATGAATGATGTTCTAATGTTTAAGAATGAGACCACTGTAATAATCTGGAAAACCCTCTTGCTTGCATTTCCTGACTCACTTTAACATAACAATTGATACACCATCTATATGATGGTACACAAAAGCATCCCAGTGCAAGGCACGCAGAACCATTTACCTAACTGATATGTAGTAGATGAACCCAGACCAGATTTCTCTCCCGTAAAGTCCAGAGACCGTCTGTAAATTGTGTGGTGCTTTTCCATTCTGTTGAATCACTTCTAGGCCATGGAGACAAATGGATTGATTACAGAAATTCAATTCTGCCTTATTTAGTCAGAATGACCCATGTCAGACTGATAGGGAATTCTCTTCCCTTATGATTAAACAACAACAACAACATTATTTTGTTATTGGAGAAAGCGTGTGTTGGGGGGGTGGGAGGGGTATGTATCTTTGTTTGTAAAGTGACCAGGTAGCAATGACTTGCTATTAGTTTCATGGCCTCAGCTTGCTCCTCATATTAGCAGTTTTGGAATAGATAACACTGATACATTCTTCTTGAATCGGAACATCCTCTGCTTTAAAGAACTGGCCTTTGCAGAGCACTGAGCATCTCTTGGTCATGAACCTTAGGTTTGCAGAAGAGTGGAGAGAGGACCTTCCCATTCGGCCATCAAAAGCCAGGGCAGGGAAGAGCTGTGCTGCTGTGGATGCCTGGCTCTGGGTGAAAGGTGGACAGTACTCCCGGGAGGTGCACCACCATTGCTTCCTCCATTATCCTGGGATCTTCTCAGCAACAGTTGACAATTGGCTGCCTGCTGTGAACTAGACCCTGGGAAATTTAGGAAGCTGACTTCTGACACTTTTCTTTTTATTCACTTAATTCCTTAATGTCTGCATCTGCTGTAATTACAACAAATTTCAATTATAATGAAGATCCAACTGTGGGGGTAAAATGGGATTATGGTAATTGTTAGAATGGAGAGGCATAGAAATAGGTTTCAAAAGCTTTCAGAGAAGCTATCTGACCAAAATAAGATCAATGCAGTTGGCTGCTAATTAAAGCAAACAGACAAAGGAACGCAACCTAGCTGATTTTTAATGTATGAGCTTCATTAAAAGGCTTGCATTAGTCAGCTTGCATTTTGAGGACTATTGAAATGTTTTGTTCTTTTGTCTCCAAGGAAAGCATATAGAAATTGAAACTGACCTTCAGCTGTATAAAGAAGGGATGAGAATTCTTAAAAAGGGAAGTAACTCAATGGAGCATAAATACATTCAGACTCATTTGTAGGTAACCATTTATCTGAACATTTGGGAATTTCAAAGGCCTGCCAATGGATGTCCTACTCATTTCAATCTGTTATGGGGAATGCGGAAAGGGGAAATTTCATACTGAGGACAAAATTTTTCTGTGGGTGTTTATAGACATACACTGAGTATTTTTTCAGGCTCATCTAAACAGATGAGTTCCTCTAGCTGTGTTCAGGTTGGGGATTTTTTGGGGGGATGTGCATGTATCTAACAGTGCGTGTGTTTAAATAAATAACTGTCATAGAAGGATAGCTATTCAGGGACACACACCATTGCGTGCTTATTTTCTCAGACAAAAGATGCTCTTTTTTTTAATTTTTACACGAGACTTTTAAAATTTACATGGATCAATAGAGGTCCATAATGAATGTGATCATTAGGACTCTATTACCAGGTGGGCTTTGTTCCAGAGGAACAGAGGCCTCACCCAATGAATTTTATTTTCAGAGTTTAATGAGGGAGGGGAAGGTTGGTCAGTTGGACCTGGGTTTGAGTGTCTGCTCTGCTTTAGTAAGGGACCTGGGGGGCTCACTGAGCCTCTGTAGCTTTAAGCAGAAAACAAGACTCATTCATCTGAATCTCTTCTGTTGTCCAGCTGGTCCCCTATCTGGGCTGACACTGTGTCTTGGGACAGCCTGACTCTTCTTACAGACCATTTCTTAAATGAAAAGTTTCTCTTTGCTCTTGTCTAATAGCAAAATAAAATATGAATGTAAGCTCGTGTATATATTTCTCTCCAGTTTCGTTGTAAAAGCAATGACCAAGCCGGAAATCAATAAAGAGTGGGATGGTACTTTCATTCCCACATTTAACCACTATTAGCAGATTACCATTTTGGACCATTTCCTTCTAGACCTTATTTTCTCTTTATAATGATGAGGGCCATAACAGCAGAAGCTAAACATGTTATTCTGCAGTGCAGTTTCTGTACTTAATATTATATTACACATGTAGAACTTTCCAGCATCCTTACATATAGATGTATGTATTCATTTTAATTGCCTCATAACATTCTGTAGTATGGATGTACCACCATTTCTTTAACTGTTCCCAAAATGGTGGACTGTGTTTCCATTTTTTTGAGTTGTTAATAACGGTTATAATTTTGGGGCACCTGGGTGGCTTAGTTAAATGTCTGACTTTGGCTCAGGTCATGATCTCATGGTTTGTGGGTTTGAACCCCACATCAAGCTCTGTGCTGACAGCTCAGAGCCTGGAGCCCACTTCTCTCTACCCCTTCCCTACTTACATTCTGTCTCAAAAATAAATAGATGTTAAAAAATAAAAAAAAATAATGATAATTATCTTGTATATCCTTGTGCATTTAAGAAAGTATTTCTAGGGCATTATTCCAAGAAATGGAATTGCTAAGTCAAAGCAGATACATAATTTAAATTTTGGAAATGCCACCACATCAGTCAGTGGCAACAGCCTTCACATGTTGCATCAACGCCAAAGTGTGTAACAGGCAAAGGCCAAACAGGAACAATGTGTAAAATAAGAAGAAATACTCAGAAATCATAAAAAAAATACAAAGAACCACTGTCCAATATTAAAAACAAATAATGAAAATAAAAGGGTGTAACAGTTTTTCCCTGACACTTACAAATTAAGAAAAGTAACATAAAATCCAAGGTTAGCTGGTTTTCAAGAGATACATTCACCTAAATACTATTTAAGGGAGTTTAGAACATTTGGGAGGAGAATTTGATTAACAGAATGAGCCTAAAATCTACTATTTTCACCAAAAAGTACTCACTAAAGTGACAGAGCCACACTGAAGCAGGGGAACTAGAGATAGAATTCAGCGTCCAAGTGGAAGTTGCTTTCAAGGTGAGAATCAAGGGCACCGTGTAGAGCCTGTGGATGAGCACAGTGTCCCCCATAAAGTGGGTTAGGAAGGTAAAATTGAACTCCTGTTGGATTAATCAGCCAACAACAGGTATGATGAAAGTGGGGCATGCACAAAGGAGGATTTTTTCATGCAAGTTAGACTGTTTGTAAGGTCATTTTTCTTTCAAAGAGTGATGCTAAATTTCTTAAAATTATGAATTCAAAATCTTGCTTTTTTATGGTTTTCTTTTCAACTTTGTAAATTCAGCTTCTAAAACCATATTCTACTTGTAAGTCTAGCAAGTATTAGCACTCAGGTCTAAAGCCCTTTGAATAATGCTTAAGCCCATTTATGGACTTAGTGACTTAAATACCTTCAAATGTATTAAACTACATTTATAATATGATTTATTTACTTTCCAAGTTGTTCAGTTTACTGCATTAATGCCACAAATATTTCTACAAGTTAAGCATCCAGAAAACGAACATTTAACTTTGGTGAACTCTATTTATCTTAGATGTTCTACTGAGGAAGATTTTTAAGGTCTAAGTTGGTCATCTTACACTTTTTAAATTGGTGTTTATAAGGCCAAATTAGGCCACATAGGCCAAATTTCTTTAAAATTACAAATGCAAATTCAAAGTTTTATTTCAGTCTTGCTACAAGATAAAAGACCCATCTCCGGCCAATTCAAAGATCCATTCTTGGCAGAGGCTTTATTTAGGGGCCTTTTAAATATGTCCCTTGTTAGACTGAATTAAAAAAAAATTAATGATTATTAAACTCCTGGACTTGATGCAAGACTGTTTAAGTCAGGTTCCCTGTAAGGTTGACCATCGACTGACATTGGTCTTAATCCTATTAAAATCCATGATAAATATGCTTAAGCATATTTATCAAAGTCAATTATACTAATTTCTTCCCAGCAAGATGTAGATTATATTATACAAAAGTTTCTGGCTGAGATCGGCTTTGGGACCATTTTTCTCTTTCAGTACCTTATTCCTTCTTAACCCTCAAATATTAATACTAAGATTTTGTTCATCTTAAACTTTTGATACTAAATTCAGAAATTTCTGGCATTAAAATTTGTGTGCCTAAAGAAGACACTGACTCTGCTAAATGACAGAGATAGAAACATGAGCTTTGTTGATATTAGTGGAACACCTTGAACACTGGTTATGTGTGGGTTCTCAGTCAAGGGCTCCATGACATCCTGGTGGACTGGCCATGAAGTCTATAGCCCTGAATTCAAAGGCCAACTTTGAGTCCTGAGTATATTTTCTATTTTTCTTAATAATTTTAAGAATTCAACAATTTGGTAGTGAAAAGAGATTGAAAACAAGATCAAAACCTCTTTTCCTCATGCTTTATCCCTGAATTTATAGAATTTAAGAATGAATTATATAGCATTGTACTAATTGTATAATATGTCCTTTATTCTCTACCTCGGGTTTATTTCTTCCCATTTAACACAGTTTTCACTGTCATTAAGACCTCTTTAGCTACCGAAAATATCTTGAAAAAGTCTAACCTCGCAGCTCTAAGTTTGCTAATGAGTTTCTGGAATCAGTGGGCAACTACATGAAGCCTCCCTCCCTCCCGCTCTTGGCAGAAGTGATGTCCTAATGCATGCTGAGAGTTTGCTTGTAAGGAGCTGGATCATCTTCCATTGGAGAGAAGGTGCACAGTGTTTGAGAATACAGGCTTCAGTGACAGGTAGCGTGGCTCACGTTTCTGGCTCTGTCACTTCATAGTTAGACAAGTTATTTACTCTCATCTTGTCCTACTTTCCTCATTTATAAAATGGGGAAAATGACACCATTAAAGCAACATCTCAGATATGACTGTGTGCACATCTCCAAGTTTCATTTTAAGCTTGGTAAGAGGAAGGGGGTAAGAGGAAAGCCTTCAAGAAAGCAAATCTAAATTGCCTCTTGGTGGCCGTATTTTGTAGGAGATTAGCCATGAAAACGATGTTTGGTTAAACATCATTAGGGTAGTCACAAAGCTGGTTAAAGGTCATTGCATTTTGGAATATCTGGTTAAAGGTGACAGTAATCAATGTGAGCTAGATAGGTAAATTGAATTTCCCAAACAGCCTTTTTATCTCATTAATATCTATCAGAAATTGCACACAGCTTATCAGGAATGCTAGATGTTTCCTCTCAGGAGCTCTTAAGTGGCATCATTCAAAAGTGTTCTGCTTCAGATCAATTTGGAGCCGGTTATCCCTGTAAGTACCTGGGAGATAAAATTGTTGCGACCCAACAATACAGCCCAGTAGTCACAAGTAATCAGAAGGGATTACATCATTTCTGTGCATCCATAAAGACCACTAAAGAGGATCCATTCATGGTGTGCATCAACTTCACCACCTCTTCGCTGTGTTTTTCTCCCTTCTTTAAATTGCCCTTCATCTATGACTGTGCAGAAAGCTCTCTTTACTTGTATCACTATTTCTTTACCATTAAAAAAAAAGTGAGGCTCTTGTGTCACCCCTCATCCCCACTCACCTCTTATTGTGCTTCTCAGTGTCAGGCAGGTAATAACAAACAAAAGAAGGCCAGATACACTGCAGCTAACTAAAGAGGCTTCGCTAAAAGCGGGCAGCTTCAGCTGACTGTTGCACTCCAGAAATGTCCATCCATCCATCCGACCATCCATTCATCCATTCATTCATACATGCATTCATCCAGTCAATCAAAAATCATTTATTGAGCACCTACTGTTTACTGCATTGATACTCAGTGAAGAAGAGAGAACAACTCTATGGAGCTTACTTTCCTGTGTGGAGAGATAGGCAACAAATCATAAACTGAGCGCATAAGCAGAGTATACAATGGTTTAGAAGATACAGTAAAATGGTAGACAAAAGAGGTAGGGTTGAGAGAAGGGATTGGGTATGTAGACAGAAGGGGGGTTTGCAATTTTAAATAGTATAAATGTGGGAGGCCTCTTCCATAAGGTATCATTTGAGCAGAGACAGGGAGACAGTGAGGTGTGGGTTGTGTAGGCATCCAGGGAAGAACATTCTAGACAGAGGGAATCTCAGTGAAAGACCCTGACAAAGGAGCATCCCTGGTATGCTTTAGGGACAATGAGGAGGTCAACTGGAAAGATGGAAAGCTGGCTTCTGTGGCTTGGTCAGATGTAGAAAAGGGAGAAGATTAGGGGTGAATTCAGAGAATTAATGGGTGTACAGATCAGCGGGGACTAGTAGGTCATTTGAAGGATGTTTCTTTTACCCTGAATACAGCAGGAAGCCATTAGAGAGTTTCAGTACGACCTACCTTAAGGGTTAAGAAGATCTCACTTGCACTTGTGTTGGGAATTGACAAAAGTGGAAGCTGGGAGGTCAGTTCGTTGAAGACTACAGTTGTTGAAGCGAGAAATGCTGGTGGCCCAGACCACAGCGGTGGCAATAGAGGTAATGGGAAGTGGTCAGATGCAGGACAGATTCTGGAGGCAGAACCAGAGGGCTTGCTCCTACCTTGGACCTGGACTGAGGGAAGGGATTCAAGACAGTAAGTGTCAAGTATGGGGTTGCTGTCACCTGATGGTGAAGGATATGGGTGGAAGGTGGGCTGGGGGAGAAGCAGGACATAAATTTAGACATGCAAAGTTTGACACATCTGTTAGACACCCAAGTGGAGCTGTGAAGCAGACAGCTGCATTTATGAGCACAGAGTATAAACTCAGAAGTCACTGGCATATACTTATGAGACTTGCAATGTCTATTGCTCAGTAATCTGGTTTTTGTGTACGAAAAGCCAAAAATGGGTATTAAGTATACGAAACTTTTTAAATTATAAATGAATGGACAGACTACATTTTCCGGAACTATCTTGAACCCCACTGGTTCCCTAATGCTTTTCTCAAGCCTCATCTGCTCCAGCTGGAAACTTTTTCATGGTCTCAGTGAAAGCTAAGTTGGGGAAATAACCACTCCGAACATTCTTGAGGAAAACTCCAGGCAGTCTTTTTGTTCTTCCTAATGCCAATGGAGAGAACTTGTGGTTAGCAGAAACTGTGCTGGCCAGGATGTTTGAAGCTGGGCTCTGGTTTACGTTCTCAGAAATGTCCATCTTTGGCCGTCTGACTGGCACAATCTCCCAACATCTTGACAAATTCTTTCCCTTCTTCGAAGCAGCTTCTTTGGCCTTTAAAGAGAAATGTTTTGTTCTCTTGTATATCCTTATGAACAACCTGCCACACCAGAAAACAACAGCAGTGAAGCAAGAACCATGCACTCCCACAGGCTGGGTGGTGGCCACTGGAGAGGTCCATGGACCGGTCTGGAGGACTTTTCTTCCCACTTCACCTCTGCCCTCGCTTGTCCACAGCCCCAACCAGCAATGATCTTTCTCTTTCAGAACAAGTTTTGATTCGGGGGAAAATTACAAATTGTCACTTAAATCTCATTATAATTTTTGTCCATATTCCATTTTTTCCCTCTCCTTCCATTTCTCACTCTCATCTGCCTTTCCTTCAACTCTTTCTGTCCTCACCCTTCAGCCCATGCATTCTCTGTTTTGATAAAGAAGCAAATAGCTTCCAGTGGGTCTTTCCCACTCTCTAAGTCCTTGCTGACACACATCCCTGCATTTGCTTGTTTGGGCTCCTGGACAGGACAAAGGCAAGGGTCGCGCTCATGCTGACGGCTTTCTTTGTTAAACCAGTGTGCACCAAGAGAAAGCACATCCATCCAAATCCAGTTGCCTATGAAGTATCATTAGAATTTGAGGAGATAGGAATTCAGAGTGATTATCTCCTAACAATTTGAATTGAGGGCTTTACATCTAAGATAGTGACGGTCTCTCACCCTTAGTGGGCCCTTCTCACTTTGGTAACACCTCCATTGTTCTCTTTCTGGGTCATGCCTTCAGTGCTCAGTTTATGGCAAGTAGGGAGAAAAAGAAACAAAGCACAAGTTAAAATGAACTGATTAAAGAATGTGGAAATTATACTCATAAAACTGCCCTTGTTAAATAAGCAAATTGGGGTTATGCATCTTTTATTTTGAGTGTCAGCTTTACAGATGAGTTTTTCTAATCATAGTATGCGTTGAACCAAAATGAACCAAGCTACAAACATCCATTCATTTTTTTTTCTCATTCTAGGAATATTAGATTTTTTTTCTTACCAAAGTACTCTTTTCCCTTTCAGAAATATATCATTTTTTAAAGTGACCATAAGCAATGAATTTCTATCCTACCCTTTCACTGGCAAATTGAGTTTATTAACACTGCAACATGAAGTCTGTGTGAAGCTTATTAAAGATGTGTTCAAAGTGCCCACATATTTCTTACCATTTTCCCTCAGGCCTCTCCTACTACATGCCAGACTGAATTTGGCAATCTTGAGTTTTAAAATATTTTAACGTATAGAATAGAGGGAAAACAAGGGTTTTCATTTGTTTTTGTACTCATAGAGTGATGTTTTACAAAAGGTTAAGATTCTATTAGTTGAAAGTCCTGGAATCCCAACTCAAGCCAGCCTGAATGGAATAGGGCTTTTTCTAGAATGATCTTGGGTTATCTCACAGCACCTGATACAGATTAAAACAGGCAGCCCTCAGACGTTCAGGGGTGCAGCCAAATCTTGGAATAACCAAAACCAGCCACACAAGTACTGTCAGAACTCTCGGTCTTTCTGCTGCATTCTGCACCCCAGTATTCTATCTCTGTCTCTCTCTCTCACTGCCCACAAGCTTTCTTCCTGTGGATGATAACATGGCCCCTGAGAACTTCTGAGTATTCTATAGTGTCAGACGTTAAAAGAGGCTGATGTGGACCTTCTTGATACTGAAACCAAGAGAACTATAGGATTAAGTACCTCACCACCTGGCTTTGTTCTGCTTTCCATCTTTAAAGCAATTAACTATATGCTGGGGGAAGAAGGGGAGCACGTGTGTGTGTATGTGTGTGCATGTTTGGCATTGGGACAAGGGGAGTGGAATGGAGTTGGATAGGGGTAAAGAGAGGTTGTGTAACAACTTGACAATTCCAGTGGGGAAAATGATGGAGAAAATGCCCTGCAGGAGCAGTGTGATCCAGAAGCAGGGAGGTGCTGGGATGTAAGAGAAGACAGGGGTAGGGTAGGTAGGCTTTCACAGGCTAGCCCCACAGACTCTCCATCAGGGTACACCCTGGGGCAGACATCTTTGCTTGGAATATGTGGATGTGGACACTGATGCCTCAAGTTTCTGTAACTCCCCACAACTCAAGGCTAGTGGGGGGCGGGGACTTTGGTCCATATCAGTGACAAGCCTGTTTCTTTCCCTTCGACCAAGACTAAGAGCTGGGAATGGGAATCAAGAGGAAGGATGCAATCTGGAGTAGGGAAGGGACCACTTGTTTTTGCTTATGTGTTGATTGCTTGGTTTCTGTGAACACGTTCCATAGAAAAATTACTGGTTCCTCTTTCCCCTCCCCCCTTCTGTTCTTTAAGCCACAGTTAGATACTATGGAGTTACCGATATGCTTTCCCCAGACATAAGCCCTGTCAGCACAATTGTACGTTTGCTGTGCTGAGCGGAAAATTTCTAATAATACGTCTGAACATATGCAGGAATATTAGCTTCTGGGCTTTGAAACAATCATTGCTGGAGGGTTTTCTACCTATATAGGACACTTAGGATAAATCATCTTACTTTTGCTTGCCTCACATTCTCAGAGGCTACATGATGAACCCTTTTATTGTATTAGACCACTTCTGTAACTTCCTTACTCAAACCCTCTCCCCCTTTAAATTCATGGTATTTTTTATATTTCAAGATTATTTTCAAGAGTTCCCATATTTATCACTGCTTTTACTCTTAATTATATTCATTATTAATATTGAGCATTCACCAGGTTATTTCTGTCGCAACCATTCCTGTGCTATAGAGATTTTAAGTTGCGTGTGTAAGAAGTGAAGAGAATTAATTGCCCCAAGACATCATGCAGCAAATGCCTGAGCTGGGATTCGAACTCAGATATAAGTGACCCTAAAGCCCATGATCTCTGTCCAGAAGATATGAACCTTTGCCTTCACTCCCATTAATTCAAGTGGTGCTTGAAGTCTGTCCTTCCTATCATTTTTGTGATATAATGTGTTCATTTTATTTTGTTGTGGCCATGCTTAATATCTTGAATTTTCACTTAATCCAGTCTCAGTTTGTTATAATCCTTTTTGCTAAGCATTTGCAGTAGCTTTATGATAGCCCATTAATTTTATGTACTAAAAATTCCCTAAGAAGTTTTCTAATGTTGGACATCTACATTGATTCATCATGGCTGCCTTGTGAATGATGTTAATTAGCATGCATAATCTTTATATTTTGAAATATATTCTTAAGATAGAGCCATTTAAGTATGATCGCTGGGTCAAATTATATGAATGCCTCAGAGAATTTTTAATGTGTGTGGTGAAAATGTTTTTCAGAATAGTCGTACTGTTTTCATCATAAGTAGTAAAGGCCTCATTTTAAGGGTGGGTTGGCATTTTTTGAAATGATAAAGCTTCCTTGCATGTTAAATGAGCAGGTAACATCTTTTCAAATTTCATGTGTAGTTTAAAATAGATTCCTGGCCATCACCCAGAAGAGAATCATGAGGACAGTGACCTCAATTATCTGCCCCTTTTCCCTTTCCTTTAAAAATGCAAAACCTTTCCAAAATGCAAAATTGCAATCTTTGTACATTTTGTTCGATGGTAAATGAAAAATCTTACAGATCCTGACCACTTCAAATTAACTTTAAGTTAATGGCAATTTGCCCCAATGTTGAAATGCTTCATGTAATTGCCTAAATCAGCTGTGAGCATTTCATCTCACAGTAGTGCTGGACAGACCTGTGTCTTGCAGTTAAGCCAAAGACTTGTTTTGCTGTTACTCAAGTCTGACTTAGTATAGAAATACGGAAGATCAAATTCTTCTATCAGTCCATGTAATTGGGTATCAGACATTTTTGTGTTTTCCCTTCATGTCAACTGAGTTGGTTTATTTTGTTTGCTTTTGCTTTGTTTCCTTAGGTGTTTGCCAAACTACTGTGAACATGGAGGAGGCTGCTCCCAGTCCTGGACTAGCTTCTCCTGTAACTGCAGTAACACGGGTTACAGTGGCGCCACCTGCCATAACTGTGAGTGGTTCTGACTTACCCACAGAATGGGCACACCTCCAGGAGTGCCAGTGCTGACTTCAGGATGCGCTCAGCATGGGGCAGGTTCTTTGGGTTCATTCATTCAACACGTGTTTCTTGGTGGCCATGTGGGATACATATAGGACTATAAGCCATATCCTCAGAGAGTTTGTGGCCTGCCAGGAACACAGATAGGAAATGGAATAAGTGTTGGAGGCAGAGGAGAGACCATGTGCCCTAGGCTCACCAAGGGGAGCTATTAGGTCAAGGGTGTTGTCTGGATGGGCTCGGTTAGGCTACTCGGTTAGACCTGTCAGTGGCTTAAGTAACCAGTGGTTGTGTCATGCCTGTGTTACATGCTTATGTCACATTGGCAGGGGCCCCTCTTCCACTTTGTCCTCATTCTGGGATAACTGGCGGTGCTCTGACATCCAGGAGGTTGCTGTGGCAGAGAGAAGAATGAGAAAGCATACACTGGCCGTTGAAAGTTTCCCCCTGGGAGTGGTAAACATCACGTCCACTCACATTCTATTGGCTAAGGAAAGTCACAAGGGCACACCTCAATTCAAAAGTTGCAGTCTTGCTGTGGGATCAGAGAGAACCAGCATCTAGATGATAACTTCCGATGACGGCATGTCAGTGTTAAGGAGGCTTCAAATAGAAGGCCTGAGTTGATCTTTGGTAGGAGTGTGGCAGAGAAAGAAAAGAAAAAGGAGACTGAATGTGTGAGTGGCTTGACGTGGCTGGAGAGTGCTGATAGTAAGAAGTAAGAGAGAAAGCAGGGTGAGTGAGGGAGGCTGGAGCACACAAGGAATAAGGGGCGATGAGTAAAAAAATAAATGACTAGCCGGGGCCCCGATTACTGTAATTTTATAGTCTCGTTGGGGTCACCAAACAAAAACACACGACAAAATAGAGGTTTGCCGTTTACAGAATCGTGTGTCAAACTGTGTGAAGTGAGCTGTAAGGATAATTTAGAAAGACACGATCTGAAGGTGCTGGCTATAGTTGTGGGAGATTTCATCGAAAATGTGAGCTGTGAAATTGACTTCGACGGTAGAGAGGTAGGAGGTGGAACTGTTAGAAAAATGTAAGAACCGAGCCAGGGGGCTGCTGAGGACTACGGTGAGGCCCAGCAGGGGTGGACCTCACCAGGGTTTCCTAAGTTCCTGCTGTTGCCAGGATGGCACCTAGAGATTCAGAAAGCAAATGGGAGATGCCGGCAGTGCTGAGATCAGACTCTGATGCAGGGGGCACTGTCGTCACTGTCAGCCCTGAACACCTCTCAGCCATTCGACAGCCTTTCTGTGCCTTGCAAGGTAGCATTTACCAGTCATGCCCACAGAGATGTCTAGTCACATCAGAGACGACACAGCCCAAAGGTCATCACAGATGATGTTACTATTTCTTGGATGCCTGTGGAAATGAAAAATACCACCTGGCTAAAACCCCGCCTGGCTTTATAATGAAGTATATTATTGGGGCACCTGGGTAGCTCAGTTGGTTGAGTGTCCGACTTCGACTCAAGTCATGATCCCAGGTTCATGGGATCAAACCCCACGTTAAGAGAGTAGAACGTGCTTGGCATTCTCTCTCTCTCTGTCTCTGTCTCTCTCCCTCTCCCCTTCTCTGTCTCTCTCCCCTGCTTGTGCACATGCTCCCTCTCTAAAATAGAGCTAAAAAATATTTTTTTTTATTTTAAGAATATAATGAAATATATTATTTAAAATTTTCTATTTAGAAATTTGGAACACAGTGAAGGGAACACTGGACTAAGAGAGATTAAATTTGGATTTTACCTGGCTCTTGTACTTGAATAAGCATATCATTGTGTCACTCCAAAGCTGTTTCTTCACAGACTCTATACTAATGAAATCTTGTGGGCCCTTTTAAGGCTAAAATTACATGTTTTGTTTAAGATTCCTAGTAAATACCAACCTATGAGTGTTGAGCCTAATTCCAGAGATATCATCCCTAAGTAGCCAAGAACAATGTTTACTTGCATAGACACATTGCAAGACATGTATAGTACTGTCTGGATTCTAGATTGTCACATCAGTGCCCTTGTGAGATGCTCAGTGACCACCAGAAGAGCCATCAATGTAATGGTGAGAACCTTGAAGAAAATTTAAGTCAGAGCTGCCCAAATTTTGGCAAAATCACATGACAACATTTCTATGAGTTTTCATAGCTTATTCCATTCACTTTCTCCTAATTTAACACTATGTCGAGGAGTTCATCTCTATGGATACTCTTCTCCTTTAATTTTCTCCATCTATCAGGCTAAAAATAGAATATTTCCAGCTTTTAAAAAAGTGTGAAGTTGAAAATCAATGGAGGTGAGGTGCTGATTTTTAATGGAACGCTATCCCAGCTGATGAGCAGGAGACTCAACACACAAAGCCTTAAAAATACCATTCTGTTTTTATAACACCTTCTATTCCCCTTGTTGTGAAATTGCTCAGTGCTCTATGATAGGTTGCCACACTGTTAGGCTCCTTCTTCCCTTCTGGGCACCCAGCCAGGAGAAATCAGGTCCTTGGATGGTTGTGAGGGCTGGCAAACACACCTGGTATGCCTGTGCAATTCAAGAATTTGTCATCTTCTAACTGATTTCTTCCCCTTCCCCAGTTGGGTGAGGACCATTGTTTTCAGTCAGATTTGTAAATTGAGTGAACCAAGGCATGCTTTCCTGCCTGCAAAAAGCCTGTCCTTCCCAGCCCCCTGCGCTGCCCCCCACATGGGGCATCAGAGATGAAAGTTGCCAAAATGCAGAAGACAATACATAGGCCCCTAGGCCCCTTGGCCCTCCACCACATAAGAAAACTACCAGAGGGGTAGCTGATCCCTCAAATCTCACAGGTAGCAGGCTCGGTGGTATTTGAGGACACCCTCAGATTGAAACAACCCAAGCAAGTTCACAGCCCCACTCCCATGGAAATGGCAATGTCTTTGGTGTGTTGGGGCCTGTGTTCTTGAAGCAGTTATCCACACAACATTATATACAGTCTTCAGATTTGTAAGACAGTTCGTATTACTCAAAACTGATAATTTCTTGAGTATTCTTAATCCTTTGTTTCTTCAAGCTCTTCAGGGTGTTTTAATTTTTCATTATGGTGCTTCTTAGTGAATGTAAACCAACAGGGCTGAGGACATGTAGGATTAACTTCTTTCTGTCCAGCTTTTGTGGATAAGAGAGGAGTCTGGGTAAAGGGAAGGGTATGATGGACTCTAAGAAATAGCACAATGGGAACCCAACGTGTTTAGACAGAGCGGGTTGCTGGTAAAAGTAGATCTATCATCATTCCATTTCAATTTTCCTTCCACCTTACCTGATGACACATAAAGACATTGGGCATACAAGTTACATTTCTTTTCAAATACACTTTGTTCAAAACCTTCAAGACTGTTGAAGAAGGAGGTGGTGAGCATGTGGGGAATTCCTGTCTCCAGATAGGGAAGATATGTGAGTCTCTCACTTATCCCATGAGCTGTCATTGAGCCCTATTGTGTCGTGTCTGTAAGTTGTTTTGGTTAGAAGCCGCCTTCTCTGCATTGTATTCTGTTCTCCAGAGGAATAACTGAAGGTATACCAATGTTTGCAATCCACACAACCCCTGGCAACCCAACCAATGAGCAGAGCTTTCAGACCACCAGAGTTAGTCACCCGTGTTCTTGGTTTGATGCAACGTGCAGGTTTAGAAGGTTATGTAGTTAAAGCCAAACTTCTAAACAGGTACAGTATATTTTGGTCATGCTATCCTATGAGTGCAAGTTAATATTAAAAGGAAGAGGTTTTGATTATGGGAGTTTAATGCATAATTAGTCTACCATGTAATGATAAAGTCATATGGTATTACTATCTCCATTTTATAGAGCATCACATGGCAACCCAGAAAAGTTACGTACCTTCCTCAATATCACACAGCTAGTGGAGCTGGATCTTGAATGAATGGAATCTGGCTTCAGATGCCAGACACATTTTAAGCTCTGTGTTTTATTTCCTTTCTTAAACACATAAGACATTTGCAAACCTCTCTATGTGAACTTAATGGTGAGGCATTCATGACTTCCTTCATATTGCTTGAGACACACTGGGATATTGTGATTCGTGATTGAAAATGTAGAAGACTGCGAGATGAAGATGTTTTTGCATTCTAGAATAATCGTGCAGTCATCATGGAAGAAAGTAGGGTGAATTAGCACTTGAAAGACAGCAAAAATCAAAATGAATGTAAGAAATAGGAAAGCTTATGGAAACAGGCAAGAGCCAAGACGTGATGGTAGGAATATCTATGCTGTACTTTGGAACACTGCATATATTTCCCTGGCTTCAGAAAGGAAAGATAAATAGCTCCATTCATTCCCAAAGCCCAAATGATATTCCTATAAAGCAGTTTCCCCTAGGGGAAATCTGAGCTCATTCCCATTATAACCAAACCTTTTTATGTGCTATTGCAATATCTATAAATACCACTTTAATGATTACATAATAAATAGTCCATTTAATGACTTTTATTCAAACATTGTCATCTATTTTTTTGGGGGGGGTGGAGAGGACCTGTGTTGTTTCCAAATATTTATTATTATAACCAACTGTTGTGAGCATCTGTGTGCTTAAGTAATTTTTAAATCCCTCATAGTCTGTTGTTTCCTTAGGATGTCTTAGTAGTGGTATTACTGAGTCAAAGACCATGAATAGTCTCAAGGATCTTGATTCATATTTTCAGCTTGTTTTCCTAAAGTCTGGCTACAGTTTGTACTCTGATTATTATTTTCTGACACCTTGTTTTGCCTTCTTTGCCAGAATTGTTTGCTGCAACTTAAAAAAAAAAAAAAACCTCTTCCACTTGCATTTTTACTAAAACATTTGAATATTGAAATGGAAATTATTATTGACCTTCATGGTGAGTTCCAGGTAAAGAAAACAGTTGATGTATTTATTTATTTTTATTTTTTTTAGATGACTTATACCATAAGAATAAGACTGTCTCTCTCTGTAGAATTCTACTTTGTCATGCAACAAGTACCTTTTGAAAGCCCATCTGGTGTCAGTAACTATGCATGTGATCCCTTTCACATTGAGTGGACTCAATAAGTGACACAAGGACTTACTTATCATCTTCTCTATGTCTCCTATTGAGTGGGAATGTCCTTGATCTTCTCACTATGTCTGATGACATTCACATGGTCCCTTTCCAGGGTCTCTTTACCATTTCCCAGCCTTGGCTAATCTCTTTTTGCAGTCCTTCCTGACACCTTCACAGTGCCTTTTAGCTCACTTTGCAGCTGGGCAAGAGGATGTCAGCTTTCTTCCTCTCCCAAGCCTGATATAGTGCTTCTCCCATTGGGCAGTCAATAGCCGGGTATTGATCGGGAGCATGTCAAGTTGTCTGGCTATCAGACTCTACACTAGTCATCACAGAGGGATAACGCTTCTGCTGTTTTAAGAGTAGGTAAATGGTCTGTAACCGCATGGCATTTCGTGGTTGGAGCGACAGGTTAGAGAGGGTGGGGGATTCTGGTAATAAGAGGCTTATTTAAAGGCATCGCTTATAGCTCTTAGCTCAGAGCAGCTCATATCCTAATATTATTCTGTGGGTTTCTTATCAAGATCTAAAGCAAATTCATCTTCATGCGTAACCCCAGTGCCTTCTGCAGATGTTCCCAGCTACAACTAGACACCTAAAGGAGAAGAAGAAATAAATGAATAATAGTAATAAATTGTGGAATCCACGCCCTGCTTCATTTTATGACACTAACCACAGTCTTTTGTGTCATCATTATTTTTATTTATGTTAACTCCCCTAGTGACACTGAAAACTCCTTTGGAGAAGGAACCACGTCTTGTTTATATTTGTACTAAACACAGCCAAGGAACTGGTGGCATAAAGGGCATACCGTGTAATTGGCGAGACGGAAACTTAAGTGGGAATGGGTCATTCAGTGTGCCATTAGATGGGGACTCCATAAGGACAGGGTGGTATCTAGTCTTTTCTGTATCTAGCCACTGATTTCCACCTGACACACAGTAGAAATCTGCTGTCTTCTGTGTACACGAATACATGAGGTACGAGCACGACGTAGTGATAAGTTACTGGGGCATAGGCATGGTCACTTTCTGTGCGGAGGTGAGAAAGTTTTCTCAGTAATTGACCTTTGAGCCCTGAAGCCTTACTAGGGCTCAGAGGATGAGAAGGAAGAAGAGCAAGGGGAAGGAACAATGAGCAACATGTAAAAAGGCAGAGAGACATGAGGGTCACGCAGCAAAGAGAGGTCTATCCGATGCCCAGCATGGCTAGAATCTGAAGTGCAATGGGGAAGTTGGATCGGAAGGCAATGCAGCCAGAGTAAAGGAAGGGGGCTACTTTCAGAAGGAGCTTGCTTCTCTGTTGAGCATTGAGGAGCCAGCCATGGTTTGTTGGTTTCACTTTAGTTCTCAGAAATGACTTGCTAATATTTATTTTGTTGTTGTTTGTATTTTGCTTATCGGAGTTTCTTTTTTTAAAGGGAATTATAACTCTGATGGTTTTGCAGAGCATGCACTGAAGTTGTAAGATGAAGATATGGGCAGAAGGAAGAGATACTGGATGCTCTTTACAATTGTGTGGACAGCAAATAATGAGAGTCGTGGCGAGCTAGGAAGCAGGGACCTGACTTGAAAGGCGTATCTAAAATTCGATCAAACAGACTTGAAGACAAATCGAATACAGCAGAGAGAAGGATGACTGTTAGCTTTTTAGCTTGGAAGACTTCATGAATGAAGAATATAGTGACTAAGTTCTCAGGTCTGTCTGGGCCTGACAGCCTCCTGTCAAATCCAGGCCCTACAACTTACAAGCTCTATCACCTAGGGCAATTTATATGAGCTCTGTGTGCTTTGACTTCCTTATTGGTGATATGGGACTAATAATAGTGGCCCCCTAATGGAAATATCATGAGGCTTAAGTAAAATAATCCCCCCTAAAGTATTTAACCTGGCATCTGGCAGATGCAAAGTGCCTGTTTCATGTTAGTTGCTATTTCAACAGGTAGAAGAGGAGATTTAGTGGATGCTGTTATCAGTTCAGTTTGGGGAGCAGTGTCAGTCTGGAGAGGTGCTCACCATGCTGAAGTAGCTGCAAATCCCCGAGTGAGGCCCGGGAGGAAAATCAGAATCATGAGGGGTCTAGTTGCTGAAGCCTTTTGAGTAGCTGAAGTTGCCCAGGTGTGGTAGGCCAAGGATGAAACCTACAAAGTAAATCATTTTAAAGGACTCAAGAAGGGCTACAGTGAGTCACAAGTGTGAAGGAATGGTGAGGAAAGAAGAAGGAAGACTAAGAGGAAGTGGTAACTTAAAACACAGAATTGATTATAAATGGACACGTCTGAGTGATATCCCCCATCATAGGGTGTGGTGATAGTTGAATGACCGGATGAGTGTTTAAAAAAAGAAGTTGCAGTTGGGGCACCTGGGGTGGCTCAGTCAGTTGAGCTTCTGACTCTTGATTTCGCTTCAGGTCATGATCCCAGGGTTGTGGGATCAAGCCCTGTGTCGGGCTCTGCACTGAGCATGGAGCCTGCTTGAGATTCTCTCTTTCTTCCCCTGCCCTGCTCATACTATCGCTCTAAAAACAAAACAAAACCAAATAATAACAATAATAAATGCAATAAAAAAGTTGTAGAAGAGTACAATAAGGGAAGGAAAGAAACCATTTTTCCATAGGGAATCTATGACTATAGAAGTATTGGAAAGTATTGGAATTTGCTGTTCCCAGAACATTTGTGAATTGATGACTGTCACAGGTGTTGCCAGGATCCAGGGTTCAGAACCGCTACCTGCCACTAAGAAGATTTGACTCTCCTTCAGCAGCAAAGGCCATTATCTTTGTATTCATCAGTAAAGAAGTAAGAGAAGGCACCGCTTTCTGCAGGGGCATTGCGTCTCTGTGAAAAGAGAGATTGAAGCAGGTTGAGCTGGAGGGAAAGTTCTCAAAGAATGGATGGGGAATGTACCCTAGGGCCAGACTTGGATAGGCAGGGAAGTCTTAAGAGAGTGTTTTTCCAAAGTGAGAACCAAAGGAAGGATTCTATATAAGGAGGAGCACCAAGAATGTTTGAGTTTCTCCCAAGTTACTAGCCTAGGGGTGAGGGAATGGACATTTGTTTGGTTTCAGCTTCTTTTCAGTGCCATGGATTTATTGGGGGGCTAATCTATGTCATCTCACTCTCTGAAGCCCCTTTGGTTCTTAGCTCTGACCTTGTTAGATGGTGGCAATTCTTCAAACCACTGGGTGTTCACATATGCATATTTCTCGACCAGAAAGTCTTCTTAACACTTTTTTTGCCCAAGTAACCGTGTCAAGTCTTCCCAGAAGCCTACCAGGACCTTTCCTAGATGTTGTTCCACTTTGCTCCTTTGGTACCCATTCACGTAGAATTTATTGCACTATACAAACATGCAAAGTTTGGTTCTTATTTACCTTTCCACACTGCTACTATTCTGTGCATCCCTCTTTGTATCATATCTGGCAAATATGGGTGCACAGCAGAGGATCAATGGACATAAACATCTCTTTTATGGCCAAATGCTTAAAGCCACAGAGCTAGAGGAAGTGGGATTTGAACCCAGTTCTAGATGGCTGAAAGCACTTCCTCTTCACATTACAACATCTCTAAGTGGAAGAAAGAGCACTCTTAAATATTTTATAGAACATGGCAGGATTTAATAACAAAACTGATACAAAGACTTCTTATTAGAAAGGAGGAGGAATCAAGGTTGCATAGTCACCTCGGATCAATTTTCTTCCTTTTGAACACTTCTCAGCGATTTAAGACTTTCCCACAGTCATTTCCTACATGTTAATTTGTTCTGTTTGTTCTTTCCTTCCTCTTTTCCCCATCTCTCCCTTCTTCTCCCCTTCCCGTCATTAATTGAGGCTAAGTAAAGCCAACTTCAAATACTTAGGTTGGATTGACAATGTGCAAGAAATGTAATCACCAGTTTTGGCTTTATTCCAAATCCTTAGAAACAGCAAAAGATCCCCGAATATGAAAGAATATAATTAACTGGAGATAATTTAATTGTTGATGTTGCCTTCCTTTGGAGAACCATTGGTATTTACTTTGAACACTGAGTGGGAACAATGAGCATTTATTTTTAATGTATTTCAATCAACAGAAGACTAATCACCATAGAAATATAAAGCTCTGGTATGTCCCATGAGCTGGAAGTAATCTGGACTGGATACATACATATTAAACTCAATATATGAAGACACATTTTCCATCTGTGCTTCAGCTTTGGATCCAGACATATCTAGGTTATATTTACAACTCCCTGGTCTTGGGCAAATTACTTAGCTTTTTGCAGACTCGGTTGCTTGATCTCTGAAATAATAACAGCTCATTCAAACAGCTATTGCATACACTACAGCTAAGAAACGAGAAACATCTAGCTCAATATTTGTGATTTGGCACTTCCATGTTAAATGGTATCTATTATATATTTAAAATTATGATTATGAAAATTTTGGTGTATTTTTCATATCATTTATAATACTCAGTAATTTATATGCCTGTGCTAAGTCGTTTGGCTGGGAGAACACGTCTCATGTTGTATATTGCAAAACAAAGTTTAGGTTCTGGCGCAGGTGTTGCCATTAGCAGAACTGAGAGGCACAGTGTCACTGAGAAAAGCCCAAGTGGGGGCTCAAGGGGCCAGAAGTTAGAGCTGTCTCTGCCACAGATGGCCTGAGGCAAGTCACATACTCATATAACCCATATTCCTCGGGGGTACAATGTGGATTATATACGGATTCAACGTGGTCACTAAGAAAGATTATTTTGATTTCCTCTGATAGCCGGACTCAGGATGCACGTGCTGACTTTCTGTAGTGTGTTGTTATCATACTGTACACTTACTGTTTTTCATCTTAGCCATTTTCCAGTGTTCTAGCTCAGGATATTATTTGCATGGATCACATAGCTTATCTCTTGTTGTGGTTTATAAAGCACAAAGTGCTCTTTTACACTGTTACCTCAAAAAATCCTTTAGGGGCCCTGGGTGGCTCAGTGGGTTATGTGTCTGACTTTGGCTCGGGTTGTGATCTCGTGGTTTGTGAGTTTGAGCCCTGCTTTGGGCTCTGCACTGACAGCACAGGGCTCTCTGCCCATCCCCTGTGTGTTCTCTCTCTCTCTCTCTCTCTCTCTCAAAAGAAATAAAAATAAACTTTAAAAAGAGTGAAGAAAAAGTCTTTCAAAGTAAAACAAGTTAAAATATGAGGGTATAAGGGTCACAAATGCTTAAAGCTCTTACATGTTGCCCTTGAAGCATTTGGTTGAGTTGCACTACTGTGAATTTCATTAGAAATGGAGCAACTCAAAGAGTAATCAGCGTAGTAGGTGATGAGTGAATGAGAGAGATGGCATGATCATTCATTATAGGTTATCAGTTTTACTTTAAATGATAGGGTAAAATTGTACTATATAACATGTCATAAAAAAGGAATTTCTAGCGTGCTCAGCTTGAAACTTGCCAAAATATTTTTACTATGTAATTTAGAGATAAAATTTAGAAAATATTTCTTTATCCATTAAAATTCCATAACACGATCACACTGTGACCAATGGCAAGTTATTTCACCAATTTGAGCCTCACTTGCACCATATCCCAAGGGAAAATAATAGAATCTGTTTTTTATTGCTCCTAGGATAAATTCATGAATCAATGAGCATGAAATCCCTTTGACAAGTATGATTCTAGCCCTTCCTTATATGTTCCTTCTTCTTATATATTTACATCAATTTGTTTCCACGGCAACCTTGGTGAGGGACAAGGCAGGTATTTAGAGGAAGGACCCCAATGTTCAGAGAAGTTTAGAAGGCAGAGCCCAAGGACATTCCATTATAAGACTGGAGCAGGACTAAAACCTGGATATTCTTGTTGTCTCTGAATTTATCTGTGTGTGTATCCCACAGAACTTTCCATGGCTGTATCATGTTCTAGCTAAGGTAAGTTGATAGTGGTGAAATTTTAGGGTTATTTCAAAATTCAGTTGGTGTTACCTGTATGGTAAAAGGAACTCTGAGTATATTACTTCTCTGCTTCACATTCTTCAGTGGCTCTCCATTGTCTTAATGATTAAATCCCTGCTTCCCATTTGAGTAAATATGGCTCTTCATCACCTGGAGCCCTTGTAAATCACACTTTTCAGTCATGATTCCATATGTATCCATGTTATAGTAAGTCTGATTGCTTTCACTGCTAAGCACATCAAATTCTTTTTTCTGCATTCTTTTGACCCTAGATGTTTGTTTGTTTGTTTGTTTGTTTGTTTGTTTTTAAGTAATCTCTACAGCCAACATGGGGCTTGAACCCACAACCCTGAGATCAAGAGTTGGATGCTCTACCCGCTGAGCCAGCCAGGTACCCCTGATCCTAAATGTTTCTCCTGACTTTTTCTTCCAGATAATTCTCTATTCTACCTCGATGCTCTGCTTGAGGATCACCTATTTGATCTTTCGTTAGCATTAACTTATTAAGCTCCTTGAGGACAGGCACTTGGGCTTTTCATGCCGGTGCCCTCAATACCTAGCATCGGCTCTGGAATATGGCGTATGCAAAATAAATGTTGAGAAAATGGAGTTTTTACTGTCAGCTTGTTGGCATTTCCTTCATGTGTGTTTGTATATCTTCTCCATTGAGAGGAGAAAGACAACACAATGTATGATACCCCACAAGGTCAGTTAGGCTTTCTCTTTGGTCACCATGAAGAGAAAATTCCTGTTTTTCACTTGAGTGGAGCCCTGAGGCTCTTTCTTTGAATTAGGAGCACATTTCTTATGGACCCCCACGTACAGTCCAGTCCCCCATTAGCTCCCAAACTGGCTTGTAAATCATCTTTCAGGCAGCATAGGTGTAGTCTGCATTTGAATATATTAGCGCAAAGAGGATTTTTGGGTGCGTCAGTATATGTAGAAAACATGAAAAGGAAATGAAGCTGTCCATTGTCAGAGCAGGACGTGTAACTGAGTTTATTAGTCTGTCAACGGACGAGTTGTCAGAGTCGTGTTTTGGCAGTGCAGATTTCCCACTGGCAGCTAATGTGATGAGGAAGACCTTGGCAATCATCCCCTTGCTCCTGTCTCCCTGATCCCACTGTCATGATGGCTGAAAGAGGAACCAAGTGAATCGTCTGCTGACATTTGATTTCATGGCCGTGTGTTGTCCAAATGGGCTTTCAGTGGGATAAATGTTACATAATCTGCAGTCTGCCTGGAGCTCACAGGCCATCAGTGTAAGGACCTATGCTCTACTGATTCTACCTAGGGGAAGTCTTCAGTCTGATGACATTAGCAGGGGATTGTCAAAAGAGGTAGACAAAAAATTAAATTGTGTTTTGTTTTATGGACATGAAACATGAGAAGAGAACTTTAGTTTTATGGAGATAAAGTACGAGAAGAGAAATTCATTCACTTCCAGGCTCTGGCAATTAAAAATTGGGTAACCTAGGAAAAATTACTCAAATTCTCTGAAACTTCCTTTTCTTACCTCTAAATATAGGAGTAATCATGTCTGTGTCTTAGGATTTTTTTTTTTTTTTTGATGATAAATAAGGGATCACTTTGGAGCGTCAGGTATGGTGCCTTATGTAGGAGGCTCTCTTGATTTACTTACTTTGCTTCATAAATCCTCCACACTTTTACCTTTTCTGGTCTTCAGTAGAGAGCTTTTAGATTAGTAACAGATGCTGATTTCTATGTTTGGAAAGGACCTTTCAGTACAAATATGTTATTTACATCCTTCCTCAAGTGATGCTGTAGAAACAGGGTGATCAATACCTCCTGCTATTATTGTGCCTCTCTGGTGGGTAGAAGATCTGCTTCTCTTAGAAGCTAATACCTTCTTTTAGCTTTCTCTGGTTAGTCTTTCTTATGCCTTCTATGAGCCTACCATGGACAACCTGCCGTTTTCTCTTCTTGCTTGGTGTTGAGAAGTTCCCCCAAAGAGGAGGACTTGACATGATTTTCTTCCACCTCTATCATACCTCTGTTGCCTTGAATTAAGTATGATATCAGAGGTCTCCATAGATCTTATAATCACTGGATTCAGAAAGTACTTAGGTAATAATAACAAAGGAAGGAAATTGCTTTTGCCTACATTAAGCAATGCATAGTCTACTTATTATCATCATATTATAATGACCATAGTTGATCCCCAAATCTGTGAACATAGATGATTTCCACAGTTTATATTGGTTGCTGTTATGTTAGGATTTAATTAAGTTGTTTATTTTCATTTAGTGCCAATTTGTGAAAATCTCTTCTCCTTTCAGATCACCCTTCCACACAGCATAGGCTTCTGTCAGGCATGTGTAAGTAAGTGCTCATTCCAGGTCCAACAATATCATTGTGGGTGATACCAGAGTAATTAAAGATCTTACGTCTTTTCTCAAGGACTTTGAAATTAGCAAGAATGGTGGGGGTCCTATATTATATACTCAGAAAATAGTTCAAGATCGTACATGGTCAAGGAATAAATTGAATTGAATATGGGTAAAGATAAACGTATAGACACCCGAGCAGGAGGGACCAGATGAAACATGAAGTGTGGGGGGGGGATGTTCAGTAATTCTAGAATTGAACTATACCTGGTGTGTAAGTGTGATCTGCAAGGCCAGGGAAAGCGGGGGAGGGTCAGGAATCCAGGGTGGAATTAACTTGGCTGAGTTGGAGTAAATAAGGAGACTGACTTGTATAGATTGAGGTCCTTACTAATGGAGAAGAATATTGATGATAACAAAATTGTCATCAGTCAGCAGGGTTTCAGCAGAGAAACAGAATCAGGAGGAAGTATGTATTAAGGTATATATCCACCCATCCCCCCGCCCCCTGCCAAATGGCCTGTGCTGTTGTGGGAGCTGGCCAGGCAACCCTGGAATCCCAGGGTGGCAGCTGGAGGTACCATTCACAGGGATGATTTCCTCTTCTTCAGGGAATCCCAGCTCTGCTCTCAGGCCTTTCAACTGATTGAAGCGAGTCCATCCAGATATGTTAGGATGATCTTTCTTAGTCAAAGTCAATGGATTATGGACTTTGATCACATCTTCAAAATATAGATAAGTGTTTGATTGAATAAATGGGGACTATACTCCAGCCAAGTTGACACCTAAAACTGACCAGTGCTATCTGTCAAACCATCACTGTGGAACCGATATTCATCTTGCCATATTTGGTTATACTTCCACCTAATATGTCATGCTTCTGCCTGATATGGTACAACTGTCTTGTTATAGCTGATGCCATATTGAATTGTTTAGCGTCTTTGTTTCAAGTTTATTTATTTAATCTGAGAGAGAGAGAGAGAGAGAGAGAGAAGAGAAAGCACACATACAAGCCAGAGAGGGACAGAGAGAATCCCAAGCATGCTTCACACTGTCAGCCTAGAGCCTCATGCTGGGATTGATCCCACAAATCATGAGATCGTGACCTGAACCAAAATCAAGAGTTAGATGCTTAACCAACTGAGCCACCCAGGCACCCTTAGAATTATTTAGCACCTTAATGATAACACGGGCCACAATGTTATCCCCATCAGCCCTGGTGTGTCTAAGATGCTGACCATGTTATATTTTATGCAATCAAAGCACAACCCCATATTTGTTTCCTACCCTTGCTTTACATTTTATTTAATGAAGATAATTTTTTCTGCCTTTTGTTACAATCTTGGACAAGAGTTAGATTTTCTTCTCACTTGCAGGTGATAAACATCCTTATAATGCCTTTATATCACAAAGCATAAACCCAATGCAAGATTTAAAAAGTCCCAGTTTAGGGGCACTTGGGTGGCTTAGTCATTTGCACCTCCAACTCTTGATCTTGGCTCAGGTCAAGATCTAATGGTTCATGGGATCAAGCCACAAGATGGGCTCTGTACGGACAGCACAGAGTCTGCTTGGGAATCTCTGTAAATAAATAAATATATATAAATAAACATTTTTTTTAAAGGCCCAGTTTATGCTAAGCATCAATACCTCATCTTCTATCAGAGATAGGATTTTTTTTCAAATTTTATTTTATTTATTTTGAGAGAGAGAGAGAGAGAGAGAGAGAGAAAGAGAGAGAGAGAGAGAGAGAGAGAATCCCAAGCAGGCTTTGCACTGTCAGCATGAAGCCTGACACAGGGCTTGATCTCATGAACCATGAGATCATGACCTGAGCCAACATCAAGAGTCAGATGTTTAAATAACTGAGCCACCCATGTGCCCCCAGAGATTGAATTTTAAAAAGCCTATAGCAGTTAAGGACCTGTGAGAGGGGAAGGGATGTGTGGGTAGAATTAACTGTTTCAGCATAATTCCCTGAAGATTCATTTAAGGTGTTGCCTTTTTCTTTGCTCAGTAGGAGTCCATGGAAGGACCACAGTTTGTGTTTTTGGGCAGAACAGCTGATTTTTCTGCTTCCCATCAGGCTTCTCTCTTCCATGGCAGGATCTGTCCTGTAAGTGTTTCCGGGCTTGCCTGGTGGCTTTTGGTAAGGAAACCAAGTGTCAGCCCTAACAATGAAGGAGACCCCTTCTCTTGGCCATTTATT
Organism: Panthera tigris; assembly: GCF_018350195.1. Classification (NCBI taxonomy): domain Eukaryota; kingdom Metazoa; phylum Chordata; class Mammalia; order Carnivora; family Felidae; genus Panthera; species Panthera tigris. The sequence goes on along the minus strand of NC_056667.1, from coordinate 113,121,877 downwards.
GGTAGTGGGATCCCAATTCCAGGTTCTGCCAGGTAGTGCCAACCTCACCTGCTGTTGTTAGAGGTAGTCTCTTTCCATTCAGTGTGCTGGGAGTTGGGGGAGGATGATCCTATCTCACTGCTTCCGTGCTACATTAAGGTAAAAAAAATGCTGGATGTGGGTCACCTTCTTGGGCCAGAGGGAGGGTACAGAATCACTGTTGTGTTATCTCTTCAGTTTTGAAGTCCCAAAGCATGTCTCCCTCCTCTTTCCATATTTCAGCATCTTCCTTGGCTACTTCTTGCATTATCTCCCAGGATGGTAGTTCTAATTAGCAAGAAGATCAGAGAGAGGCAAGTCTAAGTTACCTTGTCTGAACTGGAAGTCCCTCCAAAGATTTTAAGAATGTGATTTTAAATATATAAAAATGATGCTTGAATTTTTTATTTAAATTTCAAATAGGGGGGCGCCTGGGTGGCTCGGTCGGTTAAGCGGCCGACTTCGGCTCAGGTCATGATCTCACGGTCCGTGAGTTCGAGCCCCACATCGGGCTCTGTGCTGACAGCTCAGAGCCTGGAGCCTGTTTCAGATTCTGTGTCTCACTCTCTCTCTGACCCTCCCCTGTTCATGCCCTGTCTCTCCCTGTCTCAACAATAAATAAACATTAAAAACATTTTTTTAAATAGAAATTAAAATAAAATAAAAAAATAAATTTCAAATAGGTACTATGTTTTCAGGGATACAGATCAATTCATATAAAAAAGATATTCAGTGAAACCCTGATTTTCCTGCTTATCTTCTGTCTGCCCAGACCTGCCCTGAGGCTATCATAGGTAACTTGTGTCTTCTACCTTTGATTTTCTTTATAGAAATACAAGCAAATACAAATACACGTTATACACTCTGATTTTCAAATAGTGATCTTAGAGCTCATCTTTCCATATCAGCACATAAAGAATTCTGTCATTGTTTTTTCAGTTGTTTGGGATTCACTTGTAGAGCTGTGCCATAATTCATTTCATAAAGCCTGGATTGATAGGCTTTTTTAGATTTCTTTTTCTAATCCTACACGAATAAAAGCACAATGCCTAAACTTGAACGTCTGCCATTTTACACACTTGCAAGTCTATCTGCAGGTTAGATTCCCAAAAGAGAGATTGCAGGGTCAAAGGATATGTGTGGTTTTGCTGGATGTCACCAAACTGAGTGCCCCAGGCACTGAGCCATTCAGGCATTGAGCAGCGCGTGACAGTGCCAGTTTCTGCGTGTGCAGAACTCGCTAACAGAACTCGCTAACAAAGAGCATTGCCAAAAGTTTGGATTTTTGCCAGCCTGATAATTATTTCTTAGGAAAATGGAAATCACATTTTTAAAGGCCTGGTGGTGTTTAGCAAATGATAGGAGAGACTTATGAATGTTTGGTCCTCCTCCTCCTCAGAGCCTTCAATATGCTTACTCATTGCCCCGATGCAGCGCTGGATCTCACAAACTGCGAGATCATGACCCAAGCCGAAACCAACCAAGAGTTGGACGCCGCTTAACCAGCTGAGCCACCGCAGAGGTCCTGTGCACCTGTATCTATTGATGTGTGTAAATGGGTGTGTATTTACACATATCATATCATGTCATATATGTGACCTATATCATACCATATATTTGTTACAGATGGATATTTAGTTTCTGCCTTTATGAAGTGTTTAGGGGACACAATCTGTGCATATGGAGTGCTTAAGAAGGTTAACTCTTTGGTAAAGTCTTTGCTGAATAAGTGGGATAGAAAAGATTCTAGAAATCAGAACAGTATGGGACCTCTAACGCTGGGTCACCTTTATATGAGAAGTGGGGAGGAGTAAGTCCTTACAGGATGCAGATGTTGGCACAACTGGGCGGAACTTAAGAAAAGAAGGAATTTCTGGTTTCTCATAGGCTCTCACTAAAGGATCATGGCGTGTTGATGGAGATGATAAAGGCGGGCACAGATAGCTGCCTTGGGAGCCAATAAGGAGATAGGTTGACTGGACAGACTGTGTAGGGAGGCAGTGGGCATCCAGGCTGGGCGTCTTCAGCAGTCTGGGGTGGGGATACCCTCTTTTACCCTTTCCAGTTCTTCAACATGCTTGTCTGAACAATACGGATCTCTTTGTTTCTCGATTAGTAGAGATCATCTCAGGTTTCATAATTGTAAGTTAAAATCATATTAAGGTGAGAATAAAAGTGAAAAAGGGAACAAAATTGAAGGTTGAAATAATGTCTTCATGATAAGCTTCTCCTAGCTTCCTCATTCTTCCTACTTAAAAAAAAAAAAAAACCCTCCAATCTTCTAATTAGAAGATAAAGAATAAAAGTGAGTGCACAGACTCCCTTATGTGATTCCTCCAAGAAATCAAAGCTCTTTCATCTCCGATTTTCTAGCGTGACAACATAAAACAATCTCATTAAGGACTTTGTGGAATATTGGTAAAGGTTAGACAGAGTTCAGGCAGCAGTGACTGAGAAAAAGTGTTTGACAGTTTGTACAAAGACTGGGCAACTTCAGTTAAGTTTTCCAGAAGGTGGGACTGCACAGAAGGGGAAGGGTCTCAGGCAATGATCTGTCAAGAGATGTTCCTTCACACCAGAAGACTTGGCAGGCACAGGAGACAAACAGAGACCCCAGAAGGCAAGCTTACTAGCAAAAAAAAAAAAAAAAAAAGGAAAAGGCAGATTGTAATATATGCTCATAATGGCTATCCAAGCAAGACAAAGATTGTCTCTGTTGTAACAGAGGCCATCTTCCCCAAAAGTGACTGTCATGTTGCAGTATAAATAGTACTGCAGGGAATCTATCCCAGAGTTCAAGAAAGAGGCACATTCTTAGGCTGGGGCTCTCTTACAGACCCGGAAGCAGGGCTGTAAGTTACATATTAAAACATATGGTGAAAGCTCTCTGCCTTCAATCGGCCTTAAAATGCATCTTGAAAGATTGACATACAAGCGATCTGGAAAGACTGGATTGCGGTTTCAACCCCATGCACTTTCCAGTGCCAACTGAAAGACGTGCCATCCCGAATGAGCTGGTTTTCTTTGGGTCAGAAGTCCTGGGCAGATGTCTTGTCTGTCCTTAGGTGGGCATGTGGTGAGGGAGCAGAGAGCACGTGCGCGTGGTGAGCAGCCTCATTAGGACAACACAGAAGTGGGGGCCATGGCTGCTTCCCTGGCTTTGCCCATTCTGGGAACCAGTATCTGACTCTAAGAGGTAGGCAGGTTTCCCCCATGAAGTCCCATCGGGGGCTTCTTCTCAAGGTGTCTGACAAGGACAAAAGGATAACTGAAGATTTAATCCATTCTAGAATGGGGATTACATTCAGTTTAATATGAATATTTATAAAAACTGGAAGTAGATTCAATGGATGATGAGATCAGGCTCCAGGACCCCCTTGCTGGGAGGCTGTATACACCATCTAACCAACAAGGTGACTATTTCTGCTGGCCTCTTCCTCTCTTAGGCCCCAAGGCTATTGTACTGTATTCCCTCTGTTCCTCACCGTCTGACCAGGGATGGCATCTTCTTTCCCTGGAAACCTTTGCACAGAGTTCCCACTTGGGTCTATGCAAGTGCTCAAAAAGGATTCTTTTATAGCACAACGGTATTGCTTGCCTTGGTGGGAGTCCATGGTTACTACCCCTGCGTGTTCACCATTCTGAACGCCTTTGTTCTCTCTCCTCTCCAAGCAAATCCATGCCTCCTCCTTAAAACCATCTTAGACTTTGTTTGGGAAACCTGAAGAGTTCTACCACAGTATTTCCAATATTCTACTTTATAGTTTCTGTCCACTTTAATTTCTGTTTTCCTCCTCTCACTTTGCCCCTCCTCAATTTACCAGGCACCTACAACACATCAGACAGTTTAAATGCACGTTCCCATGATCCCATTTACTCTTCAAAACAAGCCTGTGGGGTAAGCAGGATTATTATATTTTACAGAAGAGGAAATTGCAGTGCAGCGATAATTGGGTAGCTTTGCTCTCTCTGCCTCGCTCTAGTGATCTATATGGTTTTCAATTTCCTAAGACCCTGCTGCACACATTGCTCTAGTGAAGAGTGAAGTCAAAGGCAGGGTGAAGGTCCTTGGACACCAAGTGAAGCCTATGTCAAGAGTCCACAGCTCCTGCTTACTGGAGAGAAGAGCTCAGGCGCATTGCCTTGAGAGGCAGGCTGACGGCTTTGCTTACTGACCTTGGAAATAACCCACTACCGGTGCTGTGCTCAGTCTCCGTGCTCAGAGCTGGGGCAGATCAGCTTCAAAATCCCTCAAACTTATAGAATTATGAAGATCACTTTTATTTTTTTTGAGCTTATTTGTTTATTTATTTTAAGTTTATTTATTTATTTATTTTTGCAGGGGAGGGGGGAAAGGGGCAGAGAGAGAGAGAAAGAGAGACAATCCCAAGCAGGCTCCACACTGTCAGTGTGGTGCTCCATTCACGAACTGAGAGATCATGTCCTGAGAGGAAACCAACAGTCACTCAACTGACTGAGCCACCCAGGAACCCCTGAAGATTCTCTTTAAGAATTGTTTTTCGGGTCACCTGGGTGGCTCAGTTGGTTGAGGGTCCGACTTTGGCTCAGGTCATGATTTCATGGTTCGTGAGATCGAGCCCCATGTCGGGCTCTGTGCTGACAGCTGGGATCCTGGAGCCTGCTTTGGATTCTGTGTCTCCCTCTATCTCTGCCCCACCCCTGCTCACATTCTGTCTCTCTGTCTCTCAAAAATAAACATTTAAAAAAAAATTTTAAAAGAATCGATTTTCTGTATTACTTTTAGAATGAGAAAATAAATCATTTACAAATGGTAAAGATAAAAGAATGGCAACTGTCAGAAACACTTACAAATTAAAAAAATAGTATTTTTATTAATTTCCTAATACGATTTTATAGTCCTTTGCTTTACTTATACATCTTTGGGCTGTTTTTCCTTTGTCTGTTTACAGGATGCTTTTGTTTACTTATTTTTTTCACAGAAAATAAAGTGGCAAATCAGTTTCTCCTCTAATATGGTTGATCAAAATAATTTTCAAAAACTTATGCCGATCATTTAGAAAATTAGCTTTTCAGTTTTATGTTTTGTTATTGGTAATGCCACATACACTTTCAAAATGCCCATTGCTTACTTACTTTAAAGTAAAACAGCATGGCAATAGAATGGGAAATTTCAAATATCCCATTTTCTTATCTGCTTATCTGATAAATGAAACTTAGCATAATGGATGCTGAATGTTATTATTTTTTACGCATGCCTACTACTGAATATATCTATTTTTAGGACTATCTTCAGAAGTTTATAGGCAAACATTTAAACTTTGTTTTTTTCCTCCAACTTTTTTTTTTTGCTATGATAAAATACACACAATTTAAAATGTACCACCTTAGTCATGTTCAGTGGAATTAAATACATTCAGAATGTTGTGTAACTAACCCCACCGTCCATCTCTAGAGCTCTTTCCATCTTGCAAGAGTGAAACTATACAAATTAAACAATAACTCCCATTCCTGCCCCCTGTGCCACATAAACTTTTATGAACATGGTTGAAGTTGGGAGAATTCCTGTCAAGTTTCATAAATTCAATACAAGATTTAGAAGGATTTCCTACACGCTGGCTTCTGGCAGTGTGCATTTCAAACCCGGCTTCTCCATGAGGACACAGACATTGCTGGTGCTAAATGCTGCCGGGGACATTTCTATGGAGACATGGCCTCTGGTCCCGCAGGGTTGGGTGTGATGTGGGAATCTGCAGAAGCGCCAACAGACGTGTTCACAGAAGCTCCTCCCAGGTCACAGCAGCTAGTAATGACCATACGTGTAGATGGCGGCAAACCATGTGGTTATAACCCATCAATCTGCAGTCAGATGTGTATCCACACATCCCTTCCCTTACTTTGCATCTGAAAAGGTTCTGTGGCTTCTCCAGTGCCACCTGGCCTGAGACATGTGACAATAAACAGGACGAGGGGAAGAGGCAATGGTATTAACCAGTTGCAGTTAAATATTTTGCTTTAACTGATGATGATCAAAATACCCCACTTTTACAAAGTTTTGAAGTTTTGTAGGTGTCAACTTGGTTTGACTTGAACTGTATTCCCCAGAGTTTTCTTTCCTGTGTTATTTTTGAGAGAGAGAGAGAGACAGAGAGAGAAAGAGACAGAACAAGTGAGGGAGGAGCAGGCAGAGAGAGGGAGAGGCAGAATCTGAAGCAAGCCCTAGGCTCTGAGCTGTCAGCACAAAGCCCGATGTGGGGCTCGAACTCATGAACTGGGAGATCCTGACCTGACTGAAGTTGGACGCTCAACTGACTGAGCCACCCAGGCACCCCTATTTCCTGTGTAGGAAAAGAATAAATGAAAGATACAGTAAAACCTTGGTTTGCAAGCATAATTCATTCTGGAAATGTGCTTCCATTCCAAAGCACTCATATATCAAAGTGAACGTCTAGAACCATACCATTCACTCAGGTGTGATCACGTGATGTTGCGCGTCACTCACAAGTCCTGTTGTAAGACATCCCTCGTTTACCAAGTTAAAATGTATTAAAAATATCTGCTCCTCTTGCAGAACACTTGCAGAACAAGTTACTCACCATCCAAGGTTTTACTGTGCTTTTAGCAGGTTTGAATGGTGGAAGGGAGCCAGCCACTTTGTGTAGTTCACACTGTCTGTTGCTGATAGGGTGCCTCGCCATGTTTGTTTGGGGCATTGGCTGCACCGGCTCTTGCTGTACCTTCCTCTGGATCCCGCGGTAGGGTAGCCTCTCTGACTGCTGGGCCAGGCGGGTGAGTTTACCTCTGTGACAAGGAGCCCCAGGTTTTGCAAGCTACTCACACGGCTATCGCGAGAGACAACCAGAAAACTTGTGGGGTTTCCATCCATGCTGGCCTCCAGGGCACACTCAGGGGGTCCAGCTTGCCTTTGCTTCCCCACTTCACATCCCGCTTCCCTTCTCAATGCTGCCTTCAGGCTCCCACATCCAACAGAAACACCACAACCTCACAGAGACTTCTTTGCCAGCTCCCACAAATCCCGTAACAGATGCCCCCTGGTAGATCCATATAATTTCCCTATGGTCTGCTTCTCTGATTTAACCCTGACTGACACACAATGTTTACAAAAATACATAGGCATGTCAACACGTTGCTGGGACACCAGTTAAGGCTGCCAGCGCAGAGCTTGACGTGGGGGCTCGAACTCACGAAACTGAGATCATGACCTGAGCCGAAATCAAGAGTTGGTTGCTTAACCAACCGATACACCCAGGTGCCCCGCTTCAACTTTTTTAGCTTTATAAAATATATAAAAGTATAAGTAAAATATAAAAATCTGTAACCCAGGTTTCTGTCTCTGCTTCCTCTTTTGTGGTCAGGCTGTTGTTTCATGATGATTAGTATTCCGTGAACACTGTGATGATGAGAAGGATTTGGAAGCATAATCTGGTAGGGAGAATTACAACGGGTTTTCACTGAGATGCCCTGAGTGACAAAGTTAAACATCCTTAGTGACGGTAGCTCAGGGCATTTTTGTTCATGTCTTTGCGTCAAATATGCGGCCCGCACATACTAAACGACAGGCATTTCTCACAGCTTCAAAAAATAGGCATCTGCCAATTTGTACAGGAAAGCACATTCTTTACGGTGTGCAAATGCAAAGCATTAATTTATTTTACATCGTGGCCTTTACACAGAGAATTCTGGACTTGTTAACAATGATGGTAAAATATAGACAGATACATATATGCATAATTATTTCCAAGGATGCCTTCAAGCAACTTTTATTAGGATTGCCCTTATTACTCTGTCTATTTGAGGCCAGTTTTGGAAACTTACAACCGCAGTATAACTATCTCATGAGTTTTTGTTTGTTTGTAGCATTTAGAGGAGAGAACAAAGAGTTTCGAGTCAAGGAACCCATGTCGGTTGACCGGTCCCTCACCAATTGGGATGGCTTGGGGCAAAGCTGTCACACTTTTTGAGTTCATTTGCATTATCCAGAATTAGGAATGCTCGTTACCAAGCCTGGCATTCAGGAATCTCCCAGACACTGAGCTAAAGTTTTAAGGAACAAGGTAAAGGTAAGCTAATAACCAAGGTGGTAAGCCATCCCCAGATCTCCGTGGCTTAGCAAAATACAAGTTTTCTTTTTGTCTCACATCACACTGTAGTGTGGCTGATCTCTTCAGCCACGTGGGGACTCAGTCCACTTCTGTCTTATAGTTCTACTTCTTTCTAAGTCCTTGGGAACCTCCATTCAGCTGGTGGAGGAGGAAGAACCTGAGAATGACACATGGAAACTTTCTGAGGGAAGTGGGGCACATGTCTCTATGCCATTTATGCTGGAGAGACAGTAAACTAATCTCAGTAGCCTGCATATGCTGTGATGTGTTACCTCTGACTTCTTCTATTTTTAATTATTTATTATTTTGACAGAGAGAGAGAGAATAATTGGGGGAGGGGCAGAGAGAGAGAGAATTCTAAGCAGGCTCCACACTGTCAGCACAGAGCCTGACATGGGACTCGAACTCACAAACCATGAGATCATGACCTGAGCCAAAGTCTGATCCTTAACCAACTGCACCGCCCTGGGGCCTCTCCTACCACAGACTTTTAAAACAGCAAGTATGTGTTTGCTTGGAAATGTGTTATAATCTTCCAAAGTAGATTTATTAGCATGCTTTTAGATTTAAGATAATGGAAACCTAGTGTGGTAATGAGGCTATGTTTATAAGGTTCATAAGTGGAATGGCTAGGGCTTTAATGTAGAACTCCTTGGCTAAAACGACACAACAAAACCGTCTTTCTTTTTCAATGTACCCCTGACCTCTACTCACAAGGAAATTACCATTTGGTTGTAAAGTCAAGGCTTACTCCCTTGGAGTAAGCATGCACCACCCCAAGCATGATAGCAGTCTAGTTCCCGGAGCATCACCCCAACCAGAAGCAGGCAGATTAGGGGAATGTGTGCCTCCAGTCAGGCCTCAGGGAGGTGGATGTGGAAGGCTGATTTCACATTTTCATGCCTGACTGGGTTAAACAGGTTGGGGAGCCTCGCTGAGAGGCCCCACTCACCGGATGGCAATTTCAGCACCAAAGCCAAGGGCACTGAATAAGTTATGCTATCTTATCTTTCTAGATGATTTTCTAGCTGTTTGAATCAACCAGCCATTTGTACTGCTTATCTAATCTGCCCACAACGTCCCAGCCAGCTGCATTAGTGAAGTTTTGTTCTGTGCAAGATGATAGGGATGCCATGAATCAGGGGTTCTTGAACACTGAGCCCAAGGAGAGGCCAGTGGAGCCGAGTCTAGAGTTGACACTAGCCTGTCTGCAGGGCTTACGAGTTTTTGTTTGGACTGGATTTTTGTTTTATTGTGTTTTCTGTATAAATGGAGAGTAAAATATCCTCACATCTTCATATTAAATACATCTTAGGAGCTTCATTCTTTGCTTTTTTAGCTTAGAAAGAGGTAAAGTGATATGATCAGGTTAGAAGCCCCAAGCAAATGCAAAGACAAATACAGTCCATGGATGCTTTTCCAAATTTAAGCATTGCAACAAAAGCTTTCTTTGTTATGAGTAAAGCTAGTAAGTCACGATTAGGTGGATAGGTCCCTCTGGGGACCTTGGGGAACTCCCAGAGCTAGAAGGGCAGCTGCGTTTACAAAGCTAACTCTGAGTGCTCCTAGAAAGTTTGTAAATGTGTGCTGGAGACTCTGAAGTTGAAATAAGTCTCTGAGCCTCACATTTGATTTTTCATATTAAGTGTAGCTGAGTGAGAAGCAAGAACTTCTTTCTGTGAAGGGGAGAATATGTTGAGCACAGCCATGCCTGGGGGGTAGATGTCAGCTGCTGGGCTGATGGGTGGGTGAGCTCAGACAAAATCAGGGTGATCTTGAGCCTTTGTTTACATCTGTGTAAAATTGAAGCTTAGTATTAGTGTATAAGGTTAGCTCTGTTGCATGTAATGTGTGTCTACGGCTGTGCCTGACACACACCGGGCATCCTATAGTATCGAATAGTAACTATTTCTTAGTATCAAATGGTAACTGTTAGCATTATGTGACCCAGTAGTGTGTCCTTTTGTCATTTCCCTGTGCTGGATACATTTGTACCTAACATTGTTATGTTTTCCTATTAGGTGCTAGCCTAGATTTACACTGAATCTTTGTGTAATTTAAAATGGATTTTTGGATTACAGTGACAGATACATTTAGGCTTAAATCTTACCATTGTATTAAATCAACTTGTAAGCTATTTTTTTTTTCTTCAGAAGAAAATAATACTTCTTCCTATTTCTCTTTGATTGCTGATTAATTCTTTCCAAATGAAATGCCCAGATATGTGGAGTCCTAGATAAGCTGTAGAGTAGTTCTTTTCGAATTCAAACATGCATAAAAATGCCCCTGTGACATACTTAGGCCTCTTTTTACAAAGACCTACAATGGCCTCTTACTTGCTTAGACCTTCATTCTTACTCAGGAGGACTATTGCTGTGGCCTTCTCACCTGTGCCCGCACCTCGCCCCCACCCACCCAGTCTAAATTATTTTGCTCCGGCTTCCAGAGAGGTCTCTCAGAAGGGCATATCTGCCAAAAACATGTGTGGTCCTCATGAGCCCCCACAGGGAATAGCCTTGCCTTTTCATCTATATGTTTCTAAATTCACAGTCATTTGTTGAACACCTACTGGGAACCGGGCTAGCCCCTGAAAATACAGAGACATTCAAGATCCAATTCCCTCAAAATTTATCGTATAAATGGAGAGTAGAACTCAATCTACTCTCTCACCTGGCTTATAATCTGATAGCAGTGGCAATATCTTATTCATTTTTGTATCCCCAGGACTTAACTCTATACCTAACATAGGGCTAGGGTGCCATATATATTTGATAAATTTCCTGATTAATATCCTAAATTTACTATGTACACATACTCAGTCCTTCTTTCTTTAATTGTTTTAGAAGATTTATAAATCATACCAATTGGATAACTCCCATTGTCCGGATCCCTACTGTGGGCAGGGCACCATGGCAGCCCATTTCCATGTATTAGTTTATCTAATCTCATAAAAGTCTTGCAAGAAAAATAAGACTTGAGAGATGAAGCAGTTTGCCAAAGTCTGTTAAATTTTCAGTGGTGTTTGAATCCAGAGCTATTGGCCCCCGAAGGTTTTCTAGAAAGATATCAAATGACACAGTGAAAAAATTATTAACCAAGAGTAGGGTCATGTATCGAGTGAGCTGGTAATCAGTCTTGATTTACACAGATACACGATGAACATTACTCCCCAAAGAGGTGCAATATTATGAAGGAAAACAAAAGGGGAGAGAAGTAAAAAAAGTCATGCTCTCTGCCACTATTTTATAAGTACGTCTTTCAAAGTTTTGGTTTTTTGTTTTGTTTTTGTTTTTGTTGTGTTTTTTGTTTTTTGGGGTTTTTTTAGAACAAGTCTTACCAATTTTTAACTTTGCAAAAGAATTACGGTGAGATCTTGTTCAAATACTGTTTTTTTTTTTTTTTTTTCTTTATTGTTTATTTATTTTTGAGAGAGACAGAGACAGAATGCGAGTGGGTTGGGGCAGAGAGAGAGGGAGACACAGAATCCGAAGAAGGCTCCAGGCTCTGAGCTGTCAGCACAGAGCCCAACGCGGGGCTCGAACTCTCGAGCTGTGAGATCATGACCTGAGCCGAAGTCGGACGCTCAACCAACTGAACCACCCAGGCGTCCCTGTTTCTACAACACTCTGCTCAGATATTCTGATGCAGGATGGAGTCCATGAATGTGCATGGCTAGTAACCTCAGGGTGATGCCCTTCACAACTGGTTTAAGGACCACACATAGAACCACTGCGTGCCCCCTGCGGTTCCTGCTTGTACCTGCCCCCAGATTCCCACTGCTTTGCCTCCATGCCCCTGATTCGCTAGACTTAATTCAGATGTGGACTGCTAGGAAGGCTTATAGGAAGTGTGTTTACATGTTTATACTTTACATATAATGCATTATTAAGGATAATTACTCTAAGATTTGTAGATTAATTTGCTGGATCACAGAGGGTCAGGATGACAACATAACAGGCATATTAGACACAAGATTCTCTGTTTAGCAGTCGTTTTATCTTTATTTTATCTTCATTTTATCTTTATTTTAATGAAATGGATTGTGGCTTCTAAGGAGACAATGGAGTTACCGGCAGAGTGTTCGGTGGAAATAAAGCTGGGCTGAGACGTGCTCCTTTGCCTTCAGAGCTCACCAGGGGTCATCTGATGGGCGTGCTGCTGTATTTAGACACAGTGGGTCAAATGTAATAGATTTCAGGGCTCTGATGCAGTGTGTTCTGGAAGGACCTACATCTTCTGGGATCTGTTCCTGTGACCTAACACCCTGCCTTTGACTTTTTTTTCAGGTTTATCGAGGCATATTTTTGTGTCATAAATTTCACCTGAAGTGTACAGTTCAGTGGTTTTTAGTGTATTCACACAGTTGCACACCCATCATCACTACCTAATTATAGAACATTTCAACGCCCCAAAGAAACCCCATACATGTTAGCAGTCAGTTCCCATTTCCCAGCTCTCAAACACCTACCCTTGGCTGCTGGCAAGGTATATATACATTGGTATCTATACAAGGTATATACACACTTGCTGCTGGCAAGTGTGTATATATACACACTTACTTTATATATAGCCTTATGTGGACACTTTACATTTATGCAATCATGCAGTGTGCGATCTTTTGTGACTGGCAGATTTCACTTTGGTGAAATTGGTTTGAAGGTTTAACGGTTCACGTTTCATCCATGTTGTAGTATGAGTCAATGCTTAATTCTCTCCCGTTGCCTGATAGTATTCCACTGTATGGATATACTTCATTTGTTTACCCGTTCATCACTTGATGGGCATCTCAATTGTATCTGCTGTTTGGCTATTATGAATCGTGCTGCCATGAATATTCAGGCACAGGATTTTATGTGGATGTGTGTATTTGTTTCTGTAAAGTATATACCTGGGAGTAGAATTTTTTGGTCGTATCTCCCTTTTGGAAGTTTTTAATTTTGAAATGATTCACAGTAAATTGAAAAAAAATACATATCAGGTGGTGCTGTGTGCCCCTTACCCAGTTTCTTCAAATGGCAGCGTCTTGCATAAGTGCGGAACAATATCAAAATCAGGAAAACAATATCCGTAATGCACACCGAATTTATTGATTGTTCCATTTGACATACACTTCTGTGTGTGTGTGTGTGTGTGTGTGTGTGTGTGTAGTTCTGTGCAATTCTGTCATGTGTATGGATTTGTGTAATCACCACTATAACTATGATGACACTTTCATCACAGAGACCCCTCATGATGTCCCTTTATAGCCATATCCCTCTCTCATTCTCCCCATTTGTAACCGTTAGCAACCACTAATGCATTTACATCTCTACTAGCCTCCTTTCCAGTGAAATACCACAGAATCTATGCCTGTTTTCAACCTGTACCATGTGTGTACAGACTGTGGCATCGAAAGATCTATTTTCCAATTTAATTTCTTGACACATGTTTTTGAGCTAATGTCAGCAATCCAATCGGCTTTTGCATACTTTTTTTTTCTTTTCTTGTATGGTAACCAGGCAAGGACAACTCCCACAAAACTACTGCACAAGGGGTTTGCTAAATGTAACTAAATAAATGGTTGTTAAGTATTTACTTAATTACTAGAGTTAATTCGGTCTTCTTTGTGTCTGTAGGCCGTGTGTAGATCTGTAACTAAATATTCAATCATGTGGTAAATGTTAGATTGCCAGGGGCATAGAAAGAAAGGAAAGAAATAGGACTGAACCATTTTTAAGGCGTCAAAAAACATGTACTTGTCTTGTAAGCAAGTTTCTTGTCTATTTCTGTAGTTTTACAATAGGAATATAAATGGTGGGGCAGAAAAACTACAGCTTTGACCTTGGTACTTGAAAAGGTGGGATCTAAATAAAACTATTTTGCTGTCTGAATACTATCATTATCTTTAATGAGAGTGGGCATCACAAGGACATTTCAAATTGTACTTTAGGCCATAAATTAGCTGCCGGAACCAGATTCAGACTATTTTCCTTATGAAAATACTCATCCCTCTGCCCTGTCCAGCTACATTACACATCTGTTTATATTAATATAAAAATCTATTCTAAACAATCTTAACATGTCCATTCTTGTCCTTTTCATTGAAGAACACATTATCTTTGTGTATCCCCATAACGTTAGACCTTCGAGTGTAGCACATTTAGTAGTTGCTGTTTTGAGTGGAAACAAACCTTTCCCCATTGATAAAGCTTCTTGTGTTTTCCCTTCATGGCCCTGTCTTTGTCCCGACAGGAAACGGGGCGCTTCTCACATAGATGACCTCAAATGGCGATTGAGAGCCTGTACAAGACACATTGAGTCTTTGTAAATGAGTAGAGATGATCACATAATACTTCTCTTTGGCCCTGATATTGGATTAAGCCTCCATTTGGCTATTATTTGTTTTAAAATATGCTTTTGGGTTCTAATTGCTGATAATTTCTGTAAAATTTTGTTATTGATATTCATAAGTGATTCTATAGGTTTCTTTTTTGGTGTGATGTCTATTATTTTGGGGGATCACCTTTATACTATATTACAAGTCTGGGGATTTTTTTTTCTGTGCTTTAAAGATATGTAAGTAGAGTTAAGTTTATCTACTCCTTAAGATTCTCTTGAGAAACTATATGACCCTGCTGTTTTTCCCCCCCAGGGGAGCTCTTTAAAAATTTTTATTTTAGGGGTGCCTGGGTGGCTCAGTCAGTTAAGCGTCCGACTTCGGCTCAGGTCATGATCTCGTGGTAATTTTTCAAATTCAAATCCAAAAAATACCTGAAATACCTCCATATTAAAACCAAACATTAATTTTTAGAGACATTTTCAAATGTACACAAAAAATAGAATAGTACAGTTGTTAACTCTGTATCCTTTGCTCAGGTTCAGCATTCATCAATATGCTGTGATTTTTGTTGCTACTATTCCCCTTTGGTTTTTTTTTGGGGGGGGTGGAAAATTTGTTTTCTTTTTTAATTTCAATTCCATTATAATAGGCATACAGTTTTACATTAATCATTAGTTTCAGGTGTATAATATAGTGATGAAACAATTCTATACATTATTCAGTGCTCATCATGGTAAGTGTCCTCTTAATCCCCTTCCCCTATTTCACCAATCCCTCCGCCCACCTCCCCGCTGATAACCACCAGTTTGTTCTCTGTAATTAAGAGTCTGTTTGTTGAGTTGTCTTTTTTTTTTATTTGTTTGTTTTGTTTCTTAAACTCCATATGAGTGAAATCATATCATATTTGTCTTTCTCCGACTGAATTCACTTAGCATTATATTCTCTAGTTCCATCCAGGTTGTTACAAGTGGCAAAATTTCATTCTTTTTTATGGCTGAATAATATTGCACTGTGTATATATACCACATCTTCTTTATCCATTCATCTATTGATGGACACTTGGGCTGCTTCTGTAATTTGGATATTGTGAATAATGCTGCAATAAACAAAGGGGTACATGTATCTTTTCAAATTAGTGTCTGTATATTCTTTGGGTAAATACCCAGTAGTGGAATTAGTAGGTCACATAGTAGTTCTGTTTTTCATTTTCTGAGGAACTTCTGTACGGTTTTCCACAGTGGCTGCATCAGTTTGCATTCCCACCAACAGTGCACGATGGTCCCTTTTTTCTCTGCATCCTCGCCAGTACTTGTTATTTTGTATCTTTTTGATTTTAGCCATTCTGACAGGTTTGAGGTGGTAGCTCATTGTGGTACTGATTTGCATTTCCCTGATGTGAATGATGTTCATCATGTTTTCATGTGTGTGTTGGCCATCTGTATGTTTTATTCCGAGAAATGTCTCTTCATGTCTTCTGCCCATTTTTTTTAAGTTGGATTATTGAGTTTAATCAGATATGTCATTTACAAATATCTTCTCCCATTCAGTAGGTTGGCTTTTAGTTTTGTTGATTATTTCCTTTGCTGTGTAGAGGCTCTTTATTTTGATTCGGTTCTTTTAGTTTATTTTTTGCTTTTGTTTCCTTTGCCTCAGGAAACACACAGAAAAATGTTGCTACAGTCCATCTCAGAGAAATTACTGCCTGTGCTCTCTTCTAGGATTTGTATGGTTTCATTCTCATGTTTAGATCCTTAATTCAATTTGAGTTCATTTTTGTGTAAGGTGTAAGAAAGTGGTCCAGTTTCATTATTTTTCATGTAGCTATCCAGTTTTTCCAACACCATTTCTTAGAATTTTCCCATTGTGTATTCCTGTCTTCTTTGTCAAAGATTAATTAACCATATAATCACGGTCTATTTCTGCACTCTCTGTTCTATTGATCTATGTGCCTATTTTTTTGCCAGTTGCATACTGTTTTGATTGCTACACCTTTGTAATATATCTTGAAATCTGGGATTGTGATACCTCCTGTTTTGTTCTTCTTTTTCGGGATTGATTTGGTTATTTCAGGGTCCTTTATGGTTTCCTACAAATTTTAGGATTGTTTGTTCTAGTTCTGTGAAAAATGCTGTTGGCATTTTTGTAGGGATTGAATTCAATATGTAGATTGCTTTGGGTGGTGTGGATATTTTAACAATATTTGTTCTTCCAGACTGTGAGCACGGAATATCTTTGCATTTGTTTGTGTCATCTTCAGTTTCTTTCATCAGTGTTTTATAGTTTTCATAGTGCAGGTCTTTCAAATTTTCTTTTAAGTTTATTCCTAGGTGTTTTATTATTTTTGGTGCAATTGTAAATGGGATTGCTTTCTTAATTTCTCTTTCTGCTGCTTCATTATTAGTATATAGGAATACAACATGATTTCTGTGTATTGATTTTGTATCCTGTGACCTTACGAAATGCATTTATCAGTTCTGGTAGTTTTTTGGTAGAATCGTTACAGTTTTCTATATATAGTATCATATAATCTGCAAATAGTGAAAGATTTAGTTCTTCGTTACCAAGTTAGATGTCTTTTATTTATTTTTCTTGCCTGATTCCTGTGGCTGTGTTGAATAAAGTGGTGAGCGTGGACATTTTTATCTTTTTCCTGATCTTAGAGAAAAGTTCTCAGTTTTTCCCCATGGAGTATGACGTTAACTGTGCGGTTTTCATACATGGTCTTTGGCATGTTGAGGTACTTTATGTCTAACCCTACTTTTTTCAGGCTTTTTTTCCATTATAAATGATATTACACTTTGTCAAGTGCTTTTTGTACATCTGTTGAAATGGTCGTATGTTTTTTTTATCTTTTCTCTTATTGCTAAATGATGTTATCATGTTGATTGATTTACAAATATAGAACCACCCTTATATCCCAGGAATAAATCTCACTTGATTATGGTGAATGACTTTTGTAATGTGTTATTGGATTCAGTTTGCTAATATTTTGCTGAGGATTTTTGCATCGATGGCCTGTAGTTTTTTTTGTTTGTTTGGGGTGTGTGTGTGTGTGTGTGTGTGTGTGTCTTTACTGTTTTGATATCAGGGTAATTCTGGCTTCCTAGAATGCACTTTGAATCCTTTCTTCCTCTTCTATTTTTGGAATAGTTTGAAAAGAATAGGTATTAACTCTTCTTTAAATGTTAGGTAGAATTTGCCTGTGAAGCCACCATCGGTTCCTAGACTTTTGTTGGGAGTTTTTTGATAACTGATTCAGTTTCATTTCTGGTAACCAGTCTGTTCAAATTTTCTATGGGATTCAGTTTGGGGAGTTATATATTATAGTAATTTATCCATTTCTACTAGGTTGTTCAGTTTTTTGTCATCTAATTTTTCATATTATCTAATAATCCTTTATATTCCAGTGTTGTTGGTTATTATTTCTCCTCTTTCATTTCTGATTTTGTTTATTTGATTCCTCCCTCTATCTCTGTCTCTGTCTTTATCTCTCTTTTTATAGATCTAAAGACTTATTGATTTTGTTGATCTTTTCAAAGAACTAGCTCCTGGTATCATTGATCTGTTATTTTTTTAAATTATTTTCTATTTTGTTTCTTTCTCCTTTAGTTTTTATTATTTCCTTCCTTCTATGTGTTTGGGTTTTTTTCCCCCCTTGGCTCATTTAGGTGTAAGGTTAGGTTGTTTATTTGAGATTCTTCTTGCTTCTTGAGGTAGGTCTGCATTGCTATAAACTTCCCTCTTAGAACCACTTTTGCTGCATCCCGAAGATTTTGGACCATTGTGTTTTCATTTTCATTAGTCTCCATGTATTTTTTGTATTTCCTCTTTGATTTCGTTGATCCATTCATAGTTTTAATAACATGTTATTTAACTTCCATGCATTTGTGTTTTTTTCCAGATTTTTTTCTTGTGCTTAGTTTCTAGTTTCATAACATTGTGGATAGAAAAGATTCATGGTACGACTTCAGTATTTTTGAATTTGTTGAAACTTGTTTTGTGGCCTAATGTGTTACCTGTTCTGGAGAATGTTCCATGTATACTTGAGAAGAGTGTGTATTCTGCTGTTTTAGAATGGGATGTTCTGAATATGTCTGTTAGATCCATCTGGTCCAATGTGTCCTTGAAAGCAGTGTTTCCTTGTTGATTTTCTGTTTGGATAATCTATCTATTGATATAAGTGGGGTGTTAAAGTCCCTACTATTTTTGTATTACTATCTATTTCTTTCTTTAATAGTTCTTTGTGTATTTGGATGCTTTCGTGCTGGGTGCATAAATACTTACAATTGTTATATCTTCTTGTTTTATTGTTCCCTTTATGATTATATAGTGTCCTTCTTTGTCTCTTGTTACAGTCTTTGTTTTAAAGTCTATTTTGTCCAATATAAGTATTGCTACACCATCTTTCTTTTCACTTTCATTTGGATGATAAATGCTTTTTCATCCCTTCACTTCAAATTTGCATGTGTCTTTAGATCTGAAATAGGTCTCTTACAGGCAGCATCTAGCTTTTTCATATTTTTTTAATGTTTAATGAGAGAGATAAAGATAGAGAGAGGGAGTGCAAGCCAGAGAGGGGCAGAGAGGGAGACACAGAATCCAAAGCAGACTCCGGGCTTGGAACTGTCAGCACAGAGTCTGATGTGGGGCTTGAACTCACGAACCATGTGATCATGACCTGAACTGAAGTCACACTCTTAACTAACTGAGCCAACCAGGTGCCCATAGCTTGTTTATGATGGGACATTTTAAAAACAAATTTTGTACTGATGATTTCATTACAAACACCCCAGTATGTATCAGTAGCAAAGAAGATCTTTTTTAATCTTTTGAAACAAAGCCATACTACCATTATCATACCCAACATAATTAAAAATACTTTCTTCATACCATCTGATGCCAAATTTGGTTTTACTTTTTCTGATTGTCCTTTTCTTAAGTCCACACGCAGTGTTTGATTGGTATGTCTCCTGCATCATATCTCCTTTTCACTATTTATTTTTTGAAGAAACTGAATCATATGTTCCCACATTCTGGATTTATCTAATTACATCCTTAGAGTGTGGGTGAGAATGTTTCTTTACTTCTTTCTGTAAATTAGCATTCAAATCTAAGGGCTTGATTAGATTAGCTTCGGATTTTTGGCAAGTCTTATCTAGTGCTGTGTATTTCATATTATATCACATTAGAGACACCTTGATAATCACTTTTGGGGATGTTGAGATTGATCCAGGTTTGGGTATTGTTAATTTAATCTATCTACTAAAAAGTTCTCTATCAACTTATATTTTTTGTGGAATATTAAGTTACCATCAAATATATTATATGCAAGAAAGGTAGGATATGATCTTTTCTCTTTCCAAAGAATAGGACTTTATTCTCTAGCATCCTCGAGAGGTGACCAATGGACTTAAATAGATAGATCAATGACAGATAGGTAGGTAGGTAGATAGATGATAGATAGATTAAAAAACTAGTAGATTGTATATATTTAAATCTATAAATTCAGTTATGAGTCTTTTTGATGCTCACATGCTTCCATCAAATTGGGTCTTGGGGCATTTTTGACGTATTTTAATTTTTGCTAGCTTTTATGTTTTCAGGTAAAGGAGGCATTCCAGTCTCATCCTGTTCCAAACATAAACTCAGTAAAACCCTTCTTCCTTTTAGTAAGAAAGTATTCAGTGGTCCAAATGTGGAAATACATAATCAAAACAATTAAATAATGAGTTTATACTGATACCACCAACTCAAATTCAGAATTCAGAATTACATATTTTTTACATTTTATATTTTTAATTTTTATGGCAAAGTTTTAGTTTCTGATGTTATTAACAACATAATGTGCCATTAACTTTTCTTGACAGATACAATAGTTTAATAAATCAATACCAATGTTATTTAATAAGAAGGCTCTTTAATATATTTTAAGATTTTTGTTATTTTCCTTTGATTGGTATATCCTACTGTTTCCTACTCATCAAATTACCGTTTTCAATATGCTTAAATTTGTGAATTGATAATAAAGCTAAAAATAGTTTTATTGGTCACTTTTGGAGGATACTAGAGGACAAATTCAGCCTTTTGATACTGATGAATTAAAGAGGAAGCATGAAATATCACTCTTGCTTTTTTCCTACAGTCTATTTTTTGGTTAAGGAAACCTAATAATTAATGAGGGATGTTTCATTTTTATAAAGTATTCCCACTGAGAAATCAAGAAAGAATGGTAAAGTAAGATCAGCAACATACTAATTGATGTGTTTTGGGGCAAAGTCCTTGTGTTTTATGAGTTATTTGTAGTATTTATAAGTGGGAATGCTCGTTTCCAGGCTTTGCCTCAGGTATCTCCCTGTAACTGAATCAAAGTTTACAGAGAAAGTATATTAGGAATGGTAGACTAACTACAGTGGTAAACAGCCCCCACATCACAATGCCTTAGTAAAATAAAAGGGTTTTTTAATACTCCCATTACAGATCCATGTGATTCTTTTTCAGGAAGTCAAACATGGATACCGTCCACTTCTATAGCTCCTTTTCCTTTTAGGTCCTTGGGATGATTTATTTGGATTTTGTTTCACTAAGTGATCTGCTTTGGTCAAAGTTGCATCAGCAAACGTGCAGTCAAAGGCCTGACAGTTGCTTGCCATCTTGTTGATCTTGGAGCCTTTACCAGGGGAATTTGTCTGTGAGAGTATGAGAGATCAAAGCACCCCCAGAAAGCCCTGCTGACCCAGAAGCTAAGTGCAGATGCCTGGAGAACCCTCACAAGACATCCTGAGCCTGGCCAGGAACTTTTCCAGATGAGCCCTGATCTGTAGAATCATGGAATGATTATCATTTTAAGTCAGTTTTGGAGTGTTTTTTTATGTGGCAATGGATAACTGATATACTGAGAATATTGATGAAGCAAGATTAACCAAATGTAATAATGGGTGATATCAGGTTCATTTTATTACTCTGTATTCTTAACTTTTTTTTAAGATTTATTTATTTTTAAGAGATAGAGAGATAGAGTGTGAGCAGGGAAAGGGAAGAGAGAGAGAGGTAGGCACAGAATCTGAAGTAGGCTCCAAGCTCCAAGCTGCCAGCACAGAGCCTGATGCGGGGCTGGAACCGACAGACTGTGAAATCATGACTTGAGCTGAAGTCAGCCTCTTAACCAACTGAGCCACCCAGGTGTCCCTCTTTTGTCTATTTTTAAATTGGGGTATTTGTCTTTTTATTGTTGAACTTTAAGAGTGTTTTACGTATTCTGAATATGTCTCCTATTAGATACATGATTTACAAATATTTTCTCTCATTTTATGGGTTATCTTTTCACTTTCTTGATGTCCTTTGAAGCATGAAAGTTTTACATTTTGATGTTCAGTTTATCTATTTTTTCTTTTGTTGCCTGTGCTTTCGATGTCCTATCTAAGAATGCATTGCCACATCCAAGGTAATAAAGATGTACACCTGTTTTCTTCTTAGAGTTTATAGTTTTAGTTTTTACAATTTGGTCTTGATCCATTTTGAGTTAATTTTTGTATGTGATATGAAGTGGGGTCCCACTTCATTCTTTTGCACCTGGATACCTGCTTAAACCAGCATCAATTCTATTTTTTTTTAATTTTTAAAAAATGTTTTACTTATTTTTGAAAGTGAGAGAGACAGAACACAAGCAGGGGAGGGGCAGACACAGAATCTGAAATAGGTTCCAGGCTCTCAGCTGTCAACACAGAGCCCGACACAGAGCTTGAACCCACCAGCTATGAGATCATGACCTGAGCCAAAGTTGGATGCCCAACCAACTGGGCCACCCAGGCACCCCAATTACTCTGTATTCTTTACATTAATTTCAAACTTTCTGTAATGAAAAGTTACAAAGAAACTACTTAATGTCAGTATTACTTGAAACAATTTTTAGTGAATTTGTTTAAATTTCCTTTACACTGTTTTCCAGAGCAGCTGCACCAGAATGCAAACTGGTGCAGCTGCTCTGGAAAACAGTGTGGAGGTTCCTCAAAAAATTAAAAATATACCTACCCTATGACCCAGCAATAGCACTGCTAGGAATTTACCCAAGGGATGCAGGAGTGCTGATGCATAGGGGCACATGTACCCCAATGTTTACAGCAGCACTTTCAGCAATAGCCCAATTATAGAAAGAGCCTAAATGTCCATCACCTGATGAATGGATAAAGAAATTGTGGTTTATATACACAGTGGAATACTACGTGGCAATGAGAAAGAATGAAATGCCTTTTGTAGCAATGTGGATGGAACTGGAGAGTGTTATGCTAAGTGAAATAAGTCAGGCAGAGAAAGACAGATACCACATGTTTTCACTCATGTGGATCCTGAGAAACTTAACAGAAGACCAGGGGGGAGTGGAAGGGGGAAAAAAAGTTACAGAGAGCGAAGTAGGCAAACCATAAGAGACTCTTAAATACTGAGAAAAAACTGAGGGTTAATGGGGGGTCGGGGAGAGGGGAAAGTGGGTGATGGGCATTGAGGAGGGTATCTGTTGGGATGAGCACTGGGTGTAATATGGAAACCAATGTGACAATAAATTATATAAAAAAATAAATTTCCTTTAAATGTTTAGTAATTGCTCTTTTTCCTTTTTTATATTTAATTTTCAAAAATTATTTAAAATATTTGTATTGTTTCAAAATTAAAACTGTAAGTGTCCAGAAAGTTCTAGCTTTCAGCTCTGTCCCCATTCTTTCTTTCTCTCCCCTTAGGTATCCATTTATATTAGTTGTTAAGTGATTATACTGGGAGTCATTTTAGAGATTTGTTAGTGAATTAGGAGTTAAATTGGTGACAGATACATAGACAAGTAGGCAAATGAGAGAATAAGGCAATTATTAATCTCAACAAGTTACATTGGTTTCAGCAAAGGAGAATTAATCACATTATAAGATTTGCTATATGTGAATGGATGTATGTTGTCATGTCATTGCAAACAGTATCCATCGATCTAACTAAAATTACAATACAACTGTATTGGAAATTTGGGGGATGGAAAGGTGTTTGAATATGGGTGTGACGAAAAAGCTAATTCTGGGGCACCTGGGTGGCTCAGTCGGTTGAGCATCCGACTTCAGCTTAGGTCACGATCTCATGGTTTGTGGGTTGGAGCTCTGCGTCCGGCTCTGTGCTGACAGCTCGGAGCCTGGAGCCTGCTTCCGATTCTATGTGTGTCTCTCTCTCTGCCCCTCCCCCACTGGTTTTCTGTCTCTCTCTGTCTTCCAAAAATAAATTAAAAAAAAATTTTTTTTAATTCTTAAAAAAAAAGAAAAAGCCTAATTCTTATCTTTTATATTGGTAAGTGAATAAATAGCCTGTAAAAATGAAAAACAAATCAAGCAGCATCAATTTAAATGTGCTATCCAGAGATAAAATAGTCAATATCAAAATACTGGACGAAGAATTAAAAATCATCATCTCTGGTGGCGCCTGGGTAACTCAGTCTGTTAAGCGTCTGACTTCGGCTCTGGTCGTGATCTCATGGTTTGTGGGTTTGATCTCCCCATCAGGCTCTATGCTGACAGCTCAGAGCCTGGAGCCTGCTTGGGATTCTGTCTCCCTCTCTCTCGGCCCCTCCCCTGCTCACACTCTGTCTCTCTCTGTCTCTCAAAAATAAATAAACGTGTAAAAAAATGTTTTTTAGAAAGTCATCATCTCCGCGCAGAAGGGAGGCAAGACGTTGGTTTTGCCTAACAAGCCTTGTGGTTATGTTATGAGTATCTCTTCGAATCCTTACTAGTTGTATGAGGCAGGCTCTTTCTTATACCTGTAGCTCCATGAGAAAATTAATGCTTTGGGAGTTTGTTAGCCATCTACTGCTGTGTAATGAATTATAACAAAATTTGGCATCTGGAAACAGCAAACATTATTACCTCATAGTTTCCCTGGGCCCTTGGGCTTCTCTGGGTGGTTCTCGCTCAGTCTCTCACAGGGCTGCAATTAAGACGTCAGCCAGTGCTGCAGTCATCTTGTGTTTGTGGAGATCTGTTTCAGGGCTTACTCACATGGCATGCCCAAAGCCTCCAAGCTCACTCCGGGGGTCCTCTTTCCAGGGTGGCCACGGGACACAGCAGTGGACTTCCCTGACAGCGAGCGATCCCAGAACACCCAAGATGGAGGCCACTGCCTTTTTAAGTCTAGTCTTGGTAATGACAGATGCTACCTCTGTCACATTCTGTTAGAGGCACATCTGTAAGTCCAGCCCACACTTAAGGGGAGGGCATGAAATCAGGAACAAGACATGAAAGCTAAGGGTGTGGATAAGATGAGTTATCGTCAAGGTTGCCTACCACAGGAGAAGTGGCTTCTCCCAGTAAGTGGTAAGCGTTAAGTATGTAAGTCTAAGTGGTAGCCCTGTGATGCAAAACCACCCAATTCGATTCCAGGGCTCCTGTTCTTAACCGCTATGCAACCTTTGTATGTTGCCTGCATGGCATTAACCCTGAACGGGAAAACAGTACCTCCTTTGACACCACTGCCATCTTGGACGTGTGGGAGTGGCCAGAAGGGATAACTCACGTAAGAGCTGACTTTCATACGTGTGTCGCACACTCCAGTGTGTTAGGTTGGGGCAAACACGAATAAGCTGTACGTTATGCTCAGTGTGTACGATGCAAAGTAGACTCCCCACTTACCTCTGCTTCGGAAAGGGTGCATGACTGCAAGAGAGAATTATATGGGTACAAGGATAACCTTGAATTCACTCTAATTTATAAAAAGTCACACCCTCTCAAGCTTTAGAACTTTATTGGTAATGAATTACCTGAGAACCCCCTCACACTTGATCATGACAAAATGCAGCTTCGTATTTCTGGGATGGGGCATTAGTCACAGGGGCACGCTGGCTAAGGTGAGGAGTTGGTGCTATATCTTTAAAGCTGTTGAGAGCCACTGAAGTGTGTTAAGCGTGGAAGGATGACATAATTGGATATGTACCTGCTGCTCTGAGCTATGCCATCGTGTCTAAAACATCAGACGACATTCTACATTCTCATGCATGAGACGGCAGATGCTTCCTTTACACACCACCGAGTCCATTCATGTTGATGTAATGAGATTTATAAATTTCTCCTATCTGCATATTGGTCCGAGTACCCCATCTCCAGGCCCCCGTGCCTGCCTCCCTCTGTGTGCATAAACACCTTTGTGGCTACGGCCACAGCCTCTCTCTGTGCGCTTTTGATGGCACAGACTGATTGTCTCATTCAGGGTCTGTGGTCACATGGCAACCGTGCTGTTGACACATCTTAGGAACTTAGTGAGTGCTTGTTAAGTCAAAATGGACTAAACCTGACTGGACACCTGCTCTGTGTTTTCGGTACTGTGCCGAGCTCTCGTTGTGTAGAAATAAGATAGTGTTATTTTGTTAATAAAAAAAGACATGACTGTATGTATTCATTCAGTTTTTCATCCACTAATCAAACATTTTTGAAGTCCTGCTGTGCATGTGGCCTTGTGCCAGGTGCTAGAGCACAGCCTGAGACAGCACTGCCCTTCCAGCTTCTGTGACCACTGGGGAAGACAGAACAGTGTATGGTGATCCTAGCTTAGTCCACTGTGTGGGCACAGAGGAGGGGCACAGACATCAGCAGAGAAAAGGGCCACAGAGGAGTGAAGGGGAGACTTTCTGGAGGAAGTAACCTCTGAGCCGTTTGGAAGAATAAGTGAATAAATGCTCGGGTGAATGGAGGCTCAACTCCATCAGTATTGGGACACTGGTTTGTTAGGACTTGATGGGAGTGGGGAATCGAGGCTATAGAAGCGGGAGGAACCGACACTGAAAGTAGATATAGGTAGGAGGTACCAGTCCCTCCAGAGTGATGTGTAGAGCCAAGCAAAGCTTTATCTCTGCTGTCTTTGTGTCTTTCCAGCCCTCTACGAGCAATCATGTGAGGTATACAGGCACCAAGGGAACACGGCTGGTTTCTTCTACATCGATTCCGATGGCAGCGGGCCGCTGGGACCCCTCCAAGTGTACTGCAACATCACAGGTAAGGGGCAGAATCCCCACTCAGGCTTAACCAAGCTACCTGATGGTACACAGCACAGGGAAGTCCACTGGAAGGGGACCTGTGTAAATAAAAATTTAAAGAACCAACCTCAGGTGTGGGGGGCATGGTGTTTAAGTAAATAATAGCAATTAGCAGCTGGATTATCTTTCATAGGAGAGGAAGACTTAATGGTCTTAATCACATTCCGCCAAACCTAGAATTAACCAGGAAGCATTTTCTGTAGACCCTGCCAAGGACATTTTCTCTTTTAAAACTCAAAAGCAGAAAGAAAAGGAAAAAACAACTAAACAAACCAAAAGCAAACCTGAAAATCAATAGAGAACCCTGACTCAGGAAGTGGGGAAGTGTGATTCATGTCTGGCCCCGGGGATGGTGTGAATCCCGTATGCTCTCTGAGGCTCAGTTGTTCATCAGTGAAATGGGCAAAGTAGTTCCTTCCTCCCAGAGTTGAAGGTTAGACACAATCATGAGTATTGGAGGAATCAGCGAGGCTAGTTACCCAGTAGGTGCCCAACAAGAAAAGTGAATTACTTGCATTTTCCCAGCCACTCCTTCCTAAAGTGCAGAAAGACATAGTAAGAATCAATTATTGCACAGATTTAGAAACAATCTATGATCACTAACTTATTCTGCAAAATAATTCCACAAAGTCCAAACCTGATGTAATAGTTTCTTAAAAATTCAGCAGTGCAAGTACCCTCACCATCGTGAGGGTCACTCATTGGCGCATATGCGTTGTGTATGTTTGTTCCGAGCACTGGCCTTTGGAAATGACAACAGAATCATGTAATAAAGCAGAAAAGCAGGGGCTATTAAGGCTTATTGAGTCGTCAGGCCTCAGGCGTCCCTGCAACAAGGCAAGCACATTCCCTGAGCTCCTTCTGTAGCCACAGACTGGCCTTGGCACGGAGGATATACGGAGAAATTAGATACAGCCACTCTCATTTATGAGGCAGGAATATCAGGAGAAATGCCGGGCATATCACAGGTAGAAATTCAAGCAAACCATTGCAAAAATGGTGATTATGGCACTTTGCAATTTGTTCATCTGGATGCAAACGACCAAAGTTTTTCTGCAGAAGATGCTATTTACACGGATTTAGAAGCATTTCCTTGCATTTCCTTAACACTTAGTGCGTCTCTCCAACCTGCACGTATGCTAACTGCTTCCCAACTAGCCCATAATATAATTAGAAACTGTGGGACTGTTTTCTTTTCATCGTTATGGTAACCTATAGTGCTAACCTGGAGCTAGTTTTCTCCCTGGATCTTGGTTATTTTCCAATTGTAATTAACAAATGGATCTCCAGCAGTTCCTGCTAAGAGTACAGACTTTCTAGCTGAGGACATTCGAAATTAGTAAACGCCCTTTTACTGAGCCCCGTAAGTGCTTCCGATGCAAGTTGTCCCTGGTCTACACTTTACCAAAAAGTGGAGGAAGTGATTTAGCTGAAGAGTGAGGACGAGGAGAGTGGTTCCTGCTGCTGAGAGATCAGGTGTGGTCACTCAGCTCCGACCAACTTCGGGAGCTGAACTGAGAGCTTACCAATACCATCTCTTTCCCTCCTCACCATAAAAATCCGAGGTAGATATTTTTATCTCTGTCTTACATAGAAGGAGAGAGAAGATGAGAACTTCATGACTTTCTCGAGGTCATAAATACTGGAGCTAATAGTCAAGACTCAGGAAGCAAACAAAACCTTCTGGTGCAGTAATAATTTATATCACTAAAACATTAATTGGATACTTGTATTGCTTATGTTTTGCTTTACACAGTGATGTGATTTTTGTTATAAAGTAAATCAATATTAATTATAGAAAATTTAAGGAGAAAAGCAACGTATCAAGAAAATGTTGAAGTGACCCCTCAGCCACAACCCAGAGACTGCTGTTGGTACTCTATTGTTAGGATTTCCTTGGGATTTTTTTTTCTGTGAATGTGTATGTGTATTTCTTCTGTGAATGTATCTGTTTTTTAAATATATATTTTAAAATCAAGCATCAACTTTCCTTTTTGTCATTAAATATTTTGAATTTATTTTTTAATTTTTTTTTTTTAACATTTATTCATTTTTGAGAGTGAGAGAGACAGAGCATGATCAGGGGAGGGGCAGAGGGAGGGAGACACGGAATCCGAAGCAGGCTCCAGGCTCTGAGCTGTCAGCACAGGACCCAGTGAGGGGCTTGAACCCACGAAGTGTAAGATCATGACCTGAGCTGAAGTCGGACGCTTAACTGACTGAGCCACCCAGGTGCCCCTGAAATTTTTTTTTTTTTTACATTTATTTATTTTTGAGAGAGAGAGAGAGACAGAGCACGAATGGGGGAGGTGCAGAGGGCAAGGGAGACAAAGATTCCTATGCAGGCTCTAGGCTCTTAGCTGCCACCACAGAGTCTGACTCGGGGCTTGAACCCACAAACCATGAGATCATGCATGACCTGAGCCGAAGTCAGACGCTTAACCGACTGAGCCACCCAGGCGCCCCATGCCATTAAAATATTTTGAAAATAAAATATATACCTTAAGTGTAGCTTTAAATTTTTAAACTCTTCAAACTAATGCGAGTTCAGGGACACAAAGGGTGTCATTGATTCATAGGTCTCATTTACATGGAGCTCCCTGCCTCTCATTGGAAACATTTCTCTCAGGGCTTCTGTATGATGTTTTGTCCAAGAATGGCTAAAGATGAATTTTCACTTGTATTTAAAGGTTGCTATTTTGCTGATGTGATACTGAAGGAATCAGGACCTCAGAGTTGTGTTCGGGAATGGATAGGCTTGATTATCCCTGATCAGGCAATTCTTGTACATACGGTTTTTGGTTATGTGCAGTTGCAAAACATAGAGGTTTTGCTTTTGTTTTTGTTTTCTAAAAGAACTATAGAAATAAAAGCAAACCTCGGCACAAGCTGAATTCTGTAATTCTCATATTTGACATTTCTAAAAACATAAATATAATGATCACATACATTTTTTATTTATTTATACATGTTAAATGTTCTTAACTATGAGTGATTTGTAACACCTGTAAAAATGTGACAAAGGGGTCCAGAGAAGGGAGGGTCCAGGAGAAGGGAGAGAGGAAATGGACAGCGAGAACCAAGAGAACTGAACAGGGGTGGGGTAGGGTGGAGGGGAGACTCATTCTGCTTAGGATACAGTTTCTGAAAACAAAAAGTTGCTGTTCTCTGCACTTTTCAGCAGCATTACTGGGGTAACCCAGAGAGTGTAAATGACACCGGAAGGCAGGGAACCTTGTGCTAGTCAGCTGAGTGTCCCTGGCCTACTTGTCCATAAATAAGGTCTGCGATCCTAATATAAAGATCTGGGGCCAGGTGGTCTCACAGGCCTTCCTCATTTAGAATTCCATGAGAGATCATTTGAGGTTCAACCGAAAAGGGGACGTTTCTCCTAAGAAGTCTATGGATACTTGCAAACAGATGTCATGAAAGTGAAGAGGGACAGATTTTAGTCTTGGAAAACAGGAAATTCGAATCCAAAATACATCTCTCTTTACAATGTACCCTGGGCAGGGGAGGGCATGAGCTCCCTTTCCTAATGGCAAGGTGGTGCCTCACCCCTCCCGGGAGATTAAATCTGTGCATCTCACCTAGGACAGGGTGATCTTGGGGAGATGACCTCCCAGATGCTCACAGAGTAACTGCCCCGTTCACTGGATGGCAGCATGATCTCTGCACAGGGACACTATGCCAATGTATGGGAGTAACCTAAGGGGACGATTAGATTTATGTATAAAGTGGACTGTATCTGAACCTCTACACGTTTTGATCCTGTGCCTGCCGTACCTCATACTGTGTTCCAAGCCAGTTCACCACGGAGCTAGTGGGTAGGAGAGAAGGAAGGGCCACTGTTTGGATGGAATGTTGAGTGAAATCATGGATGAGGAAGATAAAGAGGAAGCTTCTGCAGGAATGCACATTTGGGCTACTTCTAACATCTCTATATATGATTTACCATTCAGTTCAGCTTAGTGTACATTTGCACATTTCAGGCACTGTGCAGATTGGCAAGGATACAAAATAGTGTCTGCATCAGCTTCTCTTGGCTGCTATAACAAATTGAGTGGCTTAAAAATACCAAGAAGTGTATGCGTCACAGTTCTGGAGGCTAGAAGTCCAAAATCAAGGTGCCATAGGGCCACACTACTTCTGAAACCTGTAGGGGAGAATCCTCCCTTGGTTCTTCTGGCTTCTTCTGGCTCACCCAACCTTTGAGCATTGCTAGCCCGTAGCAGCAGCCTTCAGTGACTGCCTCCCAGCGATTGTCACCCTGCTTCTGTGTGACATAGTCACAGGTAACTTTCTCCTCTCATGTATCCTCTTATAAACAGGATACCAGTCATATTGGATTAGGACCCCTCCTAATGGAGTATGACCTCATCTTAAGTTGATTACATTTGCAAAGAACCTATTTCCAACTGAGGTCATGCTCGCAGGTGCTGAGGGTTAGAATTTCAGGAGGACAGAATTCTACCCCTAATGGTATCATTTCAGTCTCCTTCACAGGTTAGTCATGGAGCAGACACAGTGGAAATTATAATATAAGGATAATGACAGGAAGTGTATCGTGTTCTTCCAGCCTCTTGTGGAGTGGAAGGGTTTTTGGGCAGGCAGGCAATGCATGTTTCTGATACCTGGAGGGGGAGCACTAACGGGCCGGAAGCAGAGATGAAAGAGGGCATTTCCAGGAAGAGCAAATGAATGTCAGGAACAAAGTTCAAGGGTCTCGAGCCTGCATATTTGTGGGGGTCACAAAACTCACCAAGATGAGTCACAAGTTTAGAACACTGAAAAACTAATCAAATTGCATGAATAGGAAAGGATCAGTTTTACTTGAGCAGGGATAAGCAAAAGCTGTTGCAGGTCCGTAATCTGAACGAAAGTTTCCCAGCGAGGAAATCTACTGCGTCAATTCTGGGGAAAAGAAGGAATGTTTTATTATAGACAGTTACTGAGCATGTCAGACTAGTTAAATGTCTCTGAGTGGAAGATGAACTACTTTCTGAAGACCAGCCACAGGATGTCATCCTCAGAGCATTCGTAGGTGTTAGCACTGTTCCTTTATATTGAGGACAGTGGATCTCTCAGAGGGCTTACTCAGATTAGGGACTGTTTACAAAGGTGTGATCCTACAAAAGGCAATTATGGGAAGGGGACCACAGAACAGAGCTAGTAACAGAGGGGCTGTTCCCACCCTCAGGCCCAGGGAGGTGAAGGGAGGGAGAGTTGCCGGAGTAGGAAGGAGAGCAGCATATGGAGAGGTTGAAAGAACTATGGCCTCTTGTGTGGGAATAGCCAGCAAAGAGCTTGGGGAATGGCCTCCATCTCCCCTTGGTCCTACCAGTCTGTTTCCCATGTCTCCACGGACAACCCAGCTAGAATTCAGAAGGCAAGAGCGCTTGCTGATGTAATGTTTTTCAGCAGCCTTCCTGGGCACAGAGAAGGCAGCAGAAGGAGAGAGGGTGTATTGGCAGGGCAAATGGAAAATACCCATGGTCGCCTGTTTAAGGAACTGTGTAAAGAAGGTTGGGGAAACAAATGATTAGAATTCGTCAAGGATCAAGGATGGCCATGAGGCAGAGGGCTGTCAGTGAAACCCACAAAGCATGCAAATATATGAAACATGGATTTGTTCAATAGATTCCAACCTGAAGCAGATAGGACCTCCCTTTGTGGGCCGAATGGGAGTGAGGTTAAGATGAATGAAAGAAGCACACCCTGAACAAGAGACAGAGAGAAGTAATCGACTAAAAGTTGCTAAGTCACTCAGTTGGTGAATTACTGAAGGACACAGAGAACACCAAGAGAAACCATGGCATACTAAAATGTAATGTTTGGTTAAAAAGGAGACCTGGGCCCCATGCCACTACCTACCTGGTGTTAAAATTTTCCTGGCCTGAATGGGGGTAATTTTAGCCAATGATGTGAAGTTTGTGATCATGCTTGGCTGTCTCAGTCTAATTGGGCAAGTATGTAGGAGGGCATTTAACACAACAAATAATCTAGGCAGATTCAGAACTGGTCTACTGGATGAAAATGCATGTAAGGTGGGCTTGCAGGGCGGGTTAGAAGCCATCAGGAAGTGAGAGAGTTCTGGGCACTGGGATCAGTACAAAGGAGAAGATAGGAATGGAGAAAGAGAAGGGCACAGAAAGCAGTTGCAATCAGTGAACATCTGAGGAATCTGTGCAAGAACTTGGGGTTGGAAGATAGGAGAAGGAGGCTTCTCAAATGTTTCCTTCTTCCCTCAGTGCAATGGTTAGTTTTATGTTTCAGCTTGGTTAGATCGTAGTGTCCAGATATTTGGTCAGTAATTATCATTAACATTTCTGTTAGAGTGTTTTTTTTAGATGAGTTTAAGATTTTAATCAGTGATCTGTGAATAAGACAGATTACCCACCAAAATGTGGATGGACCTCATCTGATTAGTTCAAGGCCTAAGTAGAACAGAGACTGACTTCCAACAAACAAAAAGAAACTGTGCCAACAGATGGCCGTCAGACTCCAACTGCAACTCTTTGCTGGGTCTCCAACCTTCTGGTTTACCCTGCAGACATTGAACTTACAAAGAAAGCCTCCATGATCTTGTGAGCCAATTCCTTAAAATTGATTAATTGGTTGATAGATGATAGACTTAGATATAGATATAAGTAGATATTAATACTCATATTCTATTGGCTCTGTTTCTCTGGACAACTGGACTTGAAGTACCTGTATTTTGGGTGCTCCCACTCTGTGCTCTCCTCTCATTTCTTTGTATTTCCATCCTGATGCCAACCATACTGCATCATAAACACCAGTGTTTACTTGTGTGTTCCTATGGATCTGTGAGCTCCTTAATGGAAAATGAGGGACAGAGTATGATGAATCCAGGTTCTACTTTGTGCATGCTCCAATGAGCTCATTGTAAATGGAACTCTGAGAAATTGCAGCCAAATTAAAGATTAATTTCGACCTTTTCTCTTTTTGCTTTCCCACTTCCCCTAATTTATCTTAGATTAAGGTCCTGTCCTATTAAATCAATAGCAGTCTGGAACTGTGGATACTGACTCAATGTCTGATTTAAGTGGGCTTGACTCATTTCTACCATGTGGAACATCTTCTACAAATCCAAGAGTACCTGTGCCCAACTGTTCCCCATTGCCTCCAAGACCTCCCATTGATAGCCTTCCCCAAATCCCTCCTTATCTTCAAATACGGAAATGACCAGTGGGAGTAGCACATGTGTTGGAGTCACATTGGAATTTAAATTCTAGTGCCAGCATATTCCAGCTGTGTGACCTTGGACAAGTCAGTTAGCATTTCTGGACCTTGGTTTCCTTATCAGTAAAATGGAGATACTAAAAAATGGCTGCCTTCAAAGGTTCATTTGAGGATTATAATATATATGAGAACTTCCTAGTTTCAAAAAGTAGATGGTCATGAAATAGGGTAACCAAATACCCTGGTGTAATTATTAATCATGCCCTCATTCTTCCTCACTGCTGTCCTATTATAGATGGTATCTGTATACTCCTACTAGCTGTAAAAGATAGGTGTGCACCCGTGCCAGCGATAAAGTCTGTGCTGCTCTCTGCAGGAGTCATGAGATTTCTGATGCTCGAGAAACCTGGAGGTAGCATTTCTGAGGGGAAGCTTCTAGTATTGATAAAGCAGAAATAGAAAGGTGAGGCATTCCAACAAGACTTTCTTTAGAACTTGACATTTACACTCATTCTATGTAGCTTCCATTGTGCCATGTTTAATGTTAACAGGATACCTTGTCAACATGTTAAAAGATGTTTCCCAGGCACACACAGTTTTTCCTTTGTACAGTACAATTGTATACGGATATGCAAAATTGTTTGTTTAAAACCAGTAACAAAGACGCATTGGTTTTCTCTCTTGATGAATACAATACTAATTTCATGTATCTAGACCTGCACAGCAATCATCAGCCATTGCAAGGAATTTACAAGGAATGTTTAGTCAAATCTCTAAAGCAAAACTTGTTTTTCATTCTCAAACAGCTCATAATCCATTTGCAAACCACCTTACAAGTCGCCATGTCTTATCACTCTCATTATTATGATGCTCTGTTTCTCCCTTCTTTGGCAGCAGGATCTGTTTTCATTAAAACTCATCAAAGCATGCATAATGGAATAGGTAGAGAAGCTGCAATTGAGGTCTCTCTAATATTCCTGCACATAATTGTGCACTGTGATTGCAGGTAATAGATTATCATCCAGACTGTTGACAAAAAGAAAGAAATGCATCCATTCAGTTAGGTCTAACAGTTCTTGGCCTCGCTTTGAAGTTAGAGCAATGCCAGCGAGTTTATGGTTTGTGTATGGACTGTACAAAGGTCTGTAAGTATATAGGAAATTAGGAAATAAGAGTTACCTATGACATTGTACAGAACCAACTTATGGCACATTTATCTCTCCCTGATTTGCTTAGTACATTGGTAATTTTCAGCAGCTGGATTTTACATGAAAGAGAGGTAAAATTTAGTTGTTGATGACTTGCCCATCTATAATGAAGTTCTGTCCTCGTGCCTCCTATTGGCATTCCCCTTCAGGCTTCTACCCCAAACACTCCACTTCTTACACACACATACACACACAGGCACACACACACACACACAACAAAAAAAGGAAGTATTAACTTCCCTGCCAAAGTCGTCTACAGGAACAATTGAGGCTCAGGTTCTCAAGCTTGTCTCTCATCATAAGTTAGATAGCCGTCATTACAGAAATACAGTTGCCAAAAAAATTGTCATTCAATTACAGACTTCATACAGTTGTGCTGAATATCTGCTGGCTACTGGGCTAGTTCCAGATGCAATACTGGAAAGTAACTGGAATTGGTTTTGCTTTGCAAATACGTTAATGAGGCTAGCAAGTTACAGAAACAAGATGCCAAGTATAGCCAGCAGACTTAAAGCTGTTCCTGCTAGGTGTGCTGTGTGTCTTACCAGAGGGTCCCAAGGCCTGGGACGTACACTCTCCTCTAGGACTTTGAATCACTACGCATTGCTTGTCTGCTCTGGGCCAGGCACTGAGGATATAGAAATGATTAAGAAATGTTCCCCCAGCGGTGCCTGGCTGGCTCAGTAGGTTAAATGGCCAGCTCTTGATTTCAGCCCAGGTCATGGTCTCACGGTTTGTGAAATCAAGCCCCGTGTCAGACTCTGCTCTGACACAGTGGAGCCTGCTTGGGATTCTCTCTCTCCTCTCTCTGCCCTTCCCCTGCGCGCTCTCTCTCTCTCTCAAAATATATAAATAAGCTTTTAAGAAGAATGATATGGTTTCTCAAGTCCACAAAGTTTATAATCTCATGTCCTTGTTGTACACACACACACACACACACAGACACGCACACACGCACACACGCACACATGCACACACACACGGGTGCCTGGGTGGCTCAGTCAGTAAAGTATCTGACTCTTGTTTTCGGCTCAGCTCATCATGTTACGTAGCCTGCTTGTGATTCTCTGTCTCCCTCTTTCTCTTTGCTTCTCTCTCTCTCTCAAAATAAATAAATAAAACCACCCATGTCCTCAGCCTTCCCCAGTCTGATTCATAATTCATACAACAGCTAGAGGGATCTTGTAAAAGCACAGGTCTGACCGTCGCTTCCCATCCCTGTCCCCTTCTACCTGTGCAAATCCCAAGCTCCTTATTCATGACTGCCAATCTTGAAGGGCATGGCTATGAGGGTATGTGCATTCATATGCATTAATTGAAAGTCTTACAACAATTCCTGGTGCTTCTTAAATCCTTCAGATTATTATAATTAATATCTGTTATACTTATTGTCTTGGGACCATGCGCAAGGCCCTCATTCTTTGTATCTCTCTTCCCCTCTCTGTATATAAAGGATGATGATAATAGCTTTCTGTGATTGGTGTGTACTCCGTTAAATGAGTTAACATTTAGAGAATGTCAGAGAGTGACTGACACCGAGCAGGTGGTGGAGGAAACATAGGACTTTCTCCTCTTCTTTCCCCTTTCCTTGGAAATGTGTCCACTCAGGCTCACTCATGAGTGACATATATGCCGTGGCTCACTAGCGGTTTAATCAGTTGGAATAATAGTTGCATTGTTGCTTATATTTCAGAGGGACAGTTTGCTTTTTATAAATTAAGTGTTTTCCGAAGGACTGTTTTCAGCTGATGAAACATGGCAGTTCCACGGCTTAGAGGAAGGAAACTTTTTGTAAGTGTCTCTGTCCCTGTTTGATATCTTATGCTGTCCACCAAGGTGTGGCGACTTCAGAGGGCTCCTAGGGCTTCCAGAAGGCTGGTCTCTTAGACGAAGCCAGGGAGCAGATCTGCTTGTGTCCAAGGTGAGAGCTTTAAAGTGGTCTCTCTGGGCCAGTGGCAGACGGCATAATCTCCTGCTAAATTGGGCCATTAAATAAAACTACTAAGTCATAAAGCTGTAGCATTACCCTGAAATTAAAGCATTGTCACCTTTGAATTGCCAAGAATTTTAACAAGCACTTAGAGAAATTCCTTTCACACACCCATTTAGCATGGCCAGTTGACTCTGACCACGTGGATGAGAACAGAAGGCTCAGGACAAAAGATGGGGAGGGTGATTGCAATGTGACTTTCATTCATTTATTTGCTTATTCGTTCAGTCACACACCCTCCCTTACAAACTCACACACTGCTTTATTTTATTTTATTTTATTTTATTTTATTTTATTTTATTTTATTTTATTATTTTATTTTTTAGAGTGACAGAGAGAAAGAGAGCACAAGCAGGGGAAAGGGGCAGAAGGAGAGAGAGAAAATCCCAAGCAGGCTCTACACCGTCAGTGCAGGGCTCCATCTCACAAACCCCATGAGATCACAACATGAGCTGAAATCAAGAGTTGGATGTTCAGTCAACTGAGTCATCTGGGCACCCCGGAAATAGCATTTTTAACAAATACCTGAAGATATCAGACTTTGGGAAATATCTTTACAAGGTGATTAGCATAGTGCTTTACTCTTAACATGTCCCCTTCCGTATTCATCCCCCACTTCTAGGAGGGGCCTGGTCAGTGACTAAAAGAGTAGTTCTTCTTAAGATCTGAACACAGAGCCTATCCTGACACCTTCCTGGTGGACCTTTCACAACACATTTTTATTGCAGATACCTGGTGATTCTTTCCTTTTAGTGCTGTGAGGATCAGGGCACAGTCCGGTCAACCAGTGTTTACTGAGGCTGCCTGGTACTTAGTGCTGTACAATCCACTGTGAACCACTAACCTCAATGTCCAAGGATCTCATATTTAACTTCTAGCTCTTAAAGCACTTTTATCTAGGCCATTCTATTTAAGTCATGTAATTATCTTGTAGGTACTTGACAGCCATGGTATTCCGGGCACATTAACTTCTATGAGACTCAATTTCCTCATCTGTATAATAGGGATGATCAGTTACCCTTACCTCAGTGTGCTGATGTGTACATTGCATAAAAGTAAATGAGCATTGTGCATATAAACTCAGTACAATCTGTGACAGTGTCTAAGAGCTTCTAAAATAGAAGTCATTATCAACAAGTACTGCCATCATAGCAGGATCTAGACGCCAAAGGAATTCAGAGAGAGGAGCAATCAAGAAAGGCTTCCCGGGACAAGTAGGGCTTGGGTTTGACCTTGAAAGATAGGTGTCCCTGGGCTGGACAGAGAGGGCAAAAAGAGGAAAATCAATCCTGTTGAGAGCAGCAGGGTCCCGGATGTGGGGATGTAATGAGCAGGTACCCAAGAGCCCTTGGCCTTTTTTGAGGGCTCCTGGCTCACCTGTGAATGCTGATGCAGTGCCACCATTGGGCAGGACACTTTCCTTGTCTGGAAGAGTGAAATAACAAGTGTCAGTCAAAGGTGCCTCCCCAAACGCTTGCTTTCTTTTGTTCACTTTTGCTCTGAGCCCAGGATTCCAGGGAGAGATCATGAATCAAAGTCAGTCTAGACATTCCAAACTGTAAAACAGCCAGGATGTGCTAGCAGCTTGTGATTGTACGCTCTGTGAAGTAGGGGAAGCAGAGGGTCCATTTGTCTGGGAGCCTTGTTCCTCCTTCTTGAGTCACAGGAGCACCAGTCAGCCTTGTGCTGTCAGTAGGCAAGCATTTGGATATGTTACATGTATTTGCAGAAAGAAGCTGGCAAAAGACATTGGCTGGTTAGTGGCCTGGGGGACATTTCCACATGGGTTTAACAGTGCCAGCTCTGAATGTTCTGTCCAGACCTCAGGTCTTGGGTCTTATACCTGGTTCTGTTCTTCTGGAATACCATTCCCTCACCTCCTTCTTTAGACCAGGCTCTCCTCTCTTTCTCTTATGAAGCTTCTTGACCTATAACAATTCTCATGACTCCACCTTCAATGCATGTAATAGACTAACATACACCAAATCTAGCGTGGTCGTAAAGAGCTTGGGCTTGGTTTGAATCTAACCACTGATACTTCTTAGTTTTGTCGATTTAGGTGATGTTGTTAAGTTACTCAGCTTCCCTGTTCCTGAGTTTCCTCTCTGTAATGAATAATAGAACCTATTTTTTAAGGTGGTTATGAAGTTTATATGAGATCATGAAGAGAAAGAAGAAGAAAAAAAAGTGCCTGGCATTATATACCTAATACATGATAATTGTTACTTATTTTTACTACTCTATCATCAGCAACCTTGACTCTGGTTTCTGGAGATGCAGTAATGAAAATAATAACTAATTACTTTTACAAGCACACAACACCTGATATACTGAAAGCACTCATGAAAATTAATTCAACATTATTAATAAATATGCACTTGAGAATGGATGCGCTACCATGTATGAACGGTTGAGTTTGATACTAATTTTTGCCACTTGATAATTATTTGGATAATTAGTCCTCAGCCATGTGTGTGTTGGTATAAGGGCACATGCACAAGAATTTGTCAGAGCACAGTGGAATAGCTTGGAACACTTACTACAGGGGTAGTGCTGCACAAAGCATTATCTTTTCCTCCCCAATGTGTTTATTCTAAAATGTTCAAACTTATAGAAAAGTTGAAAGAACACTAAAATGAACACCCATACGCCTTTCACCCAACTTTTCCAAGTGTTAAAATTCTGCCATACTTGCTCATTTGTGTGACCTTCACTTCTTTCTCTCTCTCTCTCTCTCTCTCTCTCTCTCTCTCTCTCTCTCTCTCCCTCTCTCTCCCCTCCCTCCCCCACATCCCTTCCTCCTGGTATAAAATGCTTCTTGGGGCACCTGGGTGGCTCAGTTGGTTCAGCATCTGACTCTTGATTTCAGCTCAGGTTATGATCTCAAGGTTCATGGGATCACGCTCCACATCAGGCTCTGTGCTGACAATGTGGAGCCTTCTTGGGATTCTTTCTCCCCATTTCTCTCTCTCCCTACCCTGCTCGTGTTCTTTCTCTCAAAATAAATAAACTTAAAAAAATGCTTCTTCTTTTTTTGTGAACTATTTGAAAGTAAGTTGTCAACATACTGATCTTTGAAACCTAAAGACTTCAGTTTATATCTTTAAGAACAAAGGTATTATCCTACATAACCTCAATACTAATATCGTACATAAGAACATAAACATTATTCCAATCAAAACTGTTCAATGTAGAGTCAGTCTTGTCCGTACAGTGTTATCTGGTTTTGTATTTCTCTTCAGGATTCAAGCAGTGTCCACATGTTTAAATTTGATGGTCATATCCTTTTAGTCCGTTTTAACTAGAAACTCCCTTCCCCCAACCCATCTCTTCTGTATGGCTTTCATTACATTAACTTTTTGTGAAGTGTACTAGCCAGTTGTTAAGAAAAATATTCCATATTTTTTTTAGATTTTTTTTCTGATAATTTCTTTATCGTTGGAATGCTTTGGCAAGAAAACCTCATGGGTGATGTCTGTCCTCTTCAGTGCATCTCATTAATAGGTACATGATGTTATTGGGGCAATTCAGCCCCAACACTGACTAACACACTCCCGCCAGATCTCTGCACTGTGAAGGTGATTTATAGTCAGTGAGTTGTCTGTGGGGTTATATGCAGATGCTGTGTGAATATCTCCTTCCTCAACGTATCCTCCCAATCCGGGAATGACCCTGACCCATATGTTATCACACTGGAATTTGTAAAATGTTGTTTTACTAATCCTATAATTCCTTCTGCATTTTCAGCTGTCATTCTGGACTCTTCTCTACAGAAGAGCTTTTTTTTTTTTTTTTCAGAATAGCTTTTTATTCCTTGCCCTGCCTCCACCTCTCTTATGTCACTCTAGACTCATCTAGACTCATAAATTATTTCATTTTAAAATGTTGTTACCATTATCATGATGTTCTTTGTGTTCCAATTTCCCCAAATGTAGCTAGTCATACTCCGGCTAATTCTGCTCCTATAGCTTTGTTACCTGCCTCCATTAATCTTGGAGTACTTCCTTGTTTCTAGCACCAGATATTCCCTTGAACTTACCCCACCTAGACCCAGACTCACTTTTTTCTCAAAAACAAAACAAAAAAAAACAAAACAAAAAAACAAACAAAAAAAAACATTGCTCCTTTTTTGTAGCAAATGGTATTTAAAAATT
This sequence comes from Panthera tigris, assembly GCF_018350195.1. Lineage (NCBI taxonomy): Eukaryota > Metazoa > Chordata > Mammalia > Carnivora > Felidae > Panthera > Panthera tigris. The sequence goes on along the minus strand of NC_056667.1, from coordinate 113,080,834 downwards.
AGGATATATGTGTTAGGTTTTCTTATTACTTCTAGTCTATTTCAGTGGACCGAACTAGAAAATGTGCGTTGGTGTGTGTGTGTGTGTGTGTGTGTGTGTGTGTGCACATGTGCACACTTGTGTTTAAATTATGATTTCTTATGGTTATAGGCAATGCAAATACAGCACCATTAGATTTTCCCTCATCGTTCTCTCTTCTATATGGATCTCTCTTCTCTCACAGTGAGAACCTGTCTCAACAATACCAATATATTTACTCATCTGTTCTACCTGACAATATACACAAAATAGATTCAGAGTCACATCAGCCATTCACTACCAATAACAAAATAAAGTGTAGCATTTCCTGAATTTTAATTTTTTTTCTCAAAATATATTTTACCAAGGGGGTATAGCTAGACAGAATACCTCATTGAAAAGTTACTTGAATTAATATTTCCTTATTTGTGATTATTTTGTCTGTTTAATATACAGGGAGGCTTTTTGTTTCTGCTTAATGTTCAATTTTAGGTTTTCCCTCTTTTTATCCTTTTGATTTAATCCTATATTTTTATTATGCAAAATATTTGCATGTTACAAAATCTAAATATACATATTTATATGTACTTGTATTTGTATATTTACATAACATATGAATATATTTTTATATTTATATTATATATAAGATGGTTGACCAAAGATGTCTTACTCTCTCTCCTATTGTATTCACCCTCTTCTTACCCATCTTATCTAGGTCACCATTTATATTGGTTTATCCTTCCTGTGTGTATTTCTATTTCTTCTTTATTCTTGCACAAAATGTAGCATAGTCTTTGCACCTCGGTGCCTTGATCTTGTCACTTTACAGTGCTTCCTGGGACGTATCATAAATCAGTTTAGAAAGGTGTTGTGTGGTATTTATTATAACTGCATAGTATTTCACTGTGCAAATTAACTATGCTTTATTCATTCAGACACCTCGTGATAGATATGTGAATTTTTTTTTTCAATATGCTGCTCTCACAACAGATACTCTGGGCTGCAGAGCAGAATTTCAAGTATATGTCTAAACATACTTTCACATCCTGTATCATTTCCCTGCTAATTTCAAGAGCTGTCACTGAAGTCAGTAAAACCCTGGTTGTGTGGGATGTTTCATTCCATGGTAAGTGAATGCCCACTGTGGGTCAGGTATTTGGCATATAATGACTTACATGACAGTCTTTTTGCCTCGTGGAACTTACCGTGTAGCGGGTGGGGGGGGGGGAGGTTGAGTAAACAGGTCGTTAACAATGGTTGCTGAGTAAGAAGAGAGCAGGTTGGTGGTGGAGTCAGAACAGGCTTCCTCCTGGAGAAGACACTGGCACTCTGGCAATATCATTTATACTGTGATGAGCTCTGGAGCAGAGATGTCAGCTGAAAGAAAGACAAATCATTCCATGTGCCTCTTTGAGTTACTTTTTGTCAATCACCTCTAGAGCCAGAATCTAAAATCTGTGAGAGCAGAGTAAGTAGACAGTCTGAGATTTACAAAAGCCTTGTCTTCCTTTGTGACCTTGTGAAAGGAGATGTGAATGCTGCCCTTGAATATCCCTCCTCAGGACTAGGACCATGGGGAAGACTTTGCAGTCAATAGTCTCCCTTTTGGGCTCCTAACTTCAATCTTGGCTACCGAGGCGATTTTTTTATTTGATTGTTTGTTTGTTTGTTTGTTTGTGAGAGGGTGCATATGGGGGAGAGGGGCAGAGGGAGAGAGAGAATGTTAAGCAGGCTCTGTGCTCAGAGTGGAGCCCGACATGAGGCCCGATCCCATGGCCCTGGGTTCATGACCGGAGCTGAAATCAAAAGTGGGAGGCTCAACAGACTGAGCCACCCAGAAACCCCAACATTAGCCCTTCTTTAAAAAGGGATGGAAACTACTACTCATGGTGTACTTGTGTCCCAGATACTGGGCTGTATTTTCTGTGTTTATCTCATTGAATACACATCAAGTGTGAGGTAGAGATCACTTCTTGCTTGTGTTTTGAGAAATCAGAGGTCCAGAACGGTGGAAGAGAACGTCCAGCATCATTCAGCTAGTAAGTGACAGATGTAGGAACTGGATTTAGATCTATGTGAGTGCCAATTTTTCCTCAGCATGCACCAAACAGTACCTGCTACCGACATAGTCCTAGAGATTTCATAAGTAATACTAACAGCAACCAAAGGCGGCCCACCAGCCCCCCCAGGTGATTTCCCTGTGGATGGTCCTTTCTCCTGTCCCCTGCCCAGAGGGCAGGTGCAGTGGGTGTGTCCACACCCACCCCTCTGGCTCCATGCTGCCGGACTTTCAGCTTCCTTGGGACCTTTGCTCCCAGAACCAGCTGTGAATGCCTTGGGCTTAAGCATCCAGAGTGTCATTCAGCCCCCATGCCCCTCATCTTACCTTCCCAGTCCCTAAGATAATGCTCTCCACACTCCAGACATTTACTACATTTTCCTTGAAGAAGCCCATGAGCAACAAAAAAACATGATAGGATGTGTGCGTGATCTGTTTCAACTCCCCCCCCCGACTCCAAGACCGTAAAACAGATTACCCAGGTCTCTGTGATCATACCACCTATTTTAAAGCAAGACAAGAGAAAAATAACCCCCCAAAAAGGTACATAAAAAGTAAAGGCTCCAGCAAAGTAGGAGAATAAATCACAGTCAAGTATGTTGTCTGGAAGTCGTAAAGCGTGGCCTGCACAGGCAGGTGGAAGCACAGTAATGGCCAGAGCAGGGCGTCGCTACCCCCCCCGCCCTCCCCCATACCCCCCCCCCGCGCCCTGGTGTCTGTGTTCCAGCTAATGCAGGGGAGCAGGGGGCGGGTGGTGGGCAGAGCTGGGGCTGTAAACCGGTAATGCGCTCCCCTCAGCAGCAGAAGGCCAGACGCTGAAAGCAGCCGCATCTGCAGTGGTTTTAGCGCCGCACGGGTGGATTCTCGCTCAGGCAGCTGGCAGATCCACCTGAGAGGGAAGACAGCTCCTGTGGGAATCCGAGGCCGTTTAAAGGAATTGGACATTGTTTTACACCAAGTGTCCCTCTTCCCTTTACAGGTTGGGGGTGGAGGGTGCTGACCCCCTCAACACAGGTTCCCATGCTTGTCTCTGATGCTGAAATGACCCTTTCTGATGCTCCCCGAATGGCTTCATCAGAAGGTGGACTTTGATTTACCGTCTGGTACCCAGGGCCAGGCTGTGTGTCCAGCTCCGCCCTGTACGTTTTGTTCCATCCACACATCACCACTGCTCAGAGGGTCATAGCCAGTTTACAGAGGACAAGACTGAGGCTTGGGGAGGTTAAATGTCTCTGCCGTGTTCAGGAATGTAGTCCATGGCAGAGCTGGCCAGGCCCACCCATCCCAGACCCCTCACTTTTCTCCCCCACATCTGCCTCCATTAACCAGGGAAGAAGCCCCCGCCAAGCAGACATTTACTCAGCGGCCGTTGCCCGTGCTTTAAATGGAGAGATAAGGTACAAACATATGAAAAATTAAATAACTATCAATGCAGAATGACAAGAGATGTCAGTAGGCTGTGCATGCATAGATGGCAAATGAGTGGTACAGGCAGTGGCTTGAGGATTATTTGAACTGCCTTTACCCCTGGCATAGAAAATTCACTTTGTCAACATAGAGAACTGTACCAGAAGTGACCCCAGGGACCTTAATATAGACTTGCTTTATTACAATAGGAGCATAAGTGAATTGGCACACTTTTCAAAGGACTATAAACAGCTCCCCACAGTGATTTAAGTTCAATTAAGCTGGGTATTGACAATCTGTAGACTTCCCTTCCTCCCATACGTTGTGATAGAAAAATTGCACATTTTTTTGGTCCTGCAAAGAGACAGATATGTGTGTAGAATGAGGTCTCATTAATCAGAGTTATTTCGTGTCTCTCTCTCTCTCTCCTTTTTTACTTTCCTTTTGTTTGTTCTTTCTTCTCCCTGACGATCTCCATGGTAACAGATAGAACAGCTTACATCATCTATAATTACTGCTATTATTAATAATAATAATGATCATCACAATAATAATAGCAATCAGATAAAATGAGAGAAAAGATATGAAAGAAATTAAATTCTGGCTTTGTAGGTAAACAGTTTACAGCTTCTGAAATAGAGCAAGAGAAACCAGGAGGTCATGGAGAGACCCAGGATGTGCGTTCACAGAAGACTTTCTGGGGTGATGACTGGGAAGGATTTCACAAGAGAGATAATACACAATGTTTCAGAACATCACAGCATTTCTACTATGCAACCTCTTTTTCTTTTCTCTTGTCGATAATGTTGGTGGTCATATTGAATGTCTGTGTATGTTGATCTCATAACTTGAAACTGTTTTGCATTTGGACCGTTGGACCACTACACATGCATAGAAGAGCTGCTTTGGAAATGCTGGAGGAAAAAACCTGGCAGAAAACAAATGGTGATTAACTAATCTTGTCCCTTGACAACAGTTTCCTGAAATCCTGCGCAGTGCCCCATGACAGCCCAGGTTCTGGAGGTCTGAGAGTGAAAGGTTTCTGTTGCTCTCTCCATTCTCAAGGAAAACAGTGCATTCTCTGCTGGCAGGCTTCTCTAACAGCCACTCCCAAACCTGCCCCCCCGGCCCGGTCTCTGGGTAATCCCACTTACTTATAATCTGAAGAGTAAGTACCATAGCCTGAGACATTTGTCTTTCTTCTATGCACAACCCCCACCCCCACCCCTAAACGATGGTAAGCTTTTAAAGAGTTAGGCAGTGCATTATCCTTCAGGGCAGGTACTCCTGTGGCTGGCCCAGCACTACCTAGGCACATATTTGAAAATAAGAATGAATGATACACTTCATATTTTGGGAGATCTCATAGCTTTATGGGAAGACAGACTTCAAAACTAAATTCACAGTGCGGTTTGAAAAATGGCTTTGCCAGCCTGAATCACTATACTCTGTTATGTCTGTGAAATGATGCTATAGAATTTTATTCCACAAGCTTTCTTGATACCTCATGGCCTGTAACTCCTTTAGGAATAAAGGCAGGCATAATAGCTGGTGTGGGTCTGGCTCATGAGATCATTCACACTCACGCCAGTACATTGGACACCCTTAAACAACATCTCCCCATTTCCTCAAAGCTCTAGTAATTAAAATAGTAGGATGCAGCCATAAAAATAGACACATAGACCAATAGAACAGAATGGAGAGCCCAGAATTACACCCCCCATAAATGTTTTCAATTAATATTTGACAAAGGAGCCAAGAACACTCAAAGGGGAAAGAATAGTCTCTTCAACCAATGGTCCTGGGGAAACTGGACAGCCACATGCAAAAGCAAACAAACAAACAAACAAACAAAAACACTTGGGCCCGTATTTATACCACTCATAAAAATTAACTCGAAATAAATTAATGACTTAAACATAACACTTGATACCATAAAAATCCCAGAAACACAGGGAAGTTGCTCCTTGACACTGGTCTTGTCAACAGTTTTTTCAGATATGTCATCAAAAGTAGAAACAAGAAAAGCAAAAATCGACAAGTGGGACTACATCAAACTAAAAAGTTTCTGCACAGCAAAGGAAGTGTGCAACTAAATAAAAAGGGGATCTATGAAATGGGGGAAAATATTTGCAAACTAAGTATCACATAAAAAAAAGCGAATATATAATTGCTGTTACGATCCTTAATGAATGGGCTAGATTCCTGCCAGCTCAAAAATCTCTAAATGCAGTTTTCCCTGAAGCGGAGAATTTATCTTGGATAACTTAATACATGTATTCCTTTGAGCAAGTTAGAAAGATGGGGCTATGCTGCTTATCGTGGGACTGAATGGTAGTCAACAGGAAGAAATAATAGAGACTGGATTGGGTAGCCGAAAGTGGTATCAAGGGCAGTGTTTTCCAGGACCAACAAATTCCATTGACTACAGTCCAGGAAATGCAAGGGACACCAAATAAATAGAGAGACACAGGAGACGATTCCAAAGGGAAAAAGATGATTGAACAAGATGGTAATAAGTTATTAGCAGCAGCTATATGACAAGAAAATGCAGTCCATCCTACCTGCTAACCTTATTTTCCAGGTGAGCTCCCACCCTCAATTCTTTAAAGAATGAAGTCTGGATACTGGACCTCATGTTACAGAAGAGTTCTAATGTAGACGTTCTTTACTCTTCTGCATGCCATTCAGCCTGCCATGTGTTCAAGTAAAACGTGATGCCAAATCACTGGGATATGATCATGGATAAAATGACTGATACTGGTATCCCCTTTTCCAGTGTGGACATTTCCGAGGTTAACAGCTTGCCCAAGGCCTCAGTGCTGACATTTAGCGGAATGTAGTTTCTAATCAGACAGGCAGGTGTCGAAAGCCAGGCTGCTATCTTGTGGCACCTTGAAGCCCTAGATGCATCTCTAGAGACAAGAATACGTGGCCTGTGGTATGCGGTCTGGTGTGGAGGCAGACCAGTAGAGGATGATGCCTGGAGCCTGGAGGCATTCATGATGTTCTCCCAATCACAGCATTTAGAGTATATATTTCTCTGTCCCTGAGTGTAACTGGTCCTTCTTGCATTGTAGGGAAACCTCCATTGGTTTCCTTGTGTGGGAGTTCAAGTTCACAGAACTGTGAGAAAGGAGCATTTCCTAGTCCAGGTCTCTTGAAACTGGCGTGGTTTCCCCAAGGATCTGCAAAGAGAGGGCTAGTCTCAGTTTGCCCCCTACCCTCTCCTTCAGTGTCTCATGTGTCCTACTTTATGTTCTGGGAAGGAACCCAGAACTACTGGTGAACTACAGAACACAGTAAGAACTACTGTGACAGCCACCAGAGGCCGTCTCCTCCTTGATGCTATTGTTAATAATAGCAGCATCTGCTGACTGTGGGATCCTTGTGGACAGAGCTGATATATCCTTTATATAACAGGCACATACAGATTTCTGTGGGATGCTTGATAATTCAGGCACTAATGGAGCTTCTCACACAAATCCCCTCACTTTACAACCACGCTGTACAGTTGGCGTTCATTTCTGCTCTCCAGATGCTACTGATGAGGAAACTGGACTTTAGAGAAGTAATAATTTGACCAATTCTGCCTAACTAGTAAGTGTCGACCTGGTACACAAATCCAGATCTTCTAACTCCAGAGCCCAGTCTGTGTCCACTAATATCCACCAGCCTGTGACCAATTTGACCATCTTGAACATTTAGCTTCATGGGTTCAATTTCAGTTAAAGCACCTGTGGGTCTGTGAGTAGATTCCCACCTCCGCCCACCTAGAAGACAGTTCCAAATGAATCTTTCTTGTTTGAAAATCTTTAGAGCTACAGTTCACATCGACACCCCTTAGCTAAAACTGCCTATCCCCATCCTAGACCAGACATCAGGGGCATCAGGCACCAAAGCTAACTTTCATGAGTGGCATTGACCCTCGCCTTTAATATTTTGTCAAAGTGCAGGACTTAATCTACACCTGCTACCAGTGAAACTGAGGGGGGAAAATAACAGAAAGCAAGAAGAAATAGTATCCAATTACCTCCTTCTTTTCAATCTTTCTTCTTCTAACTCCCAGGGGGAACAAATAATCAGAGGACAAAGGGCATCTTTGAAAGGAAAGCCAGCTAAGAAGCTCTAGGTTTCACATAATCCTCTCTCCTCTTATAACTCATCCTGCATTTGTAGGGCTTGTGATGTCTGAGTAAATCACAGGGGGCCCTTTGGACCTCTTAATTGTTCTTTTGTATCTCCTGTATATTTGCATATATCAAAAAGTGCCAGTAGTTGAGTTATTAGAACTGCCATTCACCCTCAGGTTCCAGAAGTCAGGGTTGGCAACATTAGTGGCTTTAAGATGAAATGTTGTCTCTCTTACACATCTTCCTTTTCCATCTTGCTAAAGATAGAATGTGACTCTGGCAAAATGAGTCAGTGAGTAAATGAATAAGCAAATCAATGAATGAATGCATGAATAATCAGATGAATGGATGTGTGGGTATAAGAATCTGTGTGTATTTGGAGGGAAATCTAAATTCGTATGATTTAATGATGCTGTGTGGACCACTTCTGGCATCAGATGACACAGTGAGACTGGGGACAAGTTTATTGTCTCTCTCTAAGCCTTCATGTATCTATATCTCTATGAGTATGTTTGTGTCTGTATCTATAGCTGTACCTGTGTCTATGTCTCTCTGTCTCTCTATCTATCTGTATTTACCGTGGTGGAATGTTATATGTACCAGGGATAAGGTATGTAAAATGTCCTTACATGAAAAAGTAACACAATATCTATTATTATACATTAAACCAGGTGGTTCTTTTCTTCTTCTGAGCACCGTGGACACTTAAAAACTCTCAGTCTTTATTTCTCTGTCCATGATATTGTATTAATGAACAATCACTTTTCTCTGGTAATTATCAGTGTTTGTTTATATCGGCATGAACATTTTTTGAGTTTCATGTTAATTGTTTGTGTAACATTATTTTTACAAATTAGAATCAACATCCTATCTTTACTTTCAGTCAGAATCTAATAACCTTCATTCTAGTATGTTTTTCGAGAATTTATAGAACATGTAATCCTGCCTGTGTGAAACATTGGAGATATGTGGTTATCAGTGGGCTGGTTTTAGGGAATAGTCTGAAGATGATTTAGAACGTTTGAACAGAGTTTAATTTTTTGGCTGCAAGCACTATTTCCTTTTTTGAAGTTGGAAAATACTTTAGAGACAATGGAAACCAAATTTCTTTCTGTCCCTCTTTCTAATATACTGAAACAGAAGAGCAGAGCAGTAAAGTTACTTATCCCAAGTCACCCACGGAATTATGGTAGAAAAAGTATTAAAATTGGGGGTCTTGGTGGCCTGTGTTTTTTCTTTCCAGTTAAATATGCCAACAGCCACAATCCTGCTTCTTAGTAGTACTAATTAATAATAGTTACTTTCAGTATCAGCGCTTATCATATTGTCTATAGGTATGCCCTGGGTCATTTCTTTACTTCCTAGACCTTGATTTCCTCCTTTGTAAAACTAGGAGGTCAAAGTAGGAGGAAACCACATGATGTCTATGGTAAGTTCTTTTTCAGCTCTGAGAATCTATGAAGAGTAATGATGTTATTATGTGGGCAAGATTCTCGGATGACAAAAGCTTTTTAAGTCTTCCTATTTCCTCATTTGCTTTATTTGTGAACGTGTTCGGAATGAAATTCTATGTCCCATTGCAGTCAACGTTTTAGTGTAGGTTATTAGTACAGAATGTCTGATGGATCTCAGACCATGCCTTGCGGCTTCATATGCTGGGTTGCTATTCCGTATTAAATTCCTGCTGGTATTTCTTTCTTTCTTTCTTTCTTTCTTTCTTTCTTTCTTTCTTTCTTTCTTTCTTTCTTTCTTTCTTCTTTCTTTTTTCTACTGATAATAAAACTGAGCCCTAGAAAAGTGAAGTGACTTGTCCAAGCCTGTCATTGGTGGGGGTAGGTTTCAAATACATAAGCTCTAAAACTCAAATGTCTCTGCTCTCTCCTCACCATCCATTCTTACCTATAGGAGGTAACACACATTCTCCAAACCTGCTGTAAAGGTCCTCATCTCTGCATGTGAATTTTTATGCAAACCTCTTAAAATATTTTTTTGGTAACTAGAGGTAGCATAGAGAATTAAAGCAAAGAGGAACTTCATCTAAGTACCTTGTATGAACAGCATGGATCACATAATCTCACCCTTGTTAATCAGGTGTATTTTACAGATACCTTCTGTACGTAGGTCTTTCTATGTGCAGCAAACATTCAGTGGGATACTTGTGTTTCTGTGAGACAATTATCTATGCTAGTGTGTGTCTTGTGGGGAAGTGTGTGTCAGTACCTGGAAGCTACTGGGCTTTTTTTTTTTTTTTTGCGGTCAGACACCCTACATTCCTATTCTTGCTTGGTCATTTGCTCGAGGGTAAGCTGTTCAATTCTTCTCACTTTTCCTTCATTTATAACATGGCATTTCTAACTTCCTTCTGATTTAGGTAATGTCACTTTAAAATGAGATAATGGGCATTAAGTGCTTAGCATAAGGGGTTCCACAAGTTTAGCTCCTGTGATTATTAACCCGCATATTTTTTAAATGTTTATTTTTGAGAGAGAGAGAGAGACACACACACACAGTGCAAGCAGGAGAAGGGCAGAGAGAGAGGGAGACACAGAATTCAAAGCAGGTGCCAGGCTCTGAGCTGTCAGCACAGAGCCCGATGCGGGGCTCGAACTCACAAACCTCGAGATTATGACCTGAGCCAAAGTCAGATGCTTAACTGACTGAGCCACTCTGGCGCCCCTATTAACCCCCATATTAAATTAAGGCAGAGCTTTATGAGAAACAGAAATCCTCTGGTCATTTTTTTGTTTGTTTTTTGCACGAGTAGAGCTGTAGTGGTGATTGATTGCCCCACGTGGAGCCAAGTATCACATTGCTTGAGTGATCTCTTCCCCACCTCCTCCCCACACCTCTGGCTTTATTGAGGTATATAAGCATGATCCCTTTTTGACCTTCCTTCTGATGTCTCCTTCCTTGGGTTGTGTTTTCTGGACAGAGGACAAGATTTGGACATCAGTGCAGCACAACAACACAGAGCTGACCCGGGTGCGGGGTGCTGACCCAGAGAAGCCCTACACCATGGCCTTGGATTATGGCGGCAGCATGGAACAGCTGGAAGCCATGATTGACGGCTCGGAGCACTGTGAGCAGGAGGTAGCCTACCACTGCAGAAGGTCCCGCCTGCTCAACACGCCAGGTAAGGCTCGTCCCTGCTCCTCTGCGTGGGCCACAAGGGCTGACGACAGATAGGCTTCCCAAACACAGAATGTCGAGGACAGGGGTGTCTGCCCACGAGGGGGCTGCAGTGATGGTTGTTCACCCTGCCGCAGAAAGAAACAAGGTCGGGAGAGGACCAGGGATGGATTTCTCATCCTGTCTCTGACTCCCAGGTGTGGCCGAGAGCGAGCTTTGCAGCCTCTCACAGTTCCATCCTGATGTGCAAAAAGACAAAGAAGACCACACCCACCCTCCAACAACTGAGGGAATGAGAAGGTTCTTGAGAGCAGCAGTACTCAAAGAGAGCATTTAAACTAGACATAGAAGGTGTGGACTTGGGAAGAGATTTCTCTGGGAAAGGGAATAGCATATGAGAAAGCACGAAGGATCTCAGCACATTCACCAAAAAGCAATGAGTTCTTTCCAGGGCAAGATATGCAGAGGGACGTGGTGTTGGGCAAGGAGGCCAGCAGGACAGGCAGGGACAGTCCTATGTGTTCCCAGCTCTAGTGTTACCTGGAAAGTACAGGCCTCCATGGAAATGACTCTTTTTAAAAATAAGGTTGCTGTTAGAAAAACAACAACAACAACAACAAGCAAACAGACTTCTAGGACTCTTACCAGAACCCAAAAGGGTTTTTTTTGCAAAATGTCAGGAGGGCTTTGTCAAAGTTCATGGGTACTCTGGGAGTCCATCATTTTCTGTGACTATCAGTTTATCATCTGTTCCATGGTCTTTAAAAAAAAAAAAAAAAGAAAGAAAGAAAAGAAAAACAAAAAAGCCAAGAACTACAGGGACATAGAATATCCAAGAATGGGTGTCACAATCTGTCACCTCAAGAAACTTACAACCCCATTATGCTTAGAAGTTAGGAAGTTTGAAAGGCTGGAGAAGATTAGACAGTGGGAATGTCAACAAAGGAGAGAAGTGATAGAAGCCTAACTAAATATAACATGCCGCCTCACTGATCTAGAATCTTTAGGAAAGACGTTGTTCCACATAAGTGAATTTTCCAGATAAGTGTCACTTATCCCTTTAAGCACAAAAATGTTTTCAAAGAGTTTTTAACTATTTGAAATGAAAATCTTTCTCAAATGGATTACATGCTTCCCTGCTTTCTTAAACAGAGGGTTCTGAACATAAAATGTAACCTTTTCTTGATGACTAGAGATCATCATTGTGAAAATCAATTACCGTACTCTCCTTGGCTTCAGCCATGCTCACAGGGCCGATTGGATCTGAGGCACCGGGTGCTGGCCCTCCCCGGTGTCCTCAGATGTGCTGCTTGAGAGGCTCCGTGTTGATACGTGTTCCCATGTCTCTCTATTCTGGCTGTCAAGCCTGCACCTGTCACTCTCGGCACTATTCAGAGTACCTGTGTCTGGAGAACCAACCTACCCTCTTTTCCTTGAGTGGTTTCTAGTTTTCTGAGGATTGTGTTTGGTGGAATTTTCAGAAAAATGGGGTAATGTTCATTCTGACCATGGATTCCCTTTAGTGTATGTATCGTGTGATATCAGTTTGGTGACACCATTGCCTTTGCATGTGCTTTTTTTTTTTTTTTTCCCTAAGTCAACTGTCATCAGATCCCTGAGTATATTCAAGTGCAAGGGCATGGATTTGGGGGCACATATTGAGAGGGACTCTGCCTCTTACTACTTCGAGAAACTTGTGCACGTTGCTACCTTTCCACTAGCAATTTCAGCACCTGAGCGATTTCGTCCTGGTACTGTGCCTGGTACTTATTAGGTGTTCAACAAATGCGGGTGTCGTATTTCTTTCCTTGCTCACAGCTTCAGTCCCAGCAGAGAAGGCCCAGATTTGCACTGCCATGAGAAATAGGTTCAAAGGATGATTTTATTTCTACTTCAGTGGTATAAATTGAAGAATTATAATAATTATAACTCACGCATGCAGATAATCTCACCACCCAGAGAGACCAATGTTGCACTTAGGTATGCGTTCTTCCGGACATTTTCCCACATGCGTGTTCACAGAAACACAGTGAGAAGATACTGTCTGTGTCTTGGGGTTGAGAACGCTCATTAATCGTCTTTTGCCCCATGGCTTATGAATCAAATGAGGTACGTGAATGAGGACAATGGACATGTGCACCCAGTGTCTGCTTTTTTTTCTGGCGAGCTGGCTTGCATAAACCAGGCACTGCTTGTGGGTGGGGTAGGACTGCAGACAGAGAGCGCCTTAGAGATGTGGCCCCAACTTCACAGCCTTCAGTGCAGGGATGGATCCTGACTCAGTGGTGCTTACCTCCCAGAAATGGGCAGACAACCATGTACCATTGTGGGAACATGAATGAATCCCCAGCCAGGGCCTAGTGGACTGCTTTTGTCAGGCTGTTATAATAAAATGCCGCAGATTGGCTGTCTTATAAAAAAAAAAAAGAAAAGAGAGAGAGAGAGAGGGAGGGAGGGAGATCAGGTTCTGGGACCCGGCTTCACCTGTGGTCAAACCAGGGATGCCATTTCTGAAACACTGTGCAGACCTCACAGATCCAGAAGTTAGTAGCAAGTCAAGTAGTCTGGGTAAGTCAAGTAAGTCAAGTAGTAAGTCAAGTTAGAAGTCAAGTTAGAAGCAAGTCAAGTAGTCTGAGTAAGTCAAGTAAGTCAAGTAGTTAGTAAGTCAAGTTAGAAGTCAAGTTAGAAGCAAGTCAAGTAGTCTGGGTAAGTCAAGTAAGTCAAGTTAGAAGTAAGTCAAGTTAGAAGTAAGTCAAGTTAGAAGCAAGTCAAGTAGTCTGGGCAAGTCAAGTAAGTCAAGTAGTTAGTAAGTTAAGTTAGAAGTAAGTCAAGTTAGAAGTAAGTCAAGTAGTCTGAGGCCCTGTGATCATCAGGGTGGCTTGAATTAGGGCGAATCCCTGGGTATCTTCAAAGGGGGTGCAGCATTCTTCCTGAGGTTCAGCTGCATCCAGGGCTCATGCATACCTTCCCAGGGTGGCCCCAAGGACCCCCGCAAGGGCATTCCCAGAGCCTCTTTCTGTCTGCTCTCAGCTCTGGATTTGGCTCCAGGTGTCTAGGAGCAGCAGGGGGAGAAGGAAAAGGAAGACAGGCAGGAGAAGTTCAGGCTTGGTTCACCTCTGTGTATTTTTCATTCAGTCAGTGACTGAATCATGACACTGTCATTTTCTGGCAGTTTCCTCTGATATCCTTCCCCAGGGTTGCTGATAAGTGCCAGCCAATGAAATGTGTCATCTGTCTCTTTAACTGAAGATTTATGCTACAAACTCTCTGAAGGGCCAGAATTCCAAGCCTCAGGTGTCCATGGGAAAGGTGTCTTTGCTATTCCCATGCATCTTTGTAGTCATTTTCCCTGGGCTTCTACTTACTACCCTGGACTTTATGCAGGGCCTGCGGTCCCGTGCTACAGAGTAGTTTCCAGGACAGGAATCAGCAGCCTGACAGTGCTCAGGGCACCTTGTCACCAGGATAGGAGGTGGCCAGGAACATTGTCCCCAGGAACAAGGGCTACCCTGGTTGAGCCCAGGCCTTTCTCACTGCCAGCATCTTCCTAGGAATTTTGCCCAAGGCTGGGGTCCTGAGGGCAACATGTGATGTACATGTGAAATAAAATAGAACCCAGCTTAGGAAACACACAGAAGACACAGAAAGAAATATTGAGTCCACGATCTGGAGGATGCTTTAATACTTGGCCAGTTAGCTCTATAACCCATAAGGAAGACAAGATTGAAAGGGGCAGAGGAAGGTGATCACCTGGGGGAACCCAGTGCCCAGGTCGCTGGTGGGGATGAGGACCGAAAGCCCTGTCTATCCCAAAAAATCTCTTCCATAGTCTCCATGGCACCATGCCTTTCCTCATTAGATTCTCTCATTGGAGTTTATCTGGCGTTTGCATCTTTTTATACTTAACCCCTCTGTGGAGTGAAAGTCTATTTGGGAATATTCTCCCCAATAAAACTGTGAGCTCTCTAAGGCAGAGGTAAAAAGTCATAATTGAAACATATGAACACTGAAATGTCTAGAAAATACATAGGAAAATTGAGACTCCATTACATTGAAATTAATAGCCATAGGATATATTGAGCTGGAGTTTACTTTGGTTCTGGAAAGAAAGCATTTACCAAGCAAATCAGCCAAGCAAACAAGTTTGCCATGAGGATTAAGTTCCTCAGTAGAACTAGTTACTTAGTCCCCTAGAGTGCTTCAGAGTCCCCATTTCCCTACCTGTAATGGGCTAACATCATTCCTGTCCATCCATCCATCCATCCATCCATCCATCCATCCATCCATTCAGGCAGGCACATGAGTGGTTTCCACTTGGGGTCAATTGCTTTACCCAGCTATGTCCCAATGGATTTGAAAGTGATTAAATCTTATTTCTTTTAAACTCTTCCAAAACTTTCAATTTTGTTCTTTTCCCTTAATTAATGATATTTTAGTGAGTATGCAGCTAACTGGCTATATATATGTATACATATATACAAGTGTGTGTATATATATATATATATATATATATATATATATATAATGTTGATATATAGTTTAGATTATATATAAATATATAGTGTAGCATGTACGAATATATCATATATACACACCATACACTATAGTGTATATGCTATATAATGTATATTATGTAATTGCATACATATTATATACTTTGTGTATGTCCAAATATGTCTACAAATGCACTTGTGTGTACAAACCCTCTTGTGCATTTGTAATATTTGGTTTCAGATGTGTACAAAACAAATGATCAGACTTATAAATCTAGTTAAGGAATTGTGATAGAGAAAAGTCAAATCATGGATAGAAACAGGTAGCTTTTCAGGGTACTCTGGAGTTAACTAAACCTAAAACTCTTTGTCCCCAGTATTTGTACCAAACATGGTACAAATATTAACAGATGATTATATTTTCTTTCAAACAATAAGCATTTATTGGTTCTCTCCATTTGGTATCACATACTTTTCTGTCTGGTGGGAATGAAACACTGAAAAAACAGAGTTCCTGCCCCCATGATTGTCGCAAGTTACGAGAGAGACAGACCAAACACACACGAACACTCCCACCCCCACCCCACACATGCTCAGTTCATGAACAGCATGAAGGAGAAAAGTTGAGAAGCACAAGGATCCTGAGAGTGACCAGGCCTGGGGAGTTCTATTTCATAACAGGGTAGGAAAGCTCCCTGGACTAGGAGGGGCAACCATCAGAATCTTGGGTAAAGAGAAGGTGTGGGCCATGTGATATCTGGGACAGAAGATTCCAGGCAGAGGAACAGCAAGAGGGCCAGTGAGGCTAGTGGAGAGAGAAGGAATGGGGTGATAGGAGAATGAGGCTGGGGTATCCAGAAACCAGATCATGACAGGTCTAGGGCTACGGGTTTTATCCTGAGTGTGCAAGGAAGTCACCAGAACATTGAAGCAAAGGATTGCTCACTCTTCTTCCTATTTCAAATCCAAAGGCTAATGTCAGTTTATTTAAGTCAGGCTAAACCAGGTATCTGTAATTTGCTAAGTCCATAGACAGTTTAGGTCACTCCTTATGCCTGATGAGCTAGAAATAGCTACTAGCTCTCCGAGGACAGAAGCCTTGTCTTATATAGCCCCGATCCCCACAGTCTAGCTGAGCACTGTCAGCAAAAGTCTTAGAGGCCACCTCTGATTGCTTCTGATTCATGGCAGTACTTTTGTCCTTGTTCCCCCAATTACACTGAGTTGAGATTGCATTGGCCCCTTCACCCATTATTTTACTACTTCCCACCTACCCCCACCACATTCACAAATTCTAGAGGAGGTCTCTATGGGAGCTGGAATCCTTGTCCTTTGCATCACACCCTTCCCTACCTTTTCTTCCTCCCTCCCTTCATCCCTTCCTTCCTTTCTTCCTCCTTTCTTTCCTTCCTTCCCTCCCTCCAACATACACACACACATGTGTGCACATACATGTATAATTGGTCCCCAAATCCATAGTCCTTTTGTTAAGCCATGTCGTCACCATTCTACTTAAAACAATTTTGTCACAGAAACAGCATAATCAAGATCACAAAACTGTGGCATGACACCTGCAAAACAAAAATAGCAGGGCAGTATTTGAAATCTCTTTAACAAAAGATTATTTCTACTTTAGGTACAGCAAGAATCGTAAACAAGATCATGACTCCTGTAAGGCATACTCTTTGGTATTACCACTGCTGCTGTTGATTTTGGTTCTTGGCTACTGGGAGCCTTCTTTCTGGATGGCATTTCTAATGCATTATCTCACTTAATCCTCTCAATGGTCTTATGAAGTCTGTATTATCATTCTCATTTTTTAACAGAAGTGAGGCTGTAATAACTTAGATGGTCTGCCCGGGGTCTTATAGATACTAAATACTGGACACCAGTTCCAAATAAATGTCTTTGACTTTAACCTCCATGTACATTCCAGACTAACATGCAGCAAAAGAAGAAAGGTCTCACAGAGGGACTGAAAATAATATTTAGGTACTCACAGAAAAGGTTCATCTTCTGTTCTGATTATCAACTGTTATTTAACAAACTTAAACTTAAAACTTAGCACTTTAAAACGATGGCAACGTCCATCTTGTCCACTCATCTGCAGTTTGGGCAGGTGCCAGCAGGATTTTCCCATCTCTGCTCCACCCTGGGTCACCAGGGGCTGGGGCTGGCACTGGGTGTGTGCTGAGAGCTCACTCACTCAGTTGGCGCTAGCTGTTGGCTGAGTCCCCAGTTGGGCATGTGGTCTTTCCATGTGGCTGCTTGGCTTTCTCATAACACAATGATGGGGTCTCAGGGCAAATATCCCAAGAGAGGGAGAGGGGAAGGCTGAACCTAGATTGCATTTTCTTACCTAGTGTTGAAAGTCATGCCTTATTATTTCTGCCATTTTCTAATTATAAGATAGTCACTCACACTGGCCCACATTCAAGGGGATGTCAATTTCATTCCATCTTTTCATGGGGTGAGTGAATGGACACTCATATGTTCTTTAAAATTTCGTATAGATAGTCAACCAGCCTAAGGAACAGAGCAAATGGAAGGCAGAATCAGGAGTCAAATTCATATCTCTACAACTCTGTGTAGATGTTTGCACTCTACTGTCCTGCTGGCCAATAAGTCAGTTCTAGTTCAAGCAGGAAATGTGTCTGACTCTCCATTTTTCCCTCTTAGGGACTTTTGTTACCCTTAAAATAGCATGGCTAAAATGTGTTTATAAGAGTTTGCCATAGGTCTTTAAAAAATATAAAGAGACTATCACATGAATCAAGGCAATGCATTTTACTGTTCATGAAAGCCACCTTTCCTAATGTCCTAATAATTCACTCTTGGTGTTTTGCTAGGGACATAAAGTCAAAATTAGAGGTGGGTGGATTTTACAAAGAAGACCTACACCTTAGAGGAGCTGGAGATGTGGGTGTGTATCTAAGGGAAATAAAAAATACCCCACATCAATTCAAAAGATATGTGTCTGGTTGCAAATAAATTGCTTTCCAGACCATTGATTACTTCAGTAGTCAATGTGGATTGCTCAATAATCAACATTTAGACCCTGTATGAGATAAAGTTTTTATTTTTCTCACCACTCTATGAAATGCTGTGTTCACTTAATTTATCTTGAGTACTTACAGGAAACAGGGTTCTTTTTTTTTTTTTTTTTTTTTTAAGATGTAGTATAGTGGTGGGGTGCCTGGGTAGCTCAGTCAGTTAAGTGCCCGACTTCGGTTCAGGTCATGGTCTGGCAGTTCGTGAGTTCAAGCCCGGTGTCTGGTTCTGTGCTGACAGCTCAGAGCCTGAAGCCTGCTTCAGACTGTGTCTTTTTCTCTCTTTCTCTCCCTCCCCCACTTGCACTCTGTCTCTCTCTCTCTCAAAAATAAATAAACATTAAAAATTTTATATAAACAAAGATATAGTACAGTGGCAACAACATGAAAAGAGCATGAATTTTAGAATCATAGAAAATGGTTTTAAATTTTACTTTTTCTACTTCTTAGCTCTGAGCATGTGAGCATATTACATGGACTCTCTGAGCCTCAGTTTCTTTATCTGTAAATGTAATAAGACAGATGTTGTGTCTTGCATATAGTAAACATTCAAGATACTACTGTTATTTTAGCTAGTATTTTATCACATTTTCCAAAGAGCAAGGGGAATATTAGTTCTCCTGGCTACCAGGTGAGGGTCTCAGAATCCTATTTTATGACTGGTGAAAAAGTTGAATTTTGGGATCTGTCTCTTGTTGATTTATTATGGGCATACTGACTTCTAAACTAAAGTTTAGGTATTTGTAAATGTGGTATTTTCTTACCTAATAGCACTGTTGAAAGTGTTACAGTTAAGTCTATGCCCACCCCACTCCCACTGCCGACCACTCAAATCCATTCATCTATTTTTATTTTTTTTTTTCATTTCAATGAAGGACACCATCCAGTTTCTCAAGGCCAAAGCCTAGGACTCATTCCCTCCTTACTGTCTCTGTTCCCCATCCAGTATACATCAGCAAATATTCAAACTCATCAGTCACAGCTGACTTTGACCCCAGCCTTTTCCCTTCATTTCCACTGTTAACCGCCTACGTTCAAACTTCACCCTCTCTAGACTGGACAAATGCATCACATCCCTTCTCCTCTCCACTCCTATCCCACCCCTACCCTACCTCCCTACATTTTCTATCTCACACAGCAGACAATGTGATGATCTTCCTAAAATGAGATTATATGAAACTGGCTTTAAATCCTTCTCAGACTCCTTACCATGGCCTATAGAGCTCTGCAGGCTGAGCCCACTCCCCAGTTCATGTTCCCCCACGCCCTCCCTAAACCTTTTATTCTATTCCTTGACAAACTAGCCCTCTACATCTTAAACAGATGCACTCTCTGTTTTCTCTACTCAAAAATTTTGTTCCTCTTCCCATGATTAGATGTCAACTTAAATTTTACATACAACTGGGGTGCCTGGGTGGCTCAGTCGGTTAAGTGTCTGACTCTTGATTTTGGCTCATCATGAGCTCATGGTTCGTGATCGAGCTCTGAGTTGGGCTCTATGTCAACAGCACAGAGCTTTCTTGGGAATCTCTCTCTCTCTCTCTCTTTCTCTCTTTCTTCCCCTCCCCCACTCATACTCACTCTCTCTCTCAAGATAATAAAACATTTAAAAATTTTTACATACAACTAAAGTATATACTCTATCATTTTTTATCACTTCATCCTATTTTAATATTCTGCACAGAGGTTATTACTACCTGATATTTTCTTCCTATTTGTTTGTTTACTATCTGCCTCTGTCAGTAGAATGTGAACTCCATGAGGGAGGGATCCTTCTTTGTTTAATTCACCACTTTATGCCCCAAGTGCCTAGAACAATACCTGGCACCCAGGAAACATGGAGGGAGTAGTTGTTGAATGAATAGAATATTCCACCTCAATGAATAGTTAGTATCACTGGTGTCCATATTATGTCAGAGGACCCATGATAAAAGAAGTACATTTGGCTAAACCTGCTGCGGAGACCCTTGTAAGCAGAGAGGAGTTTGTGAGTGGGAAGGGCAAGACTGGGAGGTGGGAGCCACCATTCTGCTTCTGGCTCCAACACAGACTCTCTGTGACCTTGAACAACTTACTTACACATTTTAATGGACCTCAATTTCTCTTCTTTAACCTTAGTTGGTTATATTTGATGTTCCCTAAGTGCCCTTCCCACTGTGACACTTCATGACTCTACTAACCAACACAAAGTGAGTTAAAATGCATGTGACGGTTTATTACTTTCTTGTCACTGTAAGGAACTGGAGGAGTCAGTAAAACAAAAACAAAAACAAAAAAAAGAGGATTTTCCTAAGACTCTGAAGACAATGAAATATGATAATTTATTTATATAGTAGGTGACATTTTTCATACCCTCATGCACCTGATCTTCTCCTCAGAACATTTTTACATATGGTGATACCGATTGTGCAGGGAAGGTGCGAAACTTCCCCAAGGTCCTAACAAGAGTGGCAGGGTTAAGAATTTCTAGCCTTAGAGTAAGTATGCATGTCCTATAGTAGTTACTTTATATATAGTAAATATATAGTATTTACTGCAGTGGTTGGGAGGTGGTGTGGAAAGGGAGTGATACCAACTGCACCGATGAGGCCCGTCAGTCTGCACACACTTCGTGTCTAATGGCAGCTCAGTTTGTTATGGAGAGTCATGGCCGACCTGGCATTTTCCTCCCGCCTGGGTCCTCACTGCAACGGTGCCAGAGCGAAGGCAGCAGCGTGCCCATGAAGAATGCAGGTATCACTTGTCTTGGGCTACTGCATATCAGTCATGTGACCTTAGAATAGGTACTCAACAGCCGTCAGCCTCAGGTGCCCCATCTCGAAGAATGCAGATGACATAAATAATGCTAATTGTACTCACATCATTTCTAAGGATAAAAATAGGTGGAAACTTTATAATTGAAGTTCCTCAGTTTACCTAAGTTCATTTGAAATGACACAGGTGTCTTTCTCTACCTAACTCCCCCCGCCCTCTCACTTTTGCCGAGAGACAAGAATGAGCGCATTATAGCGGTTTTATTCCTCCATGCTTTCCTATGCACGTGTGCGCCTGCACCCCTGTGTGTGCCTGTGTGCACGTGTGTGCGTAAGTGCACGTGCAGGATCTGATGAGAAATACCAAGCAATGTGCTGGGTGCTGTGCAGATGTCAAACCATAATCTCGGTATTTCATGGTGGACATGTTTTAGGCTCTGAAGCAATAGGTAGGTAGGTAGGTAGGTAGGTAGGTAGATAAAAATAAATAACTCAGCTCCCCTGTTCTGCCACTTCTTTGCCAAGTGGCCATTGTCAGGGTATATAACCAAAGTTTCTGAGTCACCTTGTCCCATCTGCACAATGGGTAACATATTAACCCAATTTGCAGCCTTTTTCAGGGATTGCGAACATATACACAAAGGGGTTGACCACACTGACTGCTACCATTTAAGGAGCCTGTGCCCTTGTCGATAGAATTAGAGACAATATTTAGAAGTTAGAAGGATGTAAAGTGCTCCAGAAATGAACAATCAATTCCATTTAGGTGAATCTTGGAGATCTTCTGTGGTAAGGCTTTACTTTTGAGACACAGCATGGATAAGAGTCACTGTGAGGGGGAGAGGCATAGAGGGAGACCATTCTTAGGGAGTGGAGGAGAATCCTATTTAGGAGTGAAGTAGTTGATAGTGTTGCTATTTATTTCAGTGAGGAGGCAGAAAGGATGGGAAGGAGGATGGGTAGGAAGGAGGGAGGGCCTTCTATGTTGCAGATACCTTCCAACATGCTTCTGTAGATGAACTTCACTACTTCTGCTGAGTGAAGACTGGAAAGTGATACAATCGGAAGACTAGCCATGAAGCCGTAGAAACAGCTGACTGGGTCAGGAGGACACTACAGACAAAGACTAGTGAGGTCCATCTCTGCAGCCAAGGGAAGAGGTAAGAAGCATGGGGTCATAGAAATAGGAAAGGAAACAAGAGAGCGATCAGATTGCTCTTGATGAACAAAATAGACTCAAGGAATGCTGTTCAATGGGAATGTGAAAGTTTTCTAACAACTGCATTATAAACATAAAAAGAAACAGGCAAAATGAATTTTAATACTATGTTTTATTTGTGACAATATATCCAAAATAGTATCTATTCAATGTCTAATTAGGCGAAATGAATTTTAATACTATGCTTTATTTGTGACGATATATCCAAAATAGTATCTATTCAATGTTTAATTAGCAAAAGAAAATTATTACGATTTATTTTATTTTTCCCAAATCTTGAAAATCTGATGGGTATTTTGCATTTACAACACATTACAACACATTTCAAGAGCTGAATCGTTACATGTGGCTAGTGGCTACCATATTGGATAGTGCAGGTCAAAAACGTTTTCATTCGGGATAAGGCTTCCAGCGCAAAACCAATTAACAGAAAAATTGGAGTTAAGTGGCTAGAGTGTGTTTATTCTAGTAGGGAATAAAGTAGATTTTGTACTCAGTATGCTTATTTTGAGATATGGGATGGGCGGTTAGGCTAGCGGGCTGTGCTGAGGCCTGAGGTCAGGGGTCAGAAGTGGCAGGGTCACAGGTGAGCAGAGTGGGAGACATCAAGTCCATTAAATAGCACATTAGGGGAAGGGTGCTAAGGGGAAGTAGGGTGGGGGTGATAAAAGAAAGCTGTAAGCAGTGAGAATGGGGCCCTAGGGTGATGTGATAAAGGAAGCAGTGTGGGAAGCAAACAGTGCCCGAGCCCTGGAGATCCCATAAGTGCACAGCATAAAAGTTCTAAGCAACAGTCATAGAAATATTGCAGAGGGGATCTCTGCAGCCCTAAAGATGGGTTACTGTTAGGAATAATCGACTCTCATACTCTTAAAAGTTGGTATAAAGGCGAAGAAGGGGTCTAGAGTCCCTGTATCCAGATGTGGAAGTTCAGCCAACAAGAGAATCAAGGAGTACCAGGATCACTAATTATTATAACAGTAACACCCCCAGCAGTGATGGCAGCACCTGACAGATGTGTAGCATGTGGGTGTGTGCATACATGTGTATACAGATACATATGTCCATGCATGCATATTTGTGTGTGCGTGTATGCATATTTAAACACACATGCTATTTTATATTTTTTCATCGCCACTTAATAAGGTGTTATTATTCCAGATACATAAATGAGGAAATGGAGACTTCAAAGTAAAGTAACTTGCTGTAGGTCGTACATGGACCATCCAAATTCAAGTAGCTCTAACTTCAAAGGTCATACTCCTAAAAGTCAGAGACAGATATCAAGAGAAGATGAAGGAAAAGCAGAATCAAGATCCTGAGTCCAGATAACTTATTCTGTGGGCTGATTCTGCCAAATGAAGAGAGATGTGTTTACTGAAGAGAACATATCAATATAGGGTACATGTAGCTAATTATAACATGTCATGTGTATATACATATATAAAACAAATCCATGTATACATATGTATACATACACAAATACCTGTATATGATATGTATATATGCATTTTATTCAGTTTTTCTTTTCAGGCTCCTAATGATCCCCATGTAGGGGACACTTAAAATAGAGAAAAAAAGAAAAGAAACAATATTAGCATGAAGCCTAGCTTTTGAATCTAATAGCTTTAATGTGCCAGGATTTTTAATATGTATTTTTCAGTTCCTAGTATAGATGGATTGTACACCCATCTCATTTAGTCTTTATAATGTCATGAGCCATGTTTTTACTGATAAACAAATTGAGGGTCAATGAAGCTAAGTGAAGGAAGAACCACATGACCCTATCCATATCTGAACAAACACAAGTGTCTCTAATAAAACCTGTGGTGATTAACTTCAGTTTGGTGGACAAATGAAAACAACCCTTGTTTTAGTCTGCCAGGTCACCAGCTCCTCAGAAGCCAATTATACAATATTCTCTTGAACTGAATCAGGACAAGGCTGGATTTTGCCCAGTAAACTAGTATTATATATATAGCCAAGTCACTACAAAATCTCTCTGGGAAATCATTTCATAAGATGTCCCCAAGAATAGAAAACTAATTCTCTCTGTGAACACATCGCTGACAGGGAAAAGAAGTCAGATAAGAGGAAAATCAGAAATGAAGTTGCTGACACCCTAACAGACCATCTGTATATTCAGCAGAGTTTTTGGATTGAGTTTAGAGAGGATAAGACGTCACAATATTGGAGTAGGTTGCAGAAACCCACTTGGGAAGTTTAAGACAGAGACAAAGGAAAGAAGGAAGAGAGGGAATGAGAGAGGGGAGAGAAATAGAGGGACAGGGGGTGGGGGTGAGTGTCATGGAGAGAGAGAGGAGGGAGGGAGGGAGAAGAAAAATAACCCTTTGAGGAAATTGTCTCTGAATTAGAATCCTGTGTTCTGTTTACTGTGTATCTTGAACAAAGTTGAACAGATTCTCAACTTGGAGATATGATCCTAGGGCAGATAGCCCTGTGTGATCTTCCCAAGGGCCTCAAGTTATGAAGTTGAAAAGAGGAGTCCATGACAACAGACATAGACATGACAACTCTTCTAACCAGGTCCCCCTACAATGAGCTTCTTAAAGGGAGAAATGGTTATGGTGGCAATAGGAACCCTAGGATGACAATCTGTTGGTAGCTGAGAGGCACAGAAGACCTACATTTCCTCAGCGGCAGAAATGAAATAAAAAGTATTTGCCAAGTGAGACTTTTCTACCTCTGAGTGTTTAAGAATAACTACTTGGTCTTACTCATTTCTGAACACCTCTTCTAGAGCCTTGCCTGTACCTGGCACAAAGCAGGTACTCAAAATTCTTCCTTGTATGTGAAAATCATATGAGAATATGGTTTTAACAAAGTACTTGGAAAACAATAATGGCATTCCTGTATCAGACAGGATTGGCTAAATTATGCTGCAGTGGTCATAACAAAATAAAAACCAGAATTTCTCTATGGCTTAAGATAACAAGGTTTCATTTGTCATGTAGACCAGATACTCATCAGGGAGTGGTTTGGGGCCCTGCCTTCAGTCTTCTCACTCCATGACCCAGAGTCATGGAGTAGCTCCTCCTTGGGGGTTGCTGGTCACCTTGGAAGAGCAAGAGAGGGCTCTGGAGTGCCTCAACCCTGCTCTAGCCTGGAGTGACATATGTCACTTCAGCTTACAATTCATTGCCCAAAATGAAAGACATAGGGGAGGAAAAGTAATTTTTCCTCAAAACTTTTGAGTTTCTTGGCTAAGACCCCTGTGAGAAAAGACAGATGAACAAGAGAAAAACAAACAGAAGTTTATTAACATGTATATCTCATGTATACACAAGAGATGCCCAGGGAGAAATGAACAATTCAAAGAAGTGGCTTAGAACTCTAGCTTATATGACAGTGCAGCAAAGAACAGTACATCTGTGGAGACATGATAAGACAAAGGAAAACAGTTTTAGGTTTCCAAGAGCAGAGGTAAAGGCCAGTGAGTAAAATTGTTATGTAGATTCCTCTGGTGCCATCTCTAGGCTGATAGGGTCTAAAGTTGTTGGCAATTGGTTAACTTTTGTCCTCCTAAACAGAGAGAGGAGGAATAACTTCATAAATGTGTGTCCTGCTTTCAGGCAAATTTAGGGAGGACGAGGAGGTTTGTTTGTCTCTACTTCTCAGTTACCTTCAGCTCAAAATAATCCTTAGGGCAAGTGGCATATTTTGAAGTGTCATATTGTGCTAGCCTTCAAATACCTATAACCCCAAGGGGACCAGAAACTATAATGCCACCATATGCCTGCAAGATGAAGAAGCAGAAATAATTGGTGCATAGCCTCAGTGCCCATCACAGAGTTCGGGGGGGTGGGAGTGGGGTGGGGAGGGAAGAACAGGGACGAAAAGAACTGAAAACAAAGTCATACCCTAATTAGAGTTGAAATAAAAGGGCATGCTTGCAATATTGCTTTCTTCTTGTCGTCTACTACAAGATGTATTATTTTTTTTTATAATGTAGGACATACCAGAAAGAAAAGTGTATCAGATTTCTAAAATACTAAAAGCTATTTTTAAACCTACAAGTCTATTTTTAGGTCCTCACTTATGAATATATATAGCATGAATTTTAGTTTTAGCTAAGATAGAGTATTTGATTAATATCAAAATCAGCTTTACTATTTAATTAATATTACAATTTCAGTGTTAGTTCATGCTAATGTCAACATAACTTGTAGGGCTAATATTTAGAAAGTATTATTATATTCCTTTCTTTTTGAAAATCAAAGCAAACTTTCAAAATCAATTCTGTAATTAGTCACAAAGCCCTAACACACGTGTGGATAAAAATGTGTCTATATGCATGTGTTGATGTATAGATGAAAACATTATATATTTTTGACTCACACAAATCTTTTGACTCACAAAACATCACACAAAAATGTTACTTCTATGAATCCATTTGCCCCTGAAATAACATTCTTATGTGTATGTATTTGCACAAATGTATAAAACAGAACATCACCGTGTCCTGTCGATATATTTTCCCTCATGCTCTGAATGCTAGCATACTCAGTCTGGCATCTGGAGAGCCGACAAAGCAGATGGTACCGGACGCTCTTGGCCAACAGGGCTGGTGCCCCATCCTGCAAATGCCCCAAGGCGACAAGCACACCGCTGTGCCATCTTGCACTGAGTGCATCCCGGTAGCTTGGGTTACTTTCCCGCAGGGCTGCTTCTGCTGTTCCATATTTTATATTTGGGGGAGTTGTTTTGATATTTCAACACTTTCAAATGCGTTCAGGTGATGGTGCATGGACTGCAGCAAAGAACCAAAGGGAGGTTATTACTCTGGATGTTATAAGATCAACATTTTGTGACAGCTAGAAGTACTTTCTGAAAAAGATGAGGGGAACACTAAAATGACCAGGCAGTTGGGGATTGGTAGAAATCCTCTAATACCATGAAGGACTTTAGACATTGTAGCAGCTGGAGAAGATTAGCCAATAAATGAATGAAGAGAGCTAGAAGAAAAGATGTCCTGGGGTGGTCCCTGCTGCAATTTGAATGGGTCTCTGTAGGGTCTACCAAGACCATTATAGTGCTGATTGATTAGTACCAGAAAAGCAATCCTACACCCTGCTACATGAAGGATTGAAGGATGAAGTGTCTGTGCCTACTCTGAGTATTCTTTATACTACACAAGGGTGCTCTGGGTGCCACAGAAGTATGTGTCCTGCTTTTGATAACTTAAGTCCTTGGCTTCTTAGTGATACCAAGCTTCTCGCAGTTGCACGATGAGGGTATCTTTGTACCTAAGCCTGTTCAATCCCATCTGGTACTTTTTTGGTCAAAGTAAGTATAACTCCCCCCCCCCACCCAGTTACTCACCAGTGCCCTTGGGTCTTTGGGAGATATGTTCTTTCCTGCCTCAGGGCAAGTGTAATTTCATTTCTCATCCTCCATCGTGCCTGAATACACAGTTTACCTAAAGGTTAAGAATTATGAGTCTAATTAAGAGGCTGGACCAATTCCACTACATTAACATGAATAGTGCATGGAAAGCACTCCCCATGGCTTCATTTTTTAAGCTGTAACCATTTCCATGTCGCTTCGCTCTTTCCTGTTTTTTCTTCCTGCTCCACTTAATGAAAATCTAATGGTGGCAATGGTGCCTACCTTGACCAAAGAGAAAAGGTGGTAATTGTTCCCGCCTGTCTCTTTCTCATTCCCTCACTGCTAAGGGCAGTGTCCTAGAGACAGGTTTACTTTACTAATCAAAGGCACTCCATGGGAGAAGAAACCCAAAGGATGTGGGGTTGTCAAGAAAACTCCACCACAGACAAATATGATGGGACTCGTTCATCAAATGAAATCATCAAATGATAAAATGTGAACTTTTCTTGAATCCTGGAAGTGAAAGGTCATTATAATAGAGAGTCAGTTTTATAAAGGTTAAAAGTAAGTGATGGATGGTGATGTATCCTGGAATCCCCCTGGCCTTGTAACACTGCCTGCATCAGACACTCCTGCCCTGGTTCAATGGATACACAACCGTTAGGGCCTCTGAGCCAACAGTGAGAGTGTGCTTCAGTCACACGTCTGTCCAGACAATCCTCTGGTGTCAGGAGCTTCCACAGGGAGTGAGTGTAGAAGTCCCACTCTGCTGTGGGTTTCCCTTAAGACTTACCTCAGGACTCCCCTGAGGGAGGAGCTGGGGTCTGAGATCTTTTGCCACTAATTGAAAGGTTCAGGAACAACTCTTTAGCCTGGCGTGTGTTCCAGAGGTTTTGAGGGGAAGATAACAAATTGAACATATGTTAAATCATCGCTAGAAGGAAAGTAATTGCCCAGGAAACTGGATGATGTGGAGTGAGCCTTCAAAAATATGTTATTTACCAAGACTTGGCAGGCTGTAGCTTATCTTCCCTCTAGAGGTCCCTTCTTGTCCTTATTTCCTCATGTATTATCTATCTATCTATCTATCTATCTATCTATCTATCTTAACTAATCTATCATTATTTAAATATTATTTATTTTATCTCATTTCCCTCCGTGGGTCCTTTCTGATACTCAAGCTCAATGCTTGAGCTCAGGGATTCACAGAACATGAAACACAAGAAGGTTTTGTGTGGTATATGAGTGCACTTTTCAAAAGCATTATTTGTATTTTTAATTTGATGTGTGCTAGAAAAAATATATGCAATTAACATACCAACCACATGATTTCAAGGAGAGTAGTATAAGTTGAAAAGAAGTTAGTAAATTTAAGGTCAATTAGATTTTTTAAAAAGATATGAAATAAGGGGTGTCTGGATGGCTCAGTTGGTTGAGTATCTGACTTTGGCTCAGGTCATGATCTCACAGTTCATGAGTTTGAGCCCCATGGAGAACTTTGCACTGACAGCATGGAGCTTGCTTTAGATTCTCTGTCCCCCTCTCTCTGTGCCCCCCCTCTTTCTCTCTCTCTCTCTCAAAAATAAACATTAAAAAAATTAAAAAAAACATATGAAATAATAGTGCAGATAACAAACTCAAAGCTGATTCTGCTATGACAGAAGGTGGGAAGTGTTAGGATGCCTTTCCTTCCCCAGACAGTTCGATTCTGTTATATCACCTTGTCTTACTCATGCCTGGTCTTACTTCCAGATGCACCTGCCCTATGCAGTGCTGCTGGTGACATTTCTTCTTTCCCACGTCTGCTCACCTGTGAAGCCCACTCCGGTCATGTGGGCCAAGTTAGCATCTGCTATTCTTGACCTTTTTACCTGTTTCATCTAGTCACTGTATTAAGTATCCACTTTTGTTGTAAGGGGTTGCATACCTACAGCTGGTATACAAACGGTAGTCACTTTTATATGCTCAGTACATAGACCTGCATTTAGAAGATCCTGCATAATTTGTTTTGAAGACGCAATTGGTTCCTCTAGAACTCTTAGGAAAGTCACCAATGAGCTTCACAGTTGCCCAATTCTATGGGGATCCTGGAAGTTCTTCCCTTGATGTGGCAGCATTTGGCACCTTCCATTTCTTTGGAATACATGCTTCATTGACCTTGAAGATGCAACAGCCCCGTGTTTACACGTTCCTACCTGACTGTGCTTTCACTATTCTTTGCTGCTCCTTTTTTTTTTTCTAAAATGAGGGGTCATCCTTGGGCCCAGTCCCTGGCTCTCTTCTTCATTCTCCTTTGGGGTTACAATCCATTCACACAATAGAGACTCTCAAATTTAGATCTCCAACCAAGATTCCTTTTCTGAATGTATGGTGCACATACCCACATGCTGAATGGTTATGCAGTGTCCGGAAATAATTTTCTGATCTTCCTCCACATCTGCTCTCCAGCATTCTTGCCCAGCTCTGTCAGGTGCTCCACCAAGAAATCCTGGAATTATACCATGATTCCTCTTTTTCCCATACCTCAATCCTGCCTATTATGATTTAAATGTATTGGGAATGTGGGGTACCTGGATGGCTCAGTCTGTTAAGAATCCGACTCTTGGTTTCTGCTCAGGTCATGATCTCATGGTTTGTGAGTTCGAGCCCGGCATTGGGCTCCATGCTGACAGTGCAGAGCCTGCTTGGGATTCTCTCTCTCCCTCTTTCTCTCTGCCCCTCCCCTGATCGCTTTCTCTGTCTCTCTCAAAAAATAAATATGCTTAAAAAATGTACTGGGAATGTAGCCACTATCACCACCACCCTGGTCACTTCTCCAGTCCAAGATGCATCATCATCATCTCTCATTGGCTTTCTTATGATTGCTTCCTAAATGGATTTACTTGCTTCTTCTTATCACACACTTCAATTTGTTCTCAACATAGAAGTCAGTGTGCATTTCTTCCTGACACAGCAACCAGTGTCTTCCTGTCTTACTACAAGTAAGACCAGTGACCACTCAGGTCTTCCATATTTTGGACCTACTTGATTCCTTTACATTGTAAGCAACTTGTTGCTTTCTCGTTTCAATTGTAGCCATCGTAGCAGAGGTATAGTGATATCTCATTATGGTTTTAGATTTGCATTTCCTTAATAATTAATAATGCCAATCATCTTTTCATACACCCATTAGTCATCTGTATATCTGCTTTGAAAAAATGCTCACTCAAATCCTTTGCCCATTTTTTAATGTTTTTGTTTTATTTTGTTTTTGTTTTTGTTTTGTCTTTTTGGCGTTGAGTTATTAAGAGTTACTTACATGTTCTGGATACTAAACTCTTATGAGAGGTATGATTGCAAATATTTTCTCCTATTCGCTAGTCCATTTTCTTCATAGTGTCCTTTAATGTAAAGTTTCTAATGAAATCCAACTTATCTGTTCTTTTTTCTCTTATTATTTGTACTTTTGGTGTCCAGTCACTTGTTCCTCTGCCTGCAAAGTCCTTTTCTAACTTACTACATGCCTTACTACTTTACCTCTTTCAGAACTTGGCATAAATACAACTTCTTAGCTGGGCCTTCAACTATTGACCCTATTTAAAATTGTCACCCTTCGTGGCCCCAGCACTGCCTACCCCATTTTCCTGCTTTATTTTTTTCTTCATCAGCCATTTCCACACAATATGATTTACTTATTTATGCACGAATGCTTCTGGACTTATGCTAGATAAGGCAGGGATTAGTGGCTGATACTGTTGTGCCACAACCCTCACGCCTGTAGCAGAGTCCGCTACAGAGGACGGACTCACTATAGTGACTGGTGAGGGAGTACAGCCTGTCACCAGAGAGCTGCTTCTTCCTCTGCGTAAGCAATTTTATGTCTCTTCACTCACCTACCTTTGACTTCAACTGTTACTTCATCATTGATGTAATTATCAGCAAAATCATCACTATCCAGCCATATTTAGAAGGGTTCCACCTCC
This sequence comes from Panthera tigris, assembly GCF_018350195.1. Lineage (NCBI taxonomy): Eukaryota > Metazoa > Chordata > Mammalia > Carnivora > Felidae > Panthera > Panthera tigris. The sequence goes on along the minus strand of NC_056667.1, from coordinate 113,049,262 downwards.
TCATGGTGCTAAACTAAGTATAGCTATGGAAGCATGCATCTGGGATTTTCCATGACAATCTCGATATAAAAATAAGTTTATTAGACAATGTAACCCAGTTTTGCCTCAAAAAAAAAAGTAGGCATAAGAAACAGCAATTCTGCACCACCACTGATGAGCTGAGTTTATGACCTTACATCAATGTCACAGCTTTTCTGAGCCACAGTTTCCCCATCTGTAAAAGGAGGCTATTGTGAGGAATAAGGAAAACCATTGCTCACAGTGGGAATCGTGTGCTCAATTTCATTCGCTGGGAAACTGGGCATAGAATACTTAAAATGGTAGCCATTATAAGAAGTATTAAGCTTATTAGTAATAATAACTGTGATGTCTCAGTTGAAGAATTGGAGTACTCAGTCTCAAGGCACTACATTATCTTAAAAAATTAACTTACACTCAGAATGTGCTTTCGTAATGAATTTTAGTTAGTGATTGCAGTAGTGGTGATGGCACTGATGATGTTCATTAAAATGATAAATAGTGAATTAAGAATTCACAATTCCTGATAGGGTAGTAGAAATGCAGTGTCATAAACAATGTCAAGGTATTTGTGAGTTACGCTTTTTTTTTCCTGCCTCTTTGCCTGAGTTCCTAAACATTTCAGCTAACTTAAGTTTTTTTGAAGGCCTCAACATGTCAATGTTCCTAGTAGGCTTTATTTGTTGGGACCCGCTTGTGTACAAAATAAAACATCTACCAGTGTAATAAAAGCAGAATCCATTTGTTGAATACCTACTCTGTGCTAGAGATCCAGGCTAACTTCATCATCACATGTACTGTTTTTCTGATTTTATAGAGAAGCATCTGGGGCACAGAAAAAGTGAGAAATTCCTGAAGTCAATACAACTATAAAGGGAAAGTGGAAACTTCAACTCATTTTTTTTCTGACTTCAAAGCCCTAAAATATTTTCGCAGTGATAAGGTGCTATTTTTTTACAGCTTTATTAAAATATATTTAACCTGTCATAAAATGTGCTCATTTAAAGTCTGTAATTTGTGGTTTAAGTATATTCACAGAGTTGTACACATCACCATAGTCTAACTTTAGAACATATTTTAACATCTCCAGAATAACACCCCCTGGAAATTTATGGTCATTCCCCAGTGCCTCTTTGCCCACAATGCCCCAACCCCAGGCAAATACTAATCTACTTTCTATACTCACGTATCAACCTCATCTAGATGTTTCATGTAAATGTAATCATGCACTATGTGGCTTTTTTGTAACTGGATAATTTTACTTAGCATAATGTCTCTAAAATTAGTCTATGTTATAGAATGTGTCAGTATTTAATTATTTTTTATTTCAATTAATATTCCATATGCTGGTTACTAATGTTTTGTTAATATATGGATATACCGCATTTTATTTATTCATTCATCAGTTTATGAGCATCTTAACCTGTTCCCACATTTTGGGCTATTATGAATAATGCCATTATATACGTGAAGACCAAAATAGGTTTTCCTTCCTCTTGGATTATACACATGGGAGCAGAACAAGTGGGTCATGTAGAAATTGTATGGTTAGCCCCTTGAGGAACCACCCAACCATTTTCCAAACCACTGAACCATTTTATGTATCCATCAGCTGTGTAGGGGAGTTCTGATTTCAACACATCTTTGCCAACATTTGTTATAGTCTGTCTTGCTTATTTTAGTTATTTGAGTGGGTGTGAAGTAATATGTCATTGCAGCTTTGTCATGTTTCCTAATAACTAATGTTGTTGACCACCTTGTCATATGCTTAGTGGAAACCTTTAGATCTTCTTTAGAGAAATTTCTATTTAAATTATTTACCTACCTTTACAGTCGATAATTTGTCTTTTCATTGTTGGCTTGTAAGAGTTATTCATATATTCTGGATCATAGTCTGTTATGAGATAATAGGATTTGAAACTAGTTCTCCCCTCTGTGGGATGCCTTTTACTTCTTGAAGGTGTCCTTTGATGTTTGTTTATTTATTTATTTTCCTCATTTTGATGAAGTCCAGTTTATCTACATGTTTCTTTTGTCACTCATGTTTTTGATGTCATGTGTAGGAAACAATTACTTAGTCCAAGGTCACAAAGATTTATTTCTATGTTTTCTTCTAGGATTTTTATGGTTTCAGTTTTTAAATTTAGAGATATGACCCATTTTTAGTTAACTTTTGTTTATGGCGTGAGGTAGGGAGTTGACTTCATTGTTCTACTTGTGCCATGTCAATTGAACTGGCGCCATTTCAGGTTTTCCCATTAATATTTCCCATTGCATGGTCTTTGTGTCCTTGTCAAAAATTATTTGATCATAAATATGAAGGTATAACTCTGCACTCTCAATTATATACCATTGATCTATTTTTCTGTCCTTACTCTAGTATTACACTGTTTCAATTACTATAGTGCTGTATTAGGTGGTAAAATTGAGAAATATTAGCCCTCTTAGCCTACTGAATTCTTTTCAAAATCAGTGTGGCAATTTTAGGTCCTCTGAATTTCTAAGTGGATTTTCAAATTCATGTGTTGTGTCAGTTTCTGCAATGAAAAATCTATGATTTTGATAAGGATGATGTTGATCTGTTGATTAATTTGAGAATTACTGTTACCTTAAAAATGTCTTTGGATCCATAAACTTGGAGTGTCTTTCTGTTTATTTAGATTTTCTTTAAATTACTTAAACAGTATTTTCTCATGTACAAATTGTGCAATTCTTTTGTTAATTTAATCCTAGTTTTCTTATTTTCTTTTTCTTTTTATATACCTATTTATTTTTATTATATAGTGTTTCCTTAATTTATTTTTATATTCTTCATTGCCAGTATATAAAACTACCTGTGATTCCATATATTGATCTTGTATCTTGCCACAATCTTAATTTATTCATTGCATAACTTTGTATTGGCTTCCTTAGGATTTTCTAGACATAAGATTGTGTCATCTGAAAACAGAGTGTTACTTTTTTTCTTTCTAATTTACTTGACTGTCTTTTTCTCCTTGCCTAATTGCCCTACCTGGAACCTCCAGTACAACATTGACAAGAAGTAGCCAAAGTGGAAAGACATCCTTGACTTGTTCCTGATCATAGAAGGAGAGTATTCAATCTTTTCCATTAGGTATAATGTAGCTATAGGTATTTCATAGGTACCCTTTATCAGGTTCAGAAAGTTTCCTTCTAAACCTGGTGTCTGGCTTTTTTTTCATCTTTTTAAAATTATTATTGTAAAAGCATTGAATTTTGCAAAATGCTTTGTGTGAGTTTCCTGAGATGACTATATAGTTCTTTTTTATGTTATTATTATTGTCTGTAATACTATCAATTTTCATGAACTTATCATGTTTCATAATCTTTTTATATGTTGTTGAATTTGCTTTGCTTGTATTTTGCTGGATATTTTTGCATCAGTATTCATCAATGATATTGGTCTATACATATCTTTTCTTGTGATGTCCTTGTTTGGTTTCAATATCAGAGTAATGCTGGTCTCATAGAATGGATTGGGAATTGTCCTCTTTTCTATATTTTTGTGAGAAGTTTGGGAAGGGAAGGAGTTAATTTTTCTTTAAACATATCCAGGTAAAACTCATGGATAAAGTCATCAGGACCTAGACTTATGTGTGTATGTGGTTGGGGAGGGAGGGAAGGATTGTGTTTTTTTGTTTTGTTTTGTGAAGTAATTCAGTCTCTTTATTACAAGTATTCAAATTTTATATTTCTTCATGAATCAGGTTCAATAACTTTTTTGTTTCTAAGATGTTTTCCATCTCATCTAGGTTATCTAGTCTGTTTTTACATAATTGTTCAAAGTATTCTATTATTGTCCTATGTATTGCTGTAAAGTCAGTAATGATGTATCTTCTTATATTCCCAATCGTAGTTATTATAGTCTTCTGTCTTTTTTGTGCTCAGTATAGCTAAAGTACTGTCAAATCTTTTAACCTTTTTTAATGAATCTATTGGTTTCCTTGATTTTTCTCTATTGCTTTGCTAATGTCTATTTCACTTATTTATTCTCTAATATTTAATGTTTCTTTCTTTCTACTTGATTTTGGCTTAGTTCTTTTTCTAGTATCTTAAGGTAAAAAGTAAGTTTGTTCATTTGAAATTTTTCTTTCTTCCTTTCTTTTTCTCTTTTTTTTTCTTTTTAATTTATAGGCATTTCCTATGATGGGAGCTTCCTGGTTCAACAAGTACCCCCAATATGAGGGTAAAAAAGTATACATTATAACAAAATTTACTCTCTTCTACACAAAGGAGAGACTAGGAAGGGAATGTATCTGATTTTGTCATGATCTGCTCTTCTGATTGCTCTCTGCTTGATATTTGGCTTCTCTGGGTGCCTTTGATACTCATGCTTATTTTACCCCAGTTCTGTCCACTCAGTTCCTTACCTGTTGCTTCCATAGCCCTTTGCCAGAAAAGGAGCTTCCTCAAGGACAGGAACAATGTCTGGTGATTGTCACTTTGCATCCCCATGGCTTAGATCAGGCTTGGTACATGACAGGAGCTCAGTAAACTTTCAGGAAGTAAAGTGAGCTGCGTAGACCTTTAATTTCAGAATCCCAAACATATGTCATGAAGGAACATTTGAAATCTCTGCTACAAACTCATTTCCAGCAGGAAAGCTAAGAAGGGAGGTATGCCTCCAACCCCTCCCCCATTCTCCTTATTAGAAGGATGAGTGGCCTGAGGCAAAGCCACCAAAAAAGAGGCAGGCATTGGTAAGTCACAGCAGGATGCATCTCTTTCTGGTCTCAGGGGCATTTCTGTGGTAAGCAAGACAAAAGACCCTGTTAAATGAACGGTCTCCTCAAGGAGCTGAGCTGAGCTAACAACTGGACCTACCTGCTGATGCACACCTGGGAAATGCAGTGTCAAAGACCCAGGAGTCTTATCCTTTCCTAATAGGACAAGGTTGCCATGCTGCCTCAGTTTTCTGTGGCTAATGAAAACAATCCCTAACACGGTTATCGCCTCATCCCTTTTAATTCTAAGACACTTCAAGGTTTACAAAACTCTCACCTACAGTGATCCTTATGGTATTGCCATTATGAGGGGCAGAGATCAGATACTTGTCAATTTCCACTTATAGCTAAGAAAACTGAAACTAAGGATCTTGCCCCAAATCATTAGTCAAAGTAAGTGAAAGAGCTGAGCCTAGAACATAGGTTTCTGGTCAGTGGTCCCATTTCTTTTACTGTTTCTCTTGAACTCAAAGAAAAAAGTATTTCCTTGCTAATTCCTTTGGATACATGGCTATTAACATTCTCAAGTGGTTACCATCAACTCTGTAAATAGCTCTCCCTCTCTCCATCCTGTCTTTAGTCAATGCACACACTAGTTGCCATAGTCTTTACCTTTGAAGTTTTGAAGGAGTGGAAGTTATATCTGATCCTCAGAAGGACATCTAGATAAAGAAATCTCATTTCTATCCAGGTGCCCTCAAGTTTCTTTGTCAAATTTCTCATTTAGGTGAGGGTCAGCCCAACTCTGTCCTTCAAGATTCAGCTTAGATGTCATATCCTCTAGAAACTTGTTTTGGACTCCCCAGATTAGGATAGATTCTTCTTTCCTCAGCCTTCACAGCATCCCATACTTTTCTCTGGGGAAACATTAATAATATTATTCTCTGCTGTCACTTCTTGTAATATTGGATTGACTGCTTCCCTTTAGTGATCTGAGTTTGCTGCAAGGGTAGGATGTCTAGAAAAGCTAAGAATGACTTATTCCCAGCCATATTCCTGTGCCTCACACAAAGCCTGACACATGATAGGGTGCCATAAGCATTTTCCAAATGACTAACATTGACCTTCTTCTCCCCAGCCATCTAGCTCTCCGTTCAATAGTCAACCCAGTGTGAAAACAGAGACTTCCAGGGGAAATGCATTTCAGACAAAACATTTTGGACAAAATGTTGACCATGGTCTAGTGATGATGATGCTTTTAATGGAACTGCAGATCTCTCCATTGTCTGCAAGATTGCAAGTTATTGGCTACCAAGCCCCGAGCTGAGACAGGAGAGAAAATGGAACATCATATATATACCCAATGTCTTCCTGACATTCAGTAGTTTCACTTGGATAGGCAATTTCAGTTGGTTCTGTTGCTTAGGTTAATTACTAGAATTCTGAAATGGTTGATTTTAGTTGTTCTGCCTGCAGTTTTGTTGTTTTAGAGAGAGAGTGAATTCAGCAAGGTCCTCACTCCGCCATTTTGGAAGACATGATGATTTTATAATTTTGATCTTGAAAGAGAGTATAGGCTGGGTTTGGAATGGATTGTACCTTGTTACCAACTACAGAAAAGGATGTTGGCTAACTAGTGATGCAAAAATAGGAGATAAGTCCTTTAGATACTTAATGAAACAAATTGTTTCAGTCATTCTGTAAATAACTTATAGGCAAACAACTATAGCAAGCATGAACTTCTTCATCTATTTAAAATAATTTTATGGATTTTTGTTGTTGCACTTGATGGTAGTGGTAGTGATGGCATGCGTGTGGATGTATTGTGGATGTTTGGGGTGTTCGTTTTCACTTGAGAATGCTTCGTTGAGGGTAAGATCAACATTTTCAGAACTGAAAGGCAATAATCTGGGTGTTTCCTCCGATTAATATCAATTATTCAGGAGTCTCTGTAAGCACAGTGTGACTGAATGTGAATATCTGCTTTTGTGCCTTACTCTTTCCCAAACACTGTGTAGCTGGGCACTGTAGATTGTTTGGTTGATCCATTATGGGCTCTTCAAACGGGGGAGTCCATGAAGCATCTTCCAATAATTTCACTGATTTTTTGTTTTTGTTGTTCCACTGACCACCAGAAGGGAATATTTGTGGCTTTGCTGAGCTCAAGTTCTGTAATACTAGTTTATATATGTACTACATTAGTTTTTCTATCATTTTCCTGATAACAAAGAGAAAATAGTGCTCTAGTCAATCCTCCAATATGTTAGGCAACTAACATTTATTGACTAATCACCTTACTTTATTCAGTGAGTAATCATTTTATCTACATGGTGCCACTGGGGAGGTAGTAAATTGTGAAATGCCACCTTGGACAACTCATTTTCTTTCTCTGCACAAGGCTTGGGGATTCTTCTAGCCAGATTGTACTGAAGAACGTCATGTTTCCAAAGGATAAGCTTTATCTTCCGTGAAACAGACCATTTGCAAAATTAATAGGTAAATTAGCAAAGTGTAACAGCCCATTAGACCCACTGTCATAGTTTAGAATCTGGGCTGGGGAAAGGAAGCAAAAGCTGAATGTGTAAACAGAAGTTCCCTGAAATGACAGGAACTGTCTGTCTGTGCGGAGAGTTGTGGCCACTCAAATGGAGCCCACAAACTGCTATTAACATGTGGTCCCCTCAGGGCCTCACTACACGTGCACCAGGGGCAAGCCGTTGGGCTTTAAGACCATAGCTAGCAATCTTAAATTGTGTGTTGAAAGCATTATATTGCCATAAAAGTGCCAGCACCTACTTTACTAACCATTTCTTCTTTTTTTTTTTTTTCAAAAAGTATCTATTGAATACTTGCAGTATTGAAATTTTAATAGCCCTTAGTATATACCAGGGCTTACATATGGCCACTGTGGTCTACTTGGAGAGCTTACTCTCTTATGCAGACTCGAAACTACCGCCCTCCAGACTAAAAGATGATACCAGCTAAAATCATGAATTTTGCAATCAAATAGACTGCTGTGTGACCTTGGTAACTTTTTTGACCTCTTTTTGAGGCCTACTTTCATTAGATGTAAAGTGAGGATAATATCACTTTGTGGGGTGGTTTTAATTGCAGTAATTAAAAAGGTCTGTGCCAATAATAACCGTAGGCAACTCTTATTGGATCCTTAACATGCGCCATATAGTATGTTAAGAGCTTTACGTGCACTATATCATGTAAGTCTCACAACAAAACTTATAAGGTGGGAACTAATATATGCACATCTTACATTTGTAGAGACTAAGACTGGAGACATCAAATGACTTGGCCAAGTTCACTCAGCAAGTGAGTGATGGAGGTGGATTTCAACTGTACAATGTCTGGCTCCAGGGCCTTGATCAGCCTTGACTGTTCATCATCAGACATGATTGTGTTTGTAAATAGTAGCTCTCAACCAATGCCAAGTTCCTTCTTTTGCTCTTATTACCACTTCGACCTCTCATATCTGCCATAGGGATTAAAACTCTATTTGAGTACTTTTCTAGCTAACCTCTGAGGTACACGATCTTCAAATTGGTTAATAAAGCCTCTTGATCTTCAAAATGTAAATTACTTGAGTGCTTAGGTGCACCTGGAGGAAAATCCCCCCTGGACTCTTCTTTTAATTCCAACTGCCAAAGTGCCGGGGGTTCATTTCCTTTTTGCCTCTCATAGAAATTAAAGAAGACACATTATTTCCATTTTCCTGTCTCAGATCTCGTCTTCCTCACTATTTTGGAGACTGTGCAGAATAAATACCGTAAAATGGCTCATTTCTGCTTACACTTTATTTCTTAGTACCCACATAGATCATCTCAATCACCTATAGAAATATTTGTGTCAAAGGCTAAGGCAGCTGATAAAATTTTTTGCTTGTAGGTTATGAGTCTGAGTATCCCAGCATCTCTGCATTGAAAGAAAAATAGTTACATTTGGTGTTTGTGATGATTTGAGGTAGTGAAAATATTTTTACTGCCAACAAAAGCAGTTTTATGGTGTTCAATCCTGAATCACTAAAATCTGGATTTTCAGTGGAGCAAATTGCACTGCTTACAACGGAGGTTTTTTAAAATGAGTGCTATTTATTATCTAGGCAGTGTTCATTGGCAAGTTTGTCTATATGGTTAATGCCTCTAAAGGGTTGAGAGACACCCAACACCTAAAATGTGTGTGTGTGTGCGTGTGTGTGTGTGTGTGTGTGTGTGTGTGTGTGTGTGTGTCATTGGCTATTCCTGTGAGAAGGAAGGAATGCCATAAGTGAAAATCCTGAAATGATAAGCAATATAAGGTTCAGGTTGTAATTTCTTTAAGAGTTGTCATTTTTGCTATTGTTTCCTTGTATTTTTTTATTTCTTATTCTGTAGTTAACTTTTCTTAGATTTAAGTCATCTCTGCAATTACAGCATGAAGCTCCTACAATTGTTTTTGAAAGTAACATGATATAGTGGGGCATTTGATCTGAGATTTAGACCTTAGTCCATCTAATTCCAAAGTTTATTGTCATACTACCCTAAAAAGACATCAGTGGATAGTTTCCTGCTTTGGAACAGAGACAGTGGTGTCTGGGATGGTTAGGGGGGTGGTGCAGATTCAATCCAATATTTTCTTTATAAATGGGTAATTTGTGTACAGCATTCAGCTAAGTACTGGAAGGCTGGGAGAGGTACACAGATAGTAGGCATTTAGGACTCGATTCCTTTAAGAAACTTAACATATATTTTGGGAGAGTGGGATAGAGAAGGAGGCATGACCTCAAGAAAGATTTGAAGGGTGGCATGACACTTATGTGAACTCATATGAAGCCTCCAAGCAAAATAGTCCTGTGCAAATTCATAGAACTATGAACTGAAGTGGTAGAATCCTTCATGGAAGACTGTGATTTATGGATGTATTAAAAGTTCTCCAGATAGGATTCATCTGCAGAGGGTGAGAAACTGGGACAACATGGCAGTAGAGGGAATGAGAGGAGAGAGAGAGAGAGAGAGAGAGAGAGAGAGAGAGAGAGAGAGAGGCCCAGCTTACTTGTATTCCAGACAAGCTCAGCCTTTCCAGCATGCTAATATGCCAGTCATAGAAGTAAAGTCAACAGTCCCTTCCAACATGGTACTCATGGAGACGAAGTCATCTTGGACCCTCCAACTTTAGGTGACATCTCATCACAAATATGAGAAACTCTATGTGAGACTGGAAAAAGAATTGTCCACCTGAAACCTAGTCAACCCACAGAATTGTGAAAAATAATTAACTAATTATTTAGAGCCACAAAATGTTAGGGTGACTGATGATGCAGCAATGGATAAGTGAAACAGTGGAGCTTTGAAGCTTGGATAACTTGAATAAATAGATGGGAACTACAAGCAGCAGAAGTTATGAGAAATGGTTTGGTATTTATTGATTTCTTACTATGTCTTTATAGAATTAGTTAAGATTCTAAATGAATTCTCTAACTCAGCCCTGTCCAATAGCACTCACTGCACTGGTGGAAATGTTCTCTACTTACATTCTCTTTTATGGTCGCCACTGCCACATGTGACTATGGAGCACTTGCAACGTAGTGATTGTGAATGAGGAACTGAAATTTCAATTTTAATTGATTTCACTTTAAATTTAAATACCTACATGCAGCTACAATATTGGATAATAGAGCTCTAAAGCTTTGGAAGTGGATACATTCGATGGGTAGATAATGTTAATCCCCGGCTTCTGCCATCAGTAGTTGGGTGGGTGGGAGAGGAATTAGCTAACTTGGTGGCTGTGCTCCTTCTAGGTTTGGCATCTGACCAGCTAGATGACTAGGGCCAGGGCAATATGGGAAAGAAGTGGTATAGTTACTACCAAAGCCTTGACACCAGTATATCTCAAATTGTGATACAAAATATTGGGGTGCTTGGGGCGCCTGGGTGGCTCAGTCGGTTGAGGGTCCGACTTCGGCTCAGGTCATGATCTCACAGCTTGTGGGTTCGAGCCCCGCGTCGGGCTCTGTGCTGACTGCTCAGAGCCTGGAGCCTGTTTCAGATTCTGTGTCTCCCTCTCTCTCTGACCCTCCCCCGTTCATGCTCTGTCTCTCTCTGTCTCAAAAATAAAATAAAACGTTAAAAAAATATTGGGGTGCTCGTTAACAATGGTCCACCCCAACTGTTCTGTGTGAAGGTCTTGAGCACTGTATTATAAAAAGGCTCCTGGCCGACAGAGCTACAAGTCCAGTTCCTGACCACAGCTCTTCTTTTAATGATCAATTTACCTAGATGTCTGTGTGTGGTATAACAGTTGGGCCTCCTTAAACAGTTATTATGCATTTCCTTAGATCTGTTTAACTCTCTTCAGACCTTTTAATTTTTCATTTTTTTTTTCTTTCTTTCTTTCTTTTTTTGTCTGAAATGCTTTGCTCTGGAAGTTTCAAGGTTCATGGTTTTCCTTTTCAACCAGAATTACATTTTTCTTAAGTTCCTCCCTTGAGTGCTTAGAGAATATTGATGTGAAGGGTGGTTGGTAATCATAGGAAGCAATTTCTATATTCAGAAAGGATGGAACTTCCTGTGCATGGAAACTACAGAGAAACCTGTAAGTGGCAGACAGGAAGATCCGACTGAATTACAAAACGTCTGTCATGAAAAATAGCTATTTTTCTTTAGAGCGTGTATTCTCTTCTGTAAATGTACTCGTGGTTTTGGTGAATACAGAGACACATTTGTAATTGTTAGTAACCATGTACATATAATTAGAGTATTGAAATATTAAAGGATGGCACCTATTAAAGGATGGCACTATGGCACCTCAGTAAGGCAATTTTGCCCTGTTTGTTTATACTGAGTTAGACATTGACTTATTAAAATATTTATTTAAAAATTGAGGCATTTGTTCACATAAATTTTACTAGCACTAATTCTGAGCTATTGGTGCCCAAATACATAAAACTATGTTCAAGAAAAGTGTGCTAGGTTTCCAGTATCGCATGCCCTCCAGACCTTAGTTTTTTTCTTGTTTATATTGGAGGAAACATTGCTATCTAAAAGATACTCCTTGCTGAGCTCTATGACTCTCTACCCCAAATCCTGTTCTATAAGCAATAATCTCTATAGTGTTTGTAACAACAACAAAACCTCAAATCGGCCTTTGTTTTGTTGAAATGAAATCAAGATTAAGCCTTTGATGATATTTTTGGAACTGGTGGAAGATATTTGGTGAGGGGTGGGGAGTCTGGAGCGGGTTAAGCAGTCATGTGGCATGGTGTGGTTCCTTGCTTGGAATTCTCAGCAGAGTGGATGTGAGGGGAGAGACAAGGAGAAAAATAGATTAGGAACCTGGTGTTGCTGACTTAGGGATACTGAGACCCAACCCGGGGCACTGTCTGTCAGTAGCTGGGATAGAGAATGGAGCAAATTTCAGGAAAGGTCTGTCAGCCTTGTTGACTAAGTAAGAAAATGGAGAGTGCAGGAACGTGAAGCAGACAGAATGGTCTGGGGTTCGAGAATAACTGGTAGAATTTTGGCTTCACGATAGAGGTAAATGATAATACAGTTCATTCAGAGAAGGGGGGAGACTCCCTGGGGTAACTGGAAACACTCTGAGATCATTTGGGGACACGGAGTTAGCCAGCAAGCATTATGTCTTGGGGTGTGTGAAGGAATTAAAAAGCAAAGGTGTGAAATATAACATCAGATGGACATGCTAAGCAATAATGTATTGCCAAACTGATGAAAAGTCATTAGACTTCAATAATGGCCCACATCTGAAAGTTAATTATTACAGGGTGAGTGTATGGGTGCCTCATGCAGGCAAGGTCAATTATCTTATACCTACCTAAAATGTATTATGAATAATTTACAGGTAAAAGTTGGCGGTAAAACATGTTTAAAAATAAAAGGTGGGGAAAACATTGAATCAGTGGTAATGCATTCTGATAATAGCAGGTAGATAATTATACGTAGGTAATGTTCATACTTAGGGGATAAAGAATTATTCATTAGAATGAAGATATTCAACCCTTGCCACTATCCTGCTCCTGAGAATTGTGATGTTATTACTCTTAGTACCACCATTGTTTTCATTTTGCATTTTACCACACCCAGCACAGTGGCCATTTATCAAGCATTTACTCTTTGCCCGGCTTAATGTGAACTCCCAAGGATATAATGGTAAGTAATATAAGAGCTGTGTTCCTTTGGGAGTTCAGTCTAATTGAGGAGATACATTGGTAACCAAAGAATTTTAAACAAAATAATCATTGTTGAGATGGAGGTAGTGAGGCCTGGTCCTGGAAACAGATTCCTGAGTGAGATTAGATCCAAGCAAATCTTGAAGGACTAGTGGGAATTAGCCAAGCTAAGGTGAACACAGAGGATGCTGTGGCTGGAGAGCGAGGCTGAGTCAACAGCATGAGCTCTGCAAGATGAAACAGCATGGTGCCCAGACATGTGTGCATGCATATGCGTGTGTGTGTATGTGTGGGTGTGTACATGCATGTGTGTTTATGTGTGGCATGTGCGTGTGCTTGTGTGTGTGTGTAGTGTTTGTGTGACTGGGGGAGGATGGTGGGACCAGAGGTAGCTCGTTCTTTCTAGAGTTTGTATAGGTCCAAAGGTTTTCGGTCTTGATGTCTAATCTCCATGATGTTTCTATTCTCATTTCAATTGGGTTTGCTCTGAATGCAGGACCAGAAGTTCCTATAGGAAGTAGAATTAACAGTGCTGTTTCTTTTCTCTTCCATTGGGCCTGCTTGTGCCTCACACCTGTGGGGAGTGAAGAATGCACATGCAGAACATGCTAGAAGGGGAATGTCTCCTGTCTCTCCCTTTTATTAGTCTTCCCTTTTGGAAAAATTATCTACATGAATGAATACACGTTACTTATATAATAAGAAAAATTAACGTGTGTGATAAGAAGTAACATGCTTTTAAAACATGTTTAAAAACCTGGGGCGCCTGGGTGTGGCTCAGTGGGTTAAACATCCAACTCTCGATTCAGCTCAGGTCATGATCCCAAGGTTCTTGGGTTTGAGCCCCATGCCGTGCTCTGTGCTGACAGCACAGAGCCTGCCTGGGATTCTCTTTCTTTCCCTCTGCCCCTTCCCCACTCACGTGTGCCCTCTCTCTCTCTCTCTCTCTCTCTCTCTCTCTTTTACTCTCAAAATAATAAACTCTTAAAAAAATGTTTAAAAACCTTACCTTCAGCACTCATATGAATTCTTGCTTGGAGTTTTAAAAAAACACACTACCTGCTTTGAATATATCAAGTGTCCATACAGGGTTCCTTATTGAAGTTAAAAATGCTTTAATTCTTGAAGGTCAAATTAATTCTTTGGGTTTGTTCAGAATGAGGCTTTATTCCAGCACTCTTACCGCAAGGCAACATGCTTTGTGTTTGTTATTTTTTCACATACTCTTATTCACGCAGTGGTCTTCCTCTGCACCGAAGTCTCCCAAAGCAGATTTCCCCCTCACTGAGCAGCATAAATAAACAAAAGTGTTGAAATGTGGTTTTTTCCCGAGTGGTCATCAGTTCTTGCCTGCAATACTTTAATTGCCTTCAAACAGATATCTGTGTCTTGTTTCTTGTTTCACCAATTTCTGTTGTACACTGTTGCTTAAAACTCTTACCATCCTGAAATCTTGCCTCAGATCACTTTTGCCTGCAGGGTGAACATGGGGTGTCTCTGTGTGTCACTCAAAGGCCTCTGTAACTGTGCCAGGCTGGACCCTCCAGCCTCTTCCCTCCTGTTGGTGAGCAGACCCCCTGGGCAGCCATGCCCTTCCTGCCTCCTCCCATTTCCACACTGTCCTTTCTTACTAGGACACCCAACACCTGGTCCATTGTGTCAACTTCTCCTTATTCGTTCAGATTTTGTCCTAATATTATCTCTTCCTCAAAGCCTTCCTTAGCATCTCCAGGCAGAACCCCCCCTCACTGTGCTCCCATGGTTCTTTGAGCATTCACTTTTCTAGTCTAGGATGTAGTCTGTTGCTGAAATTGTTTTCTTTTGGCACCATCTTTCTCACATCATGTGAACTTGAAAAGGGAGATATGTCTGTCTATATTTGTGTCTCTAGCATTCTAGCACAGTGACTGGCACTTACTGAAAACTGAGTCAGTATTTGAGGAATGGATTATTTCTTTCCATACAGTCAGGGGTCCTACTTTCTTCAGGTACACCGTGAACTTCTGTGACCTGTACCTCTGCGCACACCATTATCATAGGATACATTATGTGATAAATGTGCTAAGTCCTGTGGTAGGTTTTTTGTAAAGGTGGCTTCTGACAATCCCTTTCATTCCTGTACATGCTCTTCCCACAAAGAGACAGAATCTATTTCCCTTCCCCATGGGTCTAGGCTGCCTCGTCATTATGACTTGCTTTGACTATGTGATTAGTTCTGTGCCAGTTCCCTGTCTAGGCATCAGGAGGCCTAACAGTTTTTACTTTTGTGCCCCTGGAAATCTGTCTAACTTCCACGTATAGAGGTTGGAGCTGGAGTATTGAATGAAAGAGGTGATATGAGAAAAGAAAGGGACAGAAAGTCCCCAGCTGTTCCAACCACTCCAGTTGAGGCGCCAGACATGTTAGTGAAGTTTTCTGGCATGTTCCAGCCCAAGCTAAGCTCCCTAATTAATGTGGCCACAACCAATGTCACATGTAGAAAATAACAGCCCAGAAAATTGTGATAAATAACAATTTTTTGTTTTCCACAAAGACTCAACAAACTGTAGCCCATTTGGCCTACTGCTTGTTTTCTTCTGATAAAGATTTATTGAAGCACAGACATGCATATTGGTTTCTATGTTGACTGTTGGCTGCTTTTGCTACCAGGACAGAGTTGAGAGGTTGTGACAGAGACCAACTTTATGCTTTTCAAAGTTTAAAATATGTATTATCTGGCCCTTTACAGGAAAATATGGGGATCCTTCATATGTGTGTGTGTGTGTGTGTGTGTGTGTGTGTGTGTGTGTGTATGTATGCACACACACACATATATGTATAATTTTAGTATATTTTATTTATTTATATATATTTATATATGTTAATAATATAATTATATATAATATACATTATATATTATATATAATAATTATGTTTATATAATTAATATATATTTATATATATATAATTTTAGTATGCCTTTCAAAGTTTAAAATATGTATTATCTGGCCCTTTACAGGAAAATATGGGGATCCTTCATATATATGTGTGTGTGTGTGTGTGTGTGTGTGTGTGTGCACACACACACACATATATATATATAATTTTGGTATCTACAAACAACAAATATTTATCAGATTCTCAGTTTCTGAGAGTTATGAATCAAGAGTGGCCCAGCTGGCTGATTCTAGTTCAGGGTTTCTCATGAGGTTGCAAACAAATATCAGCCAGGGCGGCATCATCTGAAGGCTTAACTGAGGCTAGAGGGGATCCCTCTTTTAAGGCACTAAAAGCAGAAATATAATCAATAATAAATATACATAATAAATGCATTTTGTTCTTCTTATAATGAAAATGTCGTTTTTACTGTGTTTGGATATGATCTCATTTAGTATTCCAAATAAAAATCCCAGGAATTTTCCAGCTTCCACAGTTTAACAGTGATAACCATTTGGCATAGTTTATAAGAAGTAACAGATCACCAGAATGAGTGCTGTCAGATATCAACTGATCTCTGGAGGGGGAAGGGGTAAAAACATGTCACAGGTGATAACAAGTTAGAGGGAAGGCTGTGATGTGTAATTATTGATGAGAGCCTAGTACATGAGACTTGGTACAAAGAGAAATCAATACCTTTTTTGTTCCAGATTCTTTTCTTTTTCCCTTCCTTAGCAACACGGGAAAAGAAAATATTAACACAGAGTAAGAGAAATTAAGTAAATATATCCCCTAATTATGTGAAAGTGATGGGATTTAAGTTGCTTAAAGTATTGTTTTCTGGTATCACCAAATGGAATCCAAGAATTAACTGTTGAGAAGCCAGCACAGGAGCTGTAATGGTCTCTGGGGAATGTCCTGGCTGATGAATAGGGCCTTTCTTGGTTTAGCTTCTTTTACCAGCTCTCAGCTTTCCCTTGTGATTCCCCAGTGGGGTAATCCATCTGTTCTTTTGAAGTCAGATAGAGATTTTTTTTTTTTCCATGACACATGAATCTTTTCTGGTGAATTCTGAAATTCTTCAGAGACAGATCTAGAGTATGGAAAGAAGGCAGTATGCTGTAGTGGCAAGAGCCTGAGTTTTGGACATTCGTGGTTCCAGGTTCAAATCCTGGCTTCATCAATTACTTTCTGTGAGTGCCTGGACAGCAAGTTTTAACCTTTCTGGGCATGACTTTTCTATAAAGCATGGACAAAAGCAGAAACACAGTTGGCACAGAATACATGCATTTTTTTTTTCTTTTTATAGTGGAAACATATGATTTTTTTCTGTTCAGAGATGATCTCATTCAGTGTTCAAAATAAAAATCCCAGGAATATTGCTGCTTCCCCAGAACACTTTAACAGTGATAACCATTTGTTGAGAACATAATGCCAAAATATTGTGCCAAGTTCTGAAATTACAAAGATGAATAAGTGATAAAATCCTCTTTAATACAAGGAATCAGAGGTTTTAACTGTCCCATCTACTAGGAGACATGGTTAGACTACATTTTATTCAGTATTTACTGAAATAAGACTGTAAACAACTGACACCAATCAGGTGTTGACTGAATGCCTAATTTTAAGCACTTTACATACATTAGTTTATTTCTGAGTTTCCTATGGAGTCCATGATTGTGACATAAGTATGCCACAGTGGGCTATACTTCTGCTTCTGTGAATCATGTCCCTACTGTCGTATCAGTGCCGTAGGGCAGTCTGTTTTCAACAGAATGAAACCACTTTTTTCTTCTAGATATTTTTAAAGATTTGAGTCCAACCTATTTTAAATGATGTTAGGTGGCAAACAAAACAAAACAAACACAAGAAAACAAAGCCAAGAAATGTAACTACTGTATTTCATTTCAACTGTCTCTAACCTGCTGTGGCTGATAAAGGACTGTGAATTTTGACCATTACTGGATCTAGCTGAAGTTACTTGCCTGACCCAGGAGCAAACGGAATTTTTTATAATTACCTGTGTACAAACTTATTTGCTCATTCTGTTATGTCTAAACACTGGTTTCATTGCTGAAATGGTACACTCTATAACCTACCCCTTTGAGCCTTCAAGAAACCCTGACTTTCCCCTCCTCAGTGAACTACTCAGTGAATTTGTTTCCAAAAGAGTAATCCTTGGCCTGACAAATAGAGTTAGCACTGTAATTTTTTAAAAACTTTTGTTTTCTTTTTACAGTCCGGTAGTTTTTGTTTGATTCTTTGGTGAGACCGTAGATGAATAAGTAACTTTTCGGTAGACATTCATTAGCTTGTTAGTACAGGCTGGGATTTGAACCCAAGCAGTCTGGCTCTTGAATGCACATTCCTGGTACCTCAGTATGGTTGTCTACATGTGGTCAAACATTAAACACCAAGTTCTTTTTCATAGGAAAATGCCAAGCACTTGAGCACAGGTTTGTAATGATCTGTTAATGATATGATTTGGCAGAAGCATTGGTAAAGACATTAATATATGAAAAGATATGACTCATTCACCATAATGCATATGGAACAATAACACATAGGCACATTTTTGTGTATGTGTGTGTCCATGGTAAGTATTTAACAACAAACTCTCCAAAACAGTGCCCATATATATACATACATACATATACATATGCCTATATATGTATATGTATGTATACATATGTATTTATACATATATGTATTTATATATAACTTTGTCATAAATTTACTTATGTAAAGGCTGCCTAGTGTAAAATTTATAAATAATAAAAATAAGTATTACTCTAATTATAAATTCCATGTAGACATTTGATTCTCACAGAATGTCTATGTCGATTTTTGACAGATATTGGTATTTATAGCCACCCTATGGGTATAGTTGATGAAAAGAGTGAAGCTCCAACATGAATATTGTTAATACTTTCATATGTATTAATGAGTAAGACAAAAGTGAAATAATGGAAGCAGATGTTGAAACTTCCCTTGTTAATGATGCGGGCAACTACTCTGGTGAATCAGATAATAGTTTCCAAATACTAGGAGAACATTTCCTCAAATTTTTGTGTCGTCTAAATGTCATGGATGCAAGATAACACACTTTTAAGTTTAATCTATATTATTGTGCCTTTTCCCACACTTTCTGCAGTCTAGACAATCAATTAAACAATAAATCAAGCCCTGATTTATAGCGATTGTCAGTTTCTGTGGTGTGAACACTCACCATGGCTGATTTCATGCTACCAACATGGAGTCAACGGAAGTGGAGCTGGGAAGACATGCCCAGCAGTGCATCATTCTAGGTTTCAGTCACAGTAGACAAAAATAGCCCCAAGAACATAGATAGTTGTAAAGTGCAACGAAACAATTGAAAAATAAATAGCTTCGATTATTCCCTTTGTTTTAAATTTAATCATTAATTATAAGGTTACATACTTTATTTTCTAATCATGAGCAAGTTTCCCAAGCAGCTCATAAAATTTCTGAATATTTGCCAGTGCACTCTACTGAGTCAGCGTAGGCTGACTGCAGAACACCTCTGTGTATACCTGAAGGATTTGGATACAGGAAAAATACCATCTCGATTGTGACTTAGACTTTAACATATGCACCTAAACTATCAGGAATTTTCAAATTATCCAAAAGAGGCCAAATACCTCCTAAGCCAAGTAGGGTATAAAGAATATCTAAAGAAAGAATGTGTTCGTCAAACATGAGCTGGTAGCCTAGGAAGCAGAAATTCACATTTGGTCCAGGCAGCATAAGCCTGGCTCAAAATGCTAATGCTGAAGTCCCCACCGGAGGACTGTCCTTAGAGACAGGATGGATGGGAGCTCACATTGTCAACTGTTTTCTGGGAAGTGAAGAATGTCACTGAAGGAGAGTCGAGAACGCTCTGTACTCTTGGAGGTTCTTTGTATGTGCTTTTGCTTTTGTTAAAACAAATCTCCTAGGTAAAAATATTGCTCCCATTCTTCATGTAATGAAGCTGAGGTTGAAGAAAAGTAATTTGTCCAAAATCACTTATCTGTTAAGAGGTAGAGCCAGAATGTGAACCTGGAGAATGACTCCAAAGCTTTCATTCTTTTATCCTGAAGATTCAGCTAGAGGAAAACAACAAAAAAGTGATTTACCTCTGGTAGTAAATGCATTTCTTGGTACCATCAGGGCCTGCCTCCCAGGAAAATGTAGGTTTTAAATGACCAGCATGATTCCTATTAAAAGTGAGGAGGGGCACCTGGGTGGCACAGTCGGTTAAGCTTGTGACTCTTGAGCTTAGCTCAGGTCATGATCTCACGGTTCCTGAGTTCAAGCCCCACATGAGTCTCTGTGCTGATGATGTGGACCCTGCTTGGGATTCTGTTTCTCCTTCTCTCTGCCCCTCCCCCGCTTGTGCGTGCTTTCTCTCTCTCTCTCCCTCTTTCTCAATAAATAAATAAATAAATAAACAAACAAACAAACAAATAAAATGAGGAAATGTTACCAGTAGAAAGTTTGTTGTGTGTGGGAGTATTTGCTTTTGAGGTTCTGGTTGAGGAAGAAAGCTTTTCAAAGCGTTCTTATGCATTTGTTCAAAAACAGTGGTTCCTTTGAAAATAAATCAGAGAAGCAGGAAATTGTTATGGTTTAATGCCCCTGATCTTGTCTCTTCTTCTTGCAACTGGAGTTGCAATTCAAATTTAAAAATGCTTGGAATCTTTTCTGTCCTAGAGCAATAACTCCTTTGACTTCCCATCCCACCTCAAGTGCACTTATTTTACTTTTTCCTTCTGCCTCTCAGTAAAAAGTGGTCTTTAAATGACCAGCAAAGGGGCGCCTGGGTGGCTTGGTCGGTTAAGCGTCCGACTTCAGCTCAGGTCATGATCTCACGGTCCATGAGTTCGAGCCCCGCGTCGGGCTCTGTGCTGACCGCTCGGAGCCTGGAGCCTGCTTCCGATTCTGTGTCTCCCTCTCTCTCTGCCCCTCCCCCGTTCATGCTCTGTCTCTCTCTGTCTCAAAAATAAATAAACGTTAAAAAAAAATCTGTTAAATGACCAGCAAAAAGCTAATTCCTTTCTTGCAGGCATCCCTGCTAACCGCTTTTGAGGTACTCTGTCCTGGTCTAAATTGTTGAGTTGTATGTTCCTGAAGGGGAGCAAGGACGTTGAGTTCATTTACAAATTTCCTAAAATATTTCCTTCATCCATAAATTAATGAACTCATGAAGACAACCATAGCTCAGGCCGACTTGCTGACTTTTGAAGTATCCTAAATGAGTAAGTGACATTCTTCAATTTTTTTTTTTTAAGTTTTTATTTACGTTCCAGTTAGTTAATCTACAGTGTAATGTTAGTTTCAGGTATACAATGTAGTGATTCAACAGCTCCATGCAACATCTGGTTCTCATTACAACAAGTGCACTCCTTAATCCCCATAATCTATTTGATCCACCCCCCTACCCGCCTCCCCTCTGGTCACCATCAGTTTGTTCTCTCTATAGCCAAGTGTCTGTCTCGTGGTTTTCCTCTCTCTTTTTCCCCCCTATGATCATTTGTTTTGTTTCTTAAATTCTACATGAGTGAAATTATATGGTATTTTTTTTCCTCTGGTTTATTTTGCTTAGCATAAGATTCTTGCACTCCATCCACATTGTTGGAAATGGCCAGATTTCATTATTTTTTGATGGCTGAGTAATATTCCATTGTGTATATATGCTACATCTTCTTTATCCATTCATCAGTTGATGGACCCTTGGGACTGTTTTCATAACTTGGCTGTTATTGATAATGCTGCTATAAACATTCTTCAGTTCTTAAACCTACCCCTCTCTCTGACAGCATCACATCATTAAACACACACACACACACACACACACACTCATAGTTACAATTGCATTTTTTTTAATTTCCATATTACAATTTACTTCAACAAAATGTTACTTGATACAGCTAGTTCATCATTTATGAACAGTCTTTTCTATTGGAAATTCATGGCATTTTAGAACTTTGTGAAAAAATAAATTTTGTTCCTTTTAACCATCTCATATCATGAGGAAATATCTCAGAATGGCTAATGAATTTAAGCCACAGTTCTGCATCTACTCAATGGTGGGTCTGTTTATACATCTCAGATACCCCATTTTTTAAAGACTATTTTTTTAGAACAGTTTTAGGTTCACAGGAAAATTGGGAAGAAGGTACAAAAATTTCCCATATACCTCTTGCCTTGACACATGCATAGCCTCCCTTATTATGAACATCCCCCACCACTGCGGAACATTTTTTACAATTGATGAGCCTACACTGATGCATGATAATTACTCAAAGTCCAAACTATAAATTAGGGTTCACTCTTGGTGTTGTTAATTCTATGGATTTGGACAAATGTATAAAAATGACATGTATCGTTCATTATAGTGTCATTCAGAATATTTCCACTGCTCTATTCATCCCTCCCCAGCCCCCAACCCCTGGCAACCACTGGTCTTTTTAAGATCACCGTAGTTTTGTATTTTCCATAATGCTATATAATTGGAATCATATAGTATGTAGTCTTTTCATATTGGCTTCTTTCACTTAGTGATATGTATTTGAGGTTCCTCCATTTTTTTTCTTTTCACAGCTTGATAGCACATCTCTTTTTAATGCTGAATAATATTCCATTGTCTGGATGCAACACCGCTTATTTGTCCATTCACCTATTGAAGGACATCTTGATTGCTTCCAAGTTTTGGCAATGTATACCTGATTTTTTAATAGTCTTACTTTTTAGAATCATTATAGATTCTTAGAAAAATTGAGAAGAGTAAAACAGAGCTTCCATATACCCTGTACCTAATTTTTACTATGTATGAATATATAACATTAGTATGATAATTTGTTTTAATTGATAAATCCATATTGATTTTTAGTATTAACATAAGTCCATAGTTTATTTAGATTCCCTTAGTTTTTCCCTAACGTCTTTCTATTTCAGGATCCCATCCTGCATACCACATTACATTTACTTGTCATATCTCCGTAGACAACACTTGTCTGTGACAATTTCTCAAACTTTCCTTAGATTTGATGACCTTGACAGTTTTCAGGAGTATTGGTCAGGCATTTTGTAGGATGATGCCCTGATTTTGAAACCAATGTTAGGTCTCCATTTATTCCATACTGACTTTTTTTTTTTAATGGCAACATCAACAAGGCTTACCTTAACTGAGCAATGCTATTAAATGATTTGATGAAACAGCCCTCCCTTATGTAGAAGAAGGAGGAGAAGGAAAAGGAGGAGGAGAAAGAGGAGAAGGAGGAGGAGGAGGAAGAGGAGGAGGAAGAGGAGAAGGTGAAGGGAAAGAAGAAGAAGGAGGAGAAGAAGAAGAAGAAGAAGAAGAAGAAGGAGAATAGGAGGTTGAGGGGAAGAGGAAAGAGGAGAAGAAGAGTAGGAAGAGGGAGTAGAAGAGGAAGAAAGTAAGGAGAAGAAGAAGAAGGAAGAGGAGGAGAGGAAGAAAAAAATGTCATCTCCTTCCAGAAGCCTGGTGTGAGGTGTGCACTTCCTCCAACAGAGATTCCTTCACCCGGAGTGTTGTCTGGAGGATGCATAACCTTCCAGGCTGAGGTAGCACATTAGCCCTCTGTCATCTGTTAACAAACTAGCACGATTGCTTTGTTGTTTTTTAGCTCTCCCTACTACATACCTGATACTGTTCTATGTGTTAATCATTACAACAAGCCAATGCAGCACCAATGCAGAAGGTCCAATTAACATCCTCCTTCTGTATAAGGAAACCAAAAGATACTGCATCCACTGGGACCCCCAAGGGGAGCCAGAGAGTGGACTCTTGGAAAAGAAGAAAGCCTTTCAGTGTGCTTGAAGCCTGGAGAGAAGTGAGTGGTAAATAGTGGGACTAGCAGTATAAGCAGGGACTGCATACTAAGGACACTTTCTGGACATGCCAAGGCTGTCGAATTTCCCCCAGGAAATAGGTAATCATGAAAGGTTTCTAAAAAGGAGCATGGCATGCTCAGGTTTATTTTGTCAGGTAATGACTTTTCCTGCAGTGTGCGGAATGAGTTTGAGATGGACCAGACTAGAGTAGGGAGGCTGTTACGTAACACAGGAGAGAGAGATGGTGGTCTGCATGAAGGCAGGGATCCTTTTTCTTTTTCTTTTCAAGGAAATGAATACTTTTATTAATAAGGTCATTTTTTTTTCTTTTTATTACACATGGTAAGGGTTTGACCTCAAATACTTGTCAGGTCTGCTACTCAAATGAACTTGTAGCAGGACAACTTATGAACTTCGAAAATATTTATTCCCTGTGCAGTTTAGGGCCCAATGTAGACAGCCTTCCTTTCCTTCCCCAGCCCCTTAAGAGCCTTTGCAAATATCTCTTCCGTTTTATGCCCAGAATCCCCTGAAATGCATCAGGGCATTACATCAACTTGTACAGAATACTAAGATCGTATTTCTGTGCTAGGTTCCACGTCAAATAAAGCTGAGTTGGGTTGTCCAGACAAACTGACCAGACAGGTCACATCAGATAGTGTGCCACAGAAAAATTTAATTTTGAACAAGCTACATCTCTTTTCCTTTGGTCTCACACAGAAATTAAAGTCTCAAAATACAGACATTACCATCCTCCACCCCTTCTTCTGATTTCTGTTCTTGGAAATTTTGCTTCAGGAAGTCCTCACTCACCCTCGTTTTGCAGATACTCTTTGGAGTTGCAACTGGAAAACTCATGGATTTAATATTCCTAAAAATGTTGTAGATGCACATAGGTTGATGTATAGGGGTATTTGATCGATAGCAAATATTAATATTTTTTTCATACACTTTGCCAAACAAAAATAGAACCTTTTTGTATTTTCTTCATTTCAAATTGAATCTGAATCTGAGCAGATGTAACAAGAAGTGCAGTCTTCATGATTTTGGGGTAATCCTCCCTAGGCATAAGGGACTAGGAAAGCTCACAGAGTATTCCATAATGGAGGAAGGATGTCTACACTTCTATTTATCATGGTCAACGCTAATATTCCCATTGTGCAGGTGAGAGTTTCCATTGCTAACTCTTTGGCAATATGGGCCAAAATTTTTGTCTTTGCTAGAAGTGCTGAGGCCATCCTTGAAAAGGTCTAGCCATCCTTGAAAAACCAAGTGCTTTCTCTCTGAGCACTTCCTGGCCCTGGCCCATCATTTAGCTTGCCTGAGAGGCCCACTCTGCCTTTTTCCCATGGACAAACATCTCTCTTTCTCTCACTGTTTCTGCCTCTGTCCCTCCCAAGTATCTACAGCATGTGCCCTATGGAACACTCTGTGATGGTGGAAATTATTCCACTCTGCACTGTCCAACACTGGCTGCATATGGCTATTGATCACTTGAAATGTGGCTAGTGCCAATGAGGAACTGAATATTTAATTTTAATTAATTTAAGTTGAAGTTTAAATAGTCTCCCATGGCTGTTAGCTACAATACTGACAACTTAAGAAAGAGAAAAGGCAGTATGGCAGTTGTTTTAAGGAGCTTGTGCTTTCTGCCTTGAGATGCAAATCACCCCCAAGACAGAGAACACGGATGCATAGTCACCTTCTTTGAACAGAGAAAGATAGATACACAGCTTGCTGTCTCCATAAAGCATCTCTTCCATTCTTATGTGGTTTGGCTGCAGTGCCTATCTACAGGTTGGGAGTTCAGATTAATGACTGAAGCACCATTGGAAGACTCTCTTCAGGCCCTGTGCTGCACCCTCAGCCCACCCACTGAAAGCCTTGCTGGAATGACATAGAGCGTAAGGACATTCAAAGGAGGTGGGCCAGGTCAGCTTTAGCATCACTTCAGTCCACAGAATCAAATGAGCAGATTGTGCAATGAAATGAAATTTCTCAGATTCCCATGGCCTGTGCCAGATGTGCCCACCTCCCAGCCTCCCTCGCTCACACACCAACCCCTCTCTGTAGCATCTCTCTCTGTGCCTCGAGACACTTGCTTACAAAGCACATACACCATCCTTTTCAGGCCTATAAGAATAGCTGGTTGAGATGGCCAAGGTAGGGTAGCCATCATTGTGATCATGCCAATAAAGTCATTTCCAAGGGGCGCCTGGTTGGCTCATTCAGTTAAGCGTCCAACTTTTGCTCAGGTCATGATCCTGTGGTTCATGAGTTCGAGGCTCGCGTTGGGCTCTAGGCTGACAACTCAGAGCCTAGAGCCTGCCTCAGAGTCTTCCTCTCTCTCTGCACCTCCTCCACTCAGGCTCTGTCTCTGTCTCTTTCTCAAAAATAAACATTTAAGTCACTTCCAGGCTCTTTAGACATCCTTCTCAATTCCTATGTTTAATTTTTCATTCTCCTTTTCTTTCTTTTTATTATTGGGATATAGCTTCATACCATCAAGCTCACTATTTTAAATTTTACAAGCTTAGAATTTTCTAGAGGTGGCATAACTACCACCACTTTTTAAAAATTTTTTAATGTTTATTTTTGAGAGAGAAAGAGAGAGAGACAGAGCGTGAGCAGGGGAGTGGCAGAGAGACAGGGAGACACAGAATCCAAGCAGCTCCAGTCTCTGAGCTGTCAGCCCAGAGCCCGACATGGGGCTTGAACCCACAGATCGTGAGATCATGACCTGAGCTGAAGTCGGACACTCAACTGACTGAGACACCTAGGCACCCCTATCACCATTCTTTAATACCAGGGCAACTTAATAATGACACCCCCTACCATTAGGTTCTCTCCATTCCTCTTTCTTTCCAGTCCCTCTCAACCATTAATCCCCCATCTATATGTATTCATCCTACTGGATATTTCATATAAATAATAATGTGGGATATACTGCCTTTTGTTTATGGCTTCTTTAACTTTTTGTAATGTTTTCATGGTTCATCCACATTGTAAATATATCGATACTTCATTCCTGTTTATTGCCAAATAATATTCTACTGTATGGACATGCCACATTCATGTATCCATTCATCAGTTAATGAGCATTTGGATTATTTCCACTTTGGCACTATTACGAATAATGCTGTGATGAATAGATTTTATGTGAATGTAAGTTTTCATTTCTCTCGGGTGTATACCTAGAAGTGAAATGGCTGGATATATGGTAATCCTTTTTAAGGAATTACCAGACTATTATCCATAGGTGCTGCACCATTTTATGTTTAATCAGCAATGTTTGAATCCACATTTCAATTGGATTTGAATCCAATTTCTCCACATTCCTGCCAACAGTTGGTAGTATTTATCTTATTTTATTATATCATCCCATTCAGTGAACTGATATCTCATTGTGGTTTTGATTTGCATTTTCTTAATGACCCGTGATATTCAGCATCTTTTCATGGGAAAGCATGTGATACATTTGTTTAATTGGGTTATTTTTTTTTTGTATTTTTCTTTGTTGAGTTAGTGATAAGAGTTCTTTTTATATTCTGCTCACAGACCATTGTCAGATATATGATCTGAAAGTATTTCCTCCTGCTTTATGAGTTGTCTTCATTTTCTTGTATGATTAATTCAAAAAGAGTTTCTGTCCTATCCTTTCCAACATCTTATTGTGAACTTTGCAAATATACATACATATAAAAATTTAAAAATTGTATAGGGCACATTCATATGTATTACTTTGATTCTACAATTAATATTTTTAGTGCTTACTCATTTTTTAAATATGAAATTTATTGTCAAATTGGTTTCCATACAACACCCAGTGCTCATCTTAACAGGTGCCCTCCTTAATGCCCATCACCCACTTTCCCCTCCCTCCCACCCCCCATCAACCCTCAGGTTATTCTCAATCTTTAAGAGTCTCTTATGGTTTGCCTCCCTCCCTCTCTAACCTTTTTTCCCTTCCCTCCCCCAGGTCTTCTGTTAAGTTTCTCAGGATCCACATAAGAGTAAAAATATATGGTTTCTGTCTTTCTCTGTATGACTTATTTCACTTAGCATAACACTCTCCAGTTCCATCCACATTGCTACAAAAGGCCATATTTCATTCTTTCTCATTGCCAAGTAGTATTCCATTGTGTATGTAAACCACAATTTCTTTTTTTTTTTTTTTTTTTAACGTTTATTTATTTTTGAGACAGAGAGAGACAGAGCATGAACAGGGGAGGGTCAGAGAGAGCGAGACACAGAATCTGAAACAGGCTCCAGGCTCTGAGCTGTCAGCACAGAGCCTGACGCAGGGCTCAAACTCACGGACCACGAGATCGTGACCTGAGCTGAAGTCGGCCGCTCAACCAACTGAGCCACCCAGGCACCCCTGTAAACCACAATTTCTTTATCCATTCATCAGTTGATGGGCATTTAGGTTCTTTCCATAATTTGGCTATTATTGAAAGTGCTGCTATAAACATTGGGGTACAAGTGCCCCTATGCATCAGCAGTCCTGTATCCCTTGGGTAAATTCTTAGCAGTGCTCTTGCTGGGTCATAGGGTAGATCCATTTTTAATTTTTTGAGGAAACTCCACAGTGTTTTCCAGAGCGACTGCACCAGTTTGCATTCCCACCAACAGTGCAAGAGGGTTCCCGTTTCTCCACATCCTCTCCAGCATTTATAGTCTCCTGATTTGTTCATTTTAGCCACTCTGACTGGCATGAGGTGGTATCTCAGTGTGGATTTGATTTGTATTTCCCTGATGAATGGATAAAGGACCTGAATGTGAGACAGGAAACCATCAAAACCCTAGAGGAGAAAGCAGGGAAAACCTCTCTGACCTCAACCATGGAGATTTCTTACATGACACATCTTCCAAGGCAAGGGAATTAAAAGCAAAAATGAACTATTGGGACCTCATGAAGATAAAAAGCTTCTGCACTGCAAAGGACACAGTCAACAAAACTAAAAGGCAACTAACGGAATGGGAAAAGATATTTGCAAATGACATATCGGACAAAGGGCTAGTATCCAAAATCTATAAAGAATTCACCAAACTCCACACCCAGAAAACAAATAATCCAGGGAAGAAATGGGCAGAAAACATGCATAGACACTTCTCTAAAGAAGACATCCAGATGGCCAACAGGCACATGAAAATTTGCTCAGTGTCACTCCTCCTCAGGGAAATACAGTTAATAATTTGCTCCTTTTGCTTAATCACACGTCAGTGATGTTACCTTCATTTCCCTTCAGCCTCTCTGGACATTCCTGGTGCAACCCTGCTCTTCCTTTATAAACTTTAATACTTCTTTTTTTCAACATCTACCCAGGCATTAGACCATTCAAGACCAGGGGCAAAAGAGCCATGACATCAACAATGAAATCTAATTGTTCTGCTCCAAAATAAGGACATTTACTTTAAAAATCTGAATTTACTTTAAAGATCCTGTCAGTTGTCATAAGAATTCCATTTAGCAGGAGCACTCCCATCCTTCAGATCATTTGGAATTTAGAATTTAGAATTATGAGGCCTTCCCGCATCATAAGACCTAACGATGAGAGCCTATTAGCCCTTCCTTCCCCTTTGCCAGTGAAGGACTTCCCAGCTAGAGAGGACTGATAATGCCGCCCGCAACTCTGTGTGTACTCTAAACACTAAGGTGATCGCTTAGGGATGTGGGTTTTTTTTTTTTAAGTCTTTGTGAGTGGGAAGCTATCTCCTCCAGTGCCTTATTTTATGTCCCCGAATTTAATAGTGCCAATTCCATGGCTGTTGAGTTTACCTGCTTTATTTGCTCTAAAGAGAAACTTCAGCAGAATTTCAGAAGGGGCTGGAGAATTGCATGTCAAGCAGTGCCTGTCCTATATCAATTTTGCACTGCACCAGGGAAAGAGAACTGCGATGAAATTTCCCATTATGTAAAATCAGCTACTAAGAAGATGCGAGCAAAGTTAAGATGATTGGCAAAGGAATGGGATGCAACATTAAGGAGAGTTGGGGGCACGGTTAAAAGATTGATTTGCCCCTTCCCCCAGTCTCTCTTTCGGATCCTGCCATTTATTTCAGAGGCTATCAAAAAGCACTATTTTGAAACCCATCTGAGTTTTTGAGCATTACCATCTGACGTGCTTATTTCGACATATGAACATGAACAGATGTTTACATTATAATGTTAAATGTGCCAGCTGTTCTATGTCAGAATAAGCATCTATGCATTTTACTTAAAAGTGAAACAAAGTTTCTAAACCTCTTTCCTCTCAAACATCGAAATAAATGACACTTTCCTTCCTTTCTTCGTTTCGCTTCTCTTTTGAACAACAACAACAAAAAAGGTTTCTTGGAACATGTGCCATTTCTGGAGGTATCACAGATGTGTGCCCGATGGTATCAGCCGGTCAATGCCATGCTTTCAATATTCACGGGGTAAAAACCAAGTTTAAAAAAATTTGTCCCAGATATTTAGGCTTGAGTTTTTAAGGCTTCATCCACAGCTGTGAAAGTCTGGTTACATCGCTGTAGGCAAATGTCCATGCACTTTGATAGCTGTCACCATTTAAACAGTCTTGCCCATCAGGTTTGCTTTTTTTTTTTTTTTTTTTTTCCCCTGCTTGTGATACACAAGCCAGAAGAACAGGGATTATCCCTGTTGCATTGTGTTGTAGTTCTGTATTCTATATAAAATGAAAGATTTCAGTTTGCTTTTTAAGAAATGCGCTGGAGATAACATGATTCATAGACACAGAATAGATGGCCTGAATCTAATTCAGTGGTTACAACTGAAAGTTTTCGGGTTTTTTGTTTATTGGTTGGTTTTTTGTTGTTTTTTTTTTTTCCCCTGATTTTCTCAAAGCATTAAACAAAACCTAACAAGGGAATGTTAGGGTTATCAAGTGTGAAACTCATTATATTATTCCAGGAATATGCCAGGGGCTGTATCTGTTTTAAAAGCCTGTCCGTTGGAAAGATAAATAGAATGTTATACAATCCTTAAATGTTTTTACACAGAATGTTTTTGGTTTTTTTATGTGACCAGGAAGTATGTGCTTAATTGGTAGCACAGAGTACTTCTTATATGTTTAATGTTTCCTCAAACATTTTAAATGTTTGTCTGAGTGTAAACAGCAAAAATACCAGAGGAAAAATACCAGAATGTTTCCAGTTGTCTTCTGAAGTGGCTACAAATACCTACACAATCTAGCTGTCTCCCTCCCCATCCCCCTCTCAACACCTACTATCCCCTCCTTGCTTGCTCTTGCTCCCCAGTTAAACCAGCATGCTTGTTATTCCACCTTCTCTGGGCTTGACATCTTTGTGCCAGTTGATCCCACTGCCTAGAACCTTCTCCTCCCTGCATGCAACTGCTTAGTGGTTCATTCACGTCCTTCAAGGTTGAATCAAATGCTGCTTTTGCTGTGGAATGAATATTTATGTGCCTCCAAAATTCTTACTGAACCCTAACTCTCTGATGTGATGGCATTTGGAGGTGGGGCCTTCTGGAGGTGATTAGGTCATAAGGATGCAGCAGCTCTCATGGATAGAGATTAGTGCCCTTACAAGAAGAAACAGGAGACAGACTACCTCTCTCCTGGCCATGTGAGGACACAGCTACATACCCATCTGCTGGCTTCCCAATCTTGGATTCCAGCCTTCAGGATGGTGAGAAATGTGTGTGTGTTTCAGCCACCCACTACATAGTACTTTTGTTATAGCAGCATGAACATCAACATACTTTCTTCTAAAATGGATACCCTTGTATTTAGAACTTCCTCTGCTGCTTCTCTCCATATCCAACTCCCCTACGTGTCTTCTACTTTTGATTTTTTTGTACTTTCCACTGAATTGTATGCTATGTAATTATATCATATAATATGTGATTATACATTTTATACATTACACACACGTGTGTGTATGTATATGTATATATGCACGTATATATATATATGTGTGTGTATATATATACGTATATATACATATACATACGCACACATATATATACATCATAGAATGACATGTGTCGGGAGGGAGGGGAACTCCCCTTTCCAGAAGCTAAATTTCATTAGAAAAGGTTATGTTTGTTCTATTTAAATCTAGGGATATATCACATGTAGTTAGGACAGTGTCTGCCATATAGGAGGCACTCTCTAAATATTTGAGAGAATAAATGAATGGGGGGTGGCATTATATACAATGTAATAAGAATAGAATAATATAATTTGATAAAATGATGATTCTTTAAAAATGAAGATGTACTGCATAACAAAATGAATAGCATAAAAAGCTAAGTTAAGTTTCAAGCTGTTCAAAAGCCTAGAAACAGACAGACTTTGTAATGAGTAAAGTAACTATTAACAAAACATGCTCTTACCGCCCTGTCATCTTTCATAACATCTTTAGTTTGAAATGGACTTTCAGTTTTGGCTCTTCCTCTCCAGATGGCTGGCTTTCCCAGGTGAAGGGAAAATCTAACAGGTCATTCTGGCCAGCTGTTGTCCCTCCCACCTGCATAACAGGTACTGGGCCCAGAAGACAATAAGTATTTACAGTTGAGCTTATAACGTTCTTTGGGTTTATAATTAATAAATTGAAAATCAAATCTTTGTAGGTTTGGCCTTGAAAGTTGAGAATAGTGAAACATGGTAGTTCCAGTGCTGGGTTACTTCTCTACATCATATGAGATTTCATCACTGGTAATAAACAGACTTGACAAACATCAAGTATTCCCTTTCCAGATGTTAGAAGTAATTGTTTTTTGGTGACTTGTGGCCAATGTGGATCAGTTTAGAGAGAAAGGAAAAGATTAAAGTTTCATGTGGGTTCAACTCTTTTGCTCCTCTTAGCCACAACTGAAACTCAATGCTAATTACTAATTTCTTGATAATTTTATTTGGGGAGAATGTACATTTATGTGAAAATCTGATAATAGGTGTCTTTCTTCCCAGAGTATTATTTATCCACTGCTCATCTGTCATGCTTATTATGGCCTTTAAAGTATCCTAGAGTTGAAGAAGAAACTTATAGCCATCTAGCTACACTGAGGAGAGAGGTGGGTAGTCTCTACCCAGTGGTGATCCCAAGAGGTGACCTGGTGATGGGCACATGAGTACAGAGGTGTGAGGGAAGGGGATTTGATCCCTCCAAAAATCTCCATCAAAATATGAAAAAAATTTTGGGACACTTGGGTGGCTCAGTGAGTGAAGCATCCAACTCTTAATTTTAGCTCAGGCCATGATCTCACTGTTCTGTGCTGATAGCACCAAGCCTCTCTCTCTCTCTCTCTCTCTCTCTCTCTCTCTCTCTCTCTCTCAAAATAAATAAACATTTTTTTTAAAACAATCTGAAGTAAAGTTTCATTTTTGATATGGACAAATGTCCATTTTTTTCAAATAAGTGGGAATAAACATACTTTTAAAAAGAATTGCTCAGTTATTGAGCTGCACCGCACACTGCATATTATCTAAATAAACTCAGGGTGCAATAAATATAAATAAAGTATGAAGAAGAAAATCACCTACCCCATCATTCCTATCCTCAGCCACTTAGGATACAGATAATCCAAATGAAATAAAATACTAAAATACTATCTAAATACTAAAATAAAACTCTAAAATACTTTTAGATCATGGCCAGGAATTGCTAGCACATTCAGGAATGGGAGAAGGGAGTAGATATAGAAGCAGTGGATTTTATCCTCTATTCTGCAGCGGCTCTGCCCGTGACATCAAAGATGCCTAACATCTCATTTTCTGTTTTATAAAAATGAGCATCTCTTCCTTTATATTTCCAAAAAGATATATATTTAGGTAAAATATTGACCTAAAAACAATTTAATTGTAAAAGAGAAATCTCTCTCATCAGCCTCAAGCATTCTAAGTTTCCTTTCCATGCAAGAAAGATGATCAAAGATTATTATCCCAATTTGGATATCTTAAAGTATAAGTGAGGGTAAATGACTTTTCATTTACTAATCAATGTTGGTAGGATGAAATTCAAAATAAAAATTACATCCATAATGATGTAAATAAAAACTACTCATTTTTGTAAAGGAAATTCATATGTTAAGGAACTAGTTGGACCCATATGGTATTTTGGTAGTGGTTGTTATTGTTTGGTAAATGATCTGGGTATTTACAGTTGAGCTTATAACGTTCTTTGGGTTTATAATTAATAAATTGAAAATCAAATGGACTTTCTTCTTCACATCTGTTAATGTGTGATCAACTCAGTCAAAATGAAGAAGTCGCATTTTCTTTTTCTTTCTTTTATTTTTAACCCAGTATACTTAATATATAGTGTTATATTAGTTTCAGGCGTATAATATAATACTTCAGCCATTCTGTACATTTCTTAGTGCTCATGATGACAAGTGCACTTCTTAATCCCTATCGCCTATTTCACCCACCTCCCCACTCACCTCCTCTCTGGTAATCGTCAGTTCTCTGTATTCTGGTCTTGTTTGTCTCTTTCTTTAACTTGTTCATTTGTTTTGTTTCTTAAATTCCACATATGAGTGAAATCATATGGTATTTGCCTTCCTCTGACTTAACTTCACTTAGCATTACACCCTCTGGATCCAAAGTGCTATTACAAATTGCAAGAGGTCCTTATCTTTTTTTATGGCTGAGTAATATTCCAGTGTGTGTGTGTGTGTGTGTGTGTGTGTGTGTGTGTACCACATCTTCTTTATCCATTCATCTATTTGTGGACACTTAGGTTGCTTTCATATTTTGGGTATTGTAAATAATGCTGCAATAAACATAGGGGTGCATATATCTTTTTGAATTAGTGTTTTTGTATACTTTGGGTAAATACCCAGCAGTGGGAATTACTATATCCTATGGTAGTGCTATTTTTAATTCAAAATGAACAACTTTAATGATGGCACTGGTAACTGTGGCAACAGCAGGAATGGGGACACAGTTGCAAAGTGAA
This sequence comes from Panthera tigris, assembly GCF_018350195.1. NCBI lineage: Eukaryota > Metazoa > Chordata > Mammalia > Carnivora > Felidae > Panthera > Panthera tigris. The sequence goes on along the minus strand of NC_056667.1, from coordinate 113,014,681 downwards.
ACTACCTAGACACTAACAAAAGCAGGAGTCGTCATTGCTCCTGGAGCTGAAAAGGAAATCGAGCCAGAGTAGTGTAAGAGGGCTACCAGATAAAGGCTGGATTCCGTTAAGAAGCTCAACCACTGGTAGTTCTCACAATACAGAGAAGAAACCAGAAACAAATACTCTGACCTCCCTCTCCTCTCAACTTCCTGCTGCTGCTTTCACTGCCAGCAGCCATGGACACCTGGGTAGCACAGTCTGAAGAAGCAGCTCCCAAGGCCACAAAGAAGGACAAACAAAGACAGAGAATGTACCCTGGGTGTTGGAGGTCCATGGGGAATAACTAGACTGAGAAGGATGTAAGTCGTATTGCAGTTTATTGTCATGTCAGACACTGGTATGTATGTGTCTTTCCTGGAACCAGCAGTTGGAAAGTAGCTTTCTGGGATTCCATAGACTAAGGATGTTTCAGAGTGTTCTTGCGACTACCTGATTCCTAAGAATGAGTGTGGCTCTGTGTTTATGGCGGCAGCGGATTCCCACACCGTCGCTTAGTGATCGTTAAAATTGGCGTTAATTGCTGAGTTCTCCAGGCCAGAATTGCTCAGCAGTTGACAATTGTGGTGAATCAGCAATTACTTATGTACAGTTTCTCTTTAATGTGGTCTTACCTGACTGCAGAGAAGCTGCAGAAATGAGTTCTTTCTGTTCCGCACCCTGGGCAGAGAGCCCAGCTTATGACATCCTTCTCTGAACATTAAATTGTAATGATAAGTTCCTCACCACGCACTGTGTTCAGTTTGACGGAGTGTGCAGCACAGTTTCTCTTGGGCAGAACTGTGAAGTGGGCATCTCTAGTACCACTTTTATTTGATATCTCTTCTGCCCCCAGGCTTTTGTAAAAGTGCTGCTTCCTTGGAAAAGTCCTATTGCAGTGATTCACACTGAGATCTGAGTAGAGTTAACAGCTTAAAGAAGTATTACCAGCTTCATGGGTGTGTGTGTTCATTTTAATAGAGATCACCAATGTAAGTGTCTATGGAGGTCAAGCAGCTAACATAAATGAAAACGTTACTTCTACAAAGACTCATTTTGTATAAACAAAAATACTAAGGAAAAGCTGTCTCTTTCTAAAAAATGTGAAATTATAATTGTCATCAAGTTAAAAACATGGCGTGCATAAAAATATAGAGTGAATGCATGTGGAAGGTTGTTGTAAATCATTAATAAGGAAATTGGCAGGGTAGTAAAGTCAGGTCAAAGATCACTTGAGAACACAGATTTACATAGTTAGTCAGGAAAACATGCTAAAACAAGTTAGCTTGTTAGACACAAAAGTGGTCAAAGTTTATAGGTCAACAAAACTATAAATTTTGGAGTTAGAAATCATTTTTATCTCTACTGGACAAAAATCCACAAGTTAACATGTATTGTGGTCTTAATCAATAGTAAAGAACAAGTCAAACAAAGATAAATCCTTTAAAGAAATAATTAATCCCCTAGATAATTAAATAATCTTTTAGAGAATTAAATTAAGTATTGGATGGGCCTGTTAAACAATGCTTCAACATGACCTTGAAAGGGTATTAGCCATCCTTCCGCCTTATTTCCAAGTTTCAAATAACTTTTCTTAACAAAGGAGCTTGCTGTCTTCTATTTTTCTTAAAACCACAAAACCACCCTGGTATTCTTTGGTTTCCCAATTTTGATAGATGTAAAAGAAATAGTTACTTTCCTTTTAATTATTCTATAAAATTATAAAAGTAACAGAAAGTAGGTCCAGCTATCACTGTTTTACCATCCATGGTGAATGAATAGATGGTTGCTGAAGGGCTCCCTCAGTTCCTGAAGAGGATGTGATGTGTTGGAGCTGATGGGAACAGGAATCAGAAGTCCAAGTCTATCCTTAATGGAGAAACTGGTTTGTGGGAATGCGAGCCTAGTGATGCCAGGTCTTCTGATTTTTCCAAGTGGGCCCAGAAATCTGAACTTTTCTGGGTTATATCTCTTAATTTTTAAGTGTTGGCAAATTAATTTGAAAAGTTGAAAACATGGCAGAGGTCAACAATTGCAGGCTACCTCTGCTCAGGGAGCTTCCATGTTAGAGCTTTGGTAGGGAGATTTTAGTTTATTTGATACCTTCGTACATGAGATATGATAGAAAACCAGTGAGTTTAACCAATTTAAATTTACATCTTTCAGCCTAGAATACTTAAGTCTTCTCAGTTTAACAAGAAGACTTAACATCCATTATCTGTTCATCCACCCATCCATCCATCCCATTCATCCATCCATCCATCCCATCCCATCCCATCCCATCCCATCCCATCCCATCCTATCCCATCCATCCATCTATCTATCCATCCAATCCCATCCCATCATATCATCCATCCATCCACCCATCCATCCATCCATCCATCCACCCACCCATCCATCCATCCCATCCATCCATCCACTCACCATTCATCTATTCATCCTTCCAGCCAGCCATTCATCCATCAAACATCTACTATATATAGATAGGCCAATTGCTGTGCTGAAACATGAAGATGAATATTATTCCATTTCTCTTTGAACCTTTGCAGCCAGATTTCCCACTTGTCCACTTTTGACCCTCAGCTGCCTCCTTCATCTATTTCAGAAGGCCTCCTCTTTTTAGCACTTCTCTGGAACTATGCTTTTCAGGTAAATTTGGGACCAGGCCCTTGTTAAAGAGAGCAAACATTTCTTAGTCGCTATTTAACCTGAGTTTTCTGTGGCATCTGAGCCTATTCTAATTTGTTTGAAAATCTTCCTTTTGGTATCCAGGAAAATGTTCTATACTGATTTTCTTCTTGATGCTACTGCAATTGGTCTCCTAGAGGATAAATCCTTCTTCCTTTCCCAAGTCCTCTGAGTTATCATCCCTTCACATTGCAATTCCCCTTTCTCCTATAAGACTCATTTGAGTGGCACTAACAGAACTGTTCCCTATCACCTTGCCCTCAACATCCAAATGATCACTGGCTCTTTGATAAATCATACCCTGAATATTCTCAAAACCACCTTCTTCTCCCCATCTCTATCTGCTTTCATTCAGGCTCGTCTCGTTTTGTATTAATTATAACCTTCAAGATGACTGTGGGCACGAGTAACAGAAAACACAGTGTCAAATGGTTTACACAAAAAGATTTCTTAACTCATTTACAAAGAAAATTTTATATTTTGACAGTTCCAGGATTGTGTGATCCAGCATCTCATCACAGACACGTTTCTTATAATTTTTCAATGTTTACCTCCAGCCTCATCTTCGTGATCCCCTGATGCATGTAGAAGTTCCAGCCTTTCACCAGAAAGAATAGCATCCATTAAGCAGAACAAGGCCCTCCTCGTGACCCATTTTAAGCCCCTGGCCTGATATCCTTTTACATTTTATTGGCCAGAATTGTATAATACTTCTCTGTCTAAAACAATTACGGGAAAGAAATTGAATTGCATCGATCAGTTTAAGCCAGTTGCAGTTTACTTTTCATCTGGGACCCACCTTCTTGGAGGCTTGTGTGGGATGGATACAAATAACAGCAAGAACAATACCAATAGCTAAACTTGAACATGCCAGATGTTCTTCTAAGTGTTTTCTTGCATTACTTCATTCAGTCCTCACACAACCATATTTGGTAGGTAGTATCTTCTCCATTTTTCAGAATCAAAAACTAAATCTTAGAAAGTTTAAGGGTTGGAGCACATTTGCATAGCTATCAGGATTTATACCCAAGCTGAATGATCCAGAGTTTTGCTCTGTATCCCCATATATCCCACCTAATATAGGTTTTATCAGCAGTGAGCAGAGGATCTACAGGAGGAAAAGTTGGTGCATTCGCTGCCAACAGTATTTGCTGTATTTCTGCCTCAGTGACATGCTAGTTAGGTATCTTATTTCCAGTATTATTTACCTCCTTGACTCCATCTCAAACCAGCTTCCGTCCTGTTATCATCGTGTCTTCTGAAACACAGATTTGGTCATGTTGTTCTGCTGATGTACTAATTTCTCAGTGTCTCACCATTGCCTTTAGGAGAATCCCAACTTCTTAATGAGGGTACATACGGCCCACCACTGTCTGACTCCCTATCTCTTCCCTTTAGTTTTGAAAAAACTTTTCTCCTTGAAATTTGTGCTTTAACGTTTACTAATTACAGCTCATGCCATGTTCACACCATGTTCTATTACATCCCCTTGACTTTTCACATATTCTCTCTCTCCTCCGTCCTTCCTGCCTGCCTGACTGCCTGCCTGCTGGGAATATCCTTGGGCGACTCTTTTCCAAGATTAATATGTCACCTCCTTAGGCTTTTTTTCCCCTGACATCATTTCCATTCTCAGTTTGATGAGCCTCATTTTTTGTTCCCATAACACTCCATGTATTATGACATAGTTTATTTGTCCTCCCATTTGTATCTTCCAGGGAAGGGTAAGTTCCTGGAGAGCAGTTACCATGCCTTACACATCTTTATATCCACAGTGCATCCTGGTGTACAGTAAATATTTTTAATATATTTTCTTTATTTTTCCAAGTTTTTATTTAAATTCTATTTAGTTAACATGCACGGTGATATTAGTTTCAGGTGCAGAATTTAGTGATTCATCACTTCCATACAATGCTCAATGCTCATCACAGCAAGTTCCCTTCTTAATCCCCATTATCTGTTTCACCCATCCCCCCATCCAGTTTCCCCTCTGGTAACCATTGGTTTGTTTTCTATAGTTAAGAGTGTGTTTCTTGGTTTTCCTCTCTTCTTTTCCCCTGTGTTCATTTGTTTTGTTTCTTAAATTCCACATATGAGTGGAATCTAATTATCTTTCTCTGACTGACTTATTTCACTTAGCATAATACTTTCTAGCCCCATCCATGTTGTTGCAAATGGCAACATTTCGTTCATTTTTATGACTGAGTAATATTCCATTGTATGTACGTATGTATGTATATGCCACACACACACAAACACACACACACACACACACACACACACACACGCACGCACCACATCTTTATCCATTCATCAATCAATGCACATTTGGGCTCTTTCCATAATTTGGTTATTATTGATAGTGCTGCTATAAACATCAGGGTACACATACCCCTTCAAACCTATATTTTTTAATCTTTTGGATAAATATTAGTGCAATTGGTGGATCATAGGGTAGTTCAGTTTTAACTTTTTGAGAAGAAGAAGAAGAAGAAGAAGAAGAAGAAGAAGAGAGAAAAAGGGGGGGGCAGAAAATTGGTTTGAGGAAATAATAGCTGAAAATTTCTCAACTTTGAGGAAGGAAACAGATATCCAGATCTAGGAGACACAGAGAAATCTCACTGAACAAGTGCACAGAGCTGCCCTGAAGGGGCTCAGAATGTCTTGAGTTAAGGTAGAAATTTGAATTAGGTATTTATACAGTAAGAGAAATGTGGCAATAGACCATTTTCTTAAAAACAGAACCCCATAGCATCTGAGTACAGTTACTTAATGTAACTCATCTTTAATAACACATGTTAATTTCCTTGATGAGTTGTTATACACCCTTGGTAAAATGCAAGGGTTCACCATGGAATGGGAGAAGAGAGATTTGTTTATTATTTTACACAGTGACCCTCAATTGACTCCAGATCATGGGCTAGGTGCCTGAGATATGAAAATTAAAGAAGTAAACCAAAATGAAACAAAAAGAAAGAAAACACAACAAAACCAAAATCATAAGTATTGACATTGTTCTTGCAATTCACTGGGGGTAAAGCGAAACAAGCAAATAAGTAGTAAAAGTAGGGTGTGTTCCCTTCTGTCGGTAACATCAACCTTGGGTGGTACAGAGGCCCAAGGAAGTGTCTCTAACCACCTGGGGAATGAGGGAAGGCTGTGACACTTACCAGAGAAGTCCAGCTCAATGATCAAATGTGTCTGTGAGTTAACTGTCAAGAAGGGCATTCTGGGTGGAGGAGAAGCGTGTGTATCAGCATGCCTCCTGGTGCATCACCATTTGTGTCTCCCGTGTTCCCATTGATGGCCTTAGCCCTCTGCTAAGAAACAACTCAGCCTTAGTTTTTAACTACTGTCACCTCAAGAGGTTCATGTGCCCTTTGACAACTGGCAGCTGCTGCATTAAATTTACAACCCATACAGATTTCACACTGAGTGGTTTTCTGATTGCAGCCCTTAATGTTTCATTGAGGATATTTCAAAAAGTGTTGTGAGATACTTGAGCCTTGACACCTGCAGTGACCAGTTCCAGGAGGTCCAAAACATACTGGAGTGATCATGCTAATCACTGACAATATAGAATTTATACTCACGAACTACACCAAGCTGAGAGTTGGCTACTCCAATTATGTGGAGGTTAGGGGGAGCACCGTTGGGAAGAAAATGCTAGGGCTGAATGAGTAGGTTGATGAAGTTCACCCATTTCTTTTTAGCACCTGAGATTGAGTCATCACTGGGCTTATGGCATTATTTATTATCCATTAGGGGCAGGGCAGGCATACACTTTTCATGGTCTCTAAATTACCTGCGATTTTGGCATGAAAATGATGGCGATGTCATGACATTTTTTTGATACTTTAGGACATTGTATTTATACTTAAAAACAACTATTCAAATTTATTTTAGTTTAAACAATTGATATTCGGTATTTTACAGTTTAAATAGACTTTAAGAACAATTTTTAATGCTTTTAAGTTTAGATTAAAATCTTATTCCATTTGTAAACCTAAAAGATTTTAACAATCATACCTAAAAGAACTTTGAATGAAAATTGGTTCCATTTACAAATCTTGTTAAACACCTAGAAATGTTTCAGTATGCAATTATGAATCTATTCAACCTAATTTCCTTGTTAACTAGAGTGAAGTCTGGTAACAATACAAGTTTTGATGTGAAACCATTCTTAATTGGCACCTTTTCTCAGCCTGGCCCCCAGTTCTCAAATATTGGGAAGGAATAGGAATGGTTGTCACAAATAAAGCGATCGATTTTATTGACTCCCCCCCTCCCCCACTCCTGCCCTCAAGGGCAACGCAAAGGAAAAGGATTTTTTTTTTTTTTCTGTGCTTAGACATCACCTCTGGTTCTTTTCTTTACTTCATAGCAACCTGACCACATATGAGGACTGACTAGATTTTGAGTAGAAAATAAATCTTCTGGGAAAATATAATTTAAAGGAAGCTCAGATGACTATAGTGAAAACCACAACTTCAGTTTTCAGGATTGTAAGTTTTAGGTGAGATCAAGTTTCAGATGTGTTATTTCAAAGACAAAGATACTACCTTCAGGTTGGTATCTAAAATTTACTATTATTTTTTTTCTTTGAAGTAAGTCCAAAGTAGTCATTCATTTAGGTAATTATAGACACAATATTGCTTGTGAATTTAAATTATATAGATATAGATATATCATAAATTGTAATAGGTATATTATATAGTATACTGTATATTATACTGTATACTATATTAAGATATATAGATGTAACTATCATGTATGATATGTACATTATATGTGTTATATATACTATATATATAACATGTCTAATATATTATAGACTATAGGATATGTGGTTAAGTATATGATTATATCTCTATGGGGCCATTTATATATTAAATATAAAATTATATTTTACTAGAACCACATATACATAGATTTTTGACTCTCAAAACACATCTAAGAATCCAATCTGAAAAACAGACAATCTGGAAACACTTCACTCTGTAAAGATTCGCAAAGGCATGTTCTTGACTTATAGAAAATACCTCACTGACAGTTTTGACTCCAGCACATTTTGTTAGGAACTCTTAAGACACATTAGAAAATACAAGCTCACAGAAGAGATGTAGAAAGACAGGAATATTAGAACAAGAAGGCAAGAGAGTAGAAAATTGTAATAAGACACAAAACATGTTCTTATTATTGGCCACAGAAATTCAGAGTTATGTTCAATATTTGGTCAGATACACATGGCAGCTGAACTTAGTGGGTATTTCACTGGGCAGGATGCCAACTGAGTTCCAAGCCTTCTGCCTCAACTTTTTAAGCAATTACTGTGTGTCAGGCATTGGGATAGCATGAAGGATACAAAAAAATGAGTAAGACGTTCCACATAGCTCTTCTGATATTTGGAACCTGTTACTTAGAAAACACATTTGACTGTTGAAATAAAGAATCAAAATAGCAACGTCTTGAACACAAGACACATTTATGTCTCTCACATAATGATACTTGGTTATATTCAGGCTTCTTCTTTCTCATTGATTGGCCATTCCCAAGAGTCTGAACTTCTCTGCATCATCTTGGGTATCTCACCACCATCTCCCATGAAGGCTGTAGTACAGAAGCAAGAGCATAGTTCTTTTCTTGAAAGGACATAAGTCATTTCTACTCATATACCACTAATCAGAGCTTAGTCTCATGGTTTTACCTCACTGCAAAGAAACACTGTATATTCATCCTTTATCTGGGTGACATACTTCCCTGAAAATGCCATTGTTATAGGAAAAGGAAGAATGGATATGGGGGAACAATTACCAATCTCCATTACTTTGTCTAATAGAGGAAGATGGGCATGTGAATAAATAGACAGACATATATCATGACTTCCAAGTTCCCTTCTCAATGTGTAAATCTTACAAGCTTAATTATACTCAACGTGACCTCCCGTTGTAATATACCAGAACCAATCAAAACTACAAGTTTATGACTCATCCAGAATCAGTCCTTCTGAGATGTATGTTTACATAAGTCCTGTGAGCAGTTACATTTTCAAACTCAGTTGTACTTTGACTTAGCTCTTCTTTTGTTTCTTACCTTCATGGTTGCATTGAAAAAGAAAAGTCATCTGTAGTCTTCCATTTATTCTCTATGTCTTTCTCTTGCCAATGGACATTTCTTTATTTTTTTTTAATTCTTCTCATATTCCTGTCCAGCCCCGTATACAGCCTCCAGCAAAATGGAAATGATAAAAAAAAAAAAAAAAGGTGAAGAAAATTAAAATAGCTCTAAATATTTAAAAACAGTTGGGTGGCTCAGTTGGTTAAGCATCCAACTTCTGCTCAGGTCATGATCTCACGGGCTCCTGAGTTACAGCCCCACATCAGGCTCAGTGCTGACAGCTCAGAGCCTGGAGCCTGCTTCGGATTCTGTGCCCCGCCCCCCGTCTCTGCCCCTCCTTCATTCATGCTCTCTCTTTCTCTCAAAAATAAATAAACATTAAAAAAATTACAGTAATAGGGGCGCCTGGGTGGCTCAGTTGGTTAATCATCCGACTTAGGCTCAGTCATGATCTTGCAGTTCGTAAGTTCAAGCCCCACATCAGGCTCTGTGCTGGTGCCTCGGAGCCTGGAGCCTGCTTCGCATTCTGTGTCTCCCTCTCCCTGCCCCTCCCCCACTTGCACTTTCTCTCTCTCTCTCTCTCTCTCTGTCTCAAAAATAAATAAACGTTAATTTTTTTTTAATTACAATAATAAAAAAACCCTGGTATATACAGTTCTTGCTCATGGTAATTATGCTGAATGATTGTAACTATATTCTACTTAAAAAAACTTGGACAGGTGAAACATTGATATAAAATATTACTATAATTATTTGTCTTAAAATTGCATGATAAAAAATCTACATCTATAACTTAGGGAATTTCTTCGCTGTCTGAAACTGCTGGACATATCAGGTGTAGCAGTAATGGTATTGGTAGAAACAAAAGCCCTCACTTACACGTTACCTGTAAACTCTAAACATCTTTAATAGGCCATTGTCTTACCAATGCACATTTGTTTTTTGTTTTTTTTTTTTAAATTACATAGACTGTAAACAACTTAAGAGAAATGAAAAATGTTTTATTTGTCTGTATTCTGTCCATATGTAAACAGTGATCGAACATGCTGTGTGGATAGACCCGTGCTAGATATCAGGGATGCCTCAGCGGATGGAAAATACAAACATACACACATTACTTGGAATAGGCAACTACTAGATGAAGAGTAAATAGGTATTGATTAGCTGATAGATTTTTCTGGCATAGTACCTAGTTAGGATGAGAGGAAATAAAATTAGGCTGTTGGTCTCTTTGCAATTTCCAACAACCTGTGGATAAATATTCATCTCTTGGGAAATCATTCTGCTCTAAAATAGGGCTGGTCTGGCAAAACTTCTGTGGTTTCAGTTTAAGTGTTCCTTTGCCTAATTTCTTCCTGTTCCTCATAATCACGCCCTGCTTAAATACCCTGGGTACTTATCCCCTCAACATGATTCTAAATATCTAGATGATCATCCCCCACACTTTGTTTTCATTTGGCCAAGCTCCCACTATATAATTATTTTAATCAAGAGCACCTCTCCTTTAACCATGATAGCAAGTGATGCCATTTCCAGAGCACGGTGGAAATTAAAATGGTTAGAATCCAATTTGATTTGCTGTGTGATGGTGATTCAGAGGGGGTGGAGGAGAGGAGTGTATGCTGTGTTTGCCACAATGAAGTTCAGACGCTGCATGCTGCCAGATTGGCATAATTTCTACCTATGAAAGGTTTTTTTTAAATTTCAGAATGGAATTCTGGAATTTCTGTTATTGAAACATGTAAGGGGTACTTGAGTAGTGCTGAATATTGTACATTGGTGTGTAGAATAATAGCTCCTGCCTAGAGACACTCAATATTTGGTTTAAATAGATGATAACACAGGGGGCACCTGGGTGGTCCAATCGGTTGAGCATCCAACTTTCTCTCAGGTCATGATCTCACTGTCTGTGAGTTCGACTCCCATGTCGGGCTCTGTGCTGACAGCTCATAGTCTGGAGCCTGCTTCAGATTCTGTGTCTACCTCTCTCTTTGCCTCTCTCTCTCTCTCTCTCTGTCTCTCTCTCAAAATAATAAATATTAAAAAAATTTAAATAGATGATAACACAGTTGTAAAATAAGCCATTGACTTTACACAGTGTCCCCCAAAGCCCAGTGTGCATAAGATCATCTGGGGGGCTGCTAAAATGCTAAATTTTAGGGGCACCTGGGTGGCTCAGACGGTTGAGCTTGAGGATCTGACTTCAGCTCAGGTCATGATCTTGTAGTTGATGAGTTCGAGACCTGCATCAGGCTCTGTGCTGACAGCTCAGAGCCTGGAGCCTGCTTCATATTCTGTGTCTCCCTCTCTCTTTGCCCCTCCCCTGCTCATGCTCTGTCTCTCTCTGTCTCAAAATAAATAAACATTAAAAAAATTTTAAATGTTAATTTTTAGGCCCGCTCTCCAGAAATTCTGATCAGTCAATGCGACATAAGGCTCTGGAATCTGCAATGTAAATGACTGAAAGACACTGTGCATGACTCAGTTACAGCTCAGACATAGATTGCAACTTTTACACAATATTGGGAAATCTGACATCAACAATATAAGCCACACAGGTTGAAGTGAACTGTAAAATGTAGGGAAAGGAGGGTGGAGTTTTCATAGGACATGCTCGCTTTCAAGAGGTACTGGACTAGTTCCTCTTTAACTTCATGTTTGCTAGACTGCTGGATTCAAATGCAAATATGTTCATACAGGGTTTTACAAAAGTAAGTAAGGATGGACTGTTCCACAGTAAACGTTAGACATTCTTTATGGCTGTAGATACTCAGAATTCCAAATTGCTTTGCCTGCTCCTGGAAGACAGTCTTGAAGAGTGGACATAGGTTTATCCACATAGATGTGACAGCCCTGAAATGTGGTGACATCGTCGTCTGTCCACGCAAGTTGTTTCAAACCTCTGCACCGAATAAATTAGAAGATGAACAGATGCAAAGAAGGCAGTAGTTTGATTGATCTCACCTAAATGCCCACATTTCCACTCCTGCCTCATTTATGACTAAATGAGATCAGAACATGCACACGTCAAATTAGAAAAAATATAAAAAGACAGAGTAGTTCTAAATGATTATTATTTAGTAAACATCTCCTCTGTGCCTAAGAAAACCATCCTTTTCAGATTTGATAATAAGGGAAGATGATTTTTTTCTAGTTTCACTTTATAAGCACACCCTTCCATGTAGGAAAAAAGGTGTAAAAATAAGCCCAACAAACTCTGTTTTTTAGTAGACTCTAATATCAGTGAACTTCTGTGACCTTTGTTTTTCCTGTTTGTCTTTTTTTTTTTTTTTTTTTTTTTTTTTTTTGCTTTCTCCAACTGTTCCATAATGTGTCAGGATATAAATGATGGGGGAAAGAAAAAAAAGGAGAGAGCACAAACTGTCCATTCATTGAAAAACAAACAAAAACCCAACTATTGTCTTTATAAATGTCACTCCTGCTGTTGCCCAGACAGTGTTGGTAATTATGTGTGTTGAAGGTCATCCCATTGGATGTGATGGGTTTTCATATTCTGTTTCCTTTGGGACCAAATATGTACATTTTGCTACACCCAGCATATATTACAGCAGTCACATGAGGTCAGTGATTTTAGCGAAAGGCATGGACTCATTAAACAGCAAACCAGTGACTTTACTGAACCAAGTGACCGAGTGCCCCTCAGGGAAGAGATAGAGTCCTGCTGTGGATAAGAGAGTGGGTAGATCCTGACACGGTCCAGTTCTTTTCCTATACTTTGGGTAAATTGTTTAACCTCTCTGAGTCTCGTGTCTCTAGCTATCAAATGGGCCTACTATAACTCCCTTTATAGGATATTAAAAGGATTAAATAGAATGGCATATCTAAATCTACAGTTACTAGCAAATAACACCTTTATTTTCTCACTGTCTCCTGTGAAGTGCGTGCAAATTAGGGGGATACAAAGATTTTTAATACTGTGCTTCACACAAAGAAATGTTTTACAAATGAGTGAAACCCAAGTTCCCATCTTTGAGAGAGTGCAATCTATAAGGAAATATGAGGGACAGACATAAAGAATGGCCTTACCAAGTAGTAAGCTTATCATGGGATTGGAAATGGAGGGGATATCATTTGTTCTGATAGCTGGTTATTAAAAAGGGATTTTTAAATGACATTTAATTTTAATTTCCTTTCTGAATCACAATTGCACAATCGAAGTTTGGAAAACTTCTTGCATAAAGTGATTTTAAATGGCTGCATAATAGTTCCTTATGTGATTGTGTGGCAATTTCTTTAATCATTACTCTATTGAAGGGAGTTAGATTATATCCCAATTTTTTTTATTCTGAATAATACCATGATGAACATTCTTATTAAGAATTTTTTAAAGGTCTTTAGAAGTAGATTTGTAAAACTTTAAGAATATTAAAAAATATTGTAAACTTTAAAAAATGTTCCTCTAGAAAGTTTGTCTAATATTTAGGAGAATGAATGGCTAAGATTTTCATGTGAAAAAATAAGGTTAGTGTTTGGAACCCAAGGTCTCAATGGTCAGAATTTCGGTGAAGGACGGTTTATAGATTTCTTTCCCTGAAACAAGATTTATTTGAGGAGTCATGGAGAAAGAAAAAAATGGTGGATTGTTAAGTCGGCGAGATTCTCTCAGGGATGAATTCAGGATTTTGAGTAGCCCACCCAGTGGGCATGAGATGAAAATGAGCCTCTTAGCTCAACTACAGTTCTAGATTATTTGTGAATCCAGTGTTGCCTCTGTCCCCTGATCCCAAGGTGTCTGGGTTCTCATGTTGACTCCACATGTGGAGACTAGTCTCCAAGGCTGGGCTTCTGTTCCTTCATCTGTGAGAAGAGAGTGTTGGCTGCCTGGATGTCTCATGTTGACTAATTTATTGGTTGTTTTCAGAGTTTGTATCTGAAGCATTTTAACTGCTAAATATTGTCACCAAAGCTGTTGAAAAACCCAGTGGTTTCCTCCTTTGAATATTTTCTGAAAACATGTGTTCCCATTTCCCCTCTTGAAGCTGAATTCAGTCACATCTGGTTGTTGCTCCCAATTCCTGTTCCACTCTGATGAGTTTAGAGTATACAACTGATGAAACCAGAAATAACTTAGCAGCTGATGGTATTTCAGGAAACATTTTTTTCCCCAATCCCAATTTTTTAAAGGACTCAGAAAATGAAAAGTTTTTATTTATTTATTTATTTATTTATTTATTTATTTATTTATTTTAATTATCAGGTCACTCTACTACTTTTAGAACTAGTTTTAGTAGAAACCAGATCACGGGACATGAACAGAGAAAATGTAGAGCCAGGAGGGTCATTGTCCCTGAACAAGCTTTGCTGGGAGACTTGCAAGTACAAAACACAACTATATTCAAAAATTGCAATGTCAACTTTAGATCACCTTGCCATATAGCAAAATACATTCGTTGCATTTTTCCCCCAAATGACAAAATATATCATTTTTGTGTCTCTACCCCTTTAGGTATGAAAATAGAATGCTAATTTTTTTGAAGGCTAATGATACTAGTTTACTAGATCACATTGAGAATACAATTTTTGGACCCTTATTTTTTTTTTCTTCTTTGATAGATTTTAAGGTGACAGATAACGTTTTCTTTCCTATCAAACTAAATAATACTGTCTCACAGACTGTGGAACATTTGTCTGTATCATTTCCATCTTTTCGTAACACTCACATACCTCCTGAGGAGTTTAGCTAGCAAATCCTGTTAAACACATAGAAGAGGAGAATATATTCCAATACTCACCTTTGCCTCTGCCCAGCTCCCTCTCCACGCTGGGTTGTAGACAGATCTCAGTACTCAGAAATGCCAGGCAGATCTCCAATTTATTTATCTGTAAGAATCTAATGAAGCGTGCTGAAAACAGACAAACCAAACAAAAGCAAAAGCAAAAATCACAGAAGACCTCAAAGTTAGTAGCTTATAAAATCAAATGGGCAAACTAAATTTGCCTTGCCCTTTCATGAATGCCACCACCTCCTTTAATACTTAAGGTCCATTTGAGTTACCGTCCATGTGTCAGGGATTTTAGAATTCAAATCTCTCAAAAATCAAGAGGAATCCTAAATGGTACTGGTTTCATTTGCTAGAGCTGCTATGACAAAATCCCACAATTTGGGTGGTTTAAAAACAGAAATATATTCTCTTATAGTTCTTAAGACTAAAAGCCCAAGATTAAAGTATAGGCAGGGTTGGCTTCTTATTTGGAGGCCTCCCTTTTTGGCCTGCAGATGGCCACCTTCTTGCTGTGTCCTCACATGGTCTTTCCACTGTGCACATGCGTTCACTTATGTCTTTTCAGAAGAGACTTTATAAGGGCATCAGTCATATTAGGTTAGAGTCTCACACTAACACCCTCATTTTAACTTAATCATATCCTTAAAAATCTTGAGGTGCTTGGAGTTGACCCTTCAAGTATGAACAGGTATGTGTATGGGTGGGGGACAATTCAGCCCATAACAAGTATAAAGAGTTAAAAATAATTACAGATGCCATCAATCAGTTACCAAGCTTTTCTGGGAGCCTCAAAGATCACCTCAGACCACCCGGATGGTAATCTATGGGATGTAGGTGAAGGGCCCAACTCCCCACTCCCCTCCCTTCTCCAGCTTGACTATACAAGGTGGATGATGGCTTCATTGTCTCTTCTATTCTCTAAAGCTGTTGGACCTAATTCAAAGCAGCATCACATATGACAGACTCTTGTCAGAGACTCTATTCTCAGAGTGTCTTCTATCAAACACTCACCCAGAGCCCAGCTCAGAAAAGTAGTACTGGGAGAGGAGTGGGTCTTGGGAAGGCCATGTAGTCGATCTGTTCCTTAATTTCACTCTTTAGGTGAAGCCAGTAATTTGAAGGTTAATTCTTAACTATAGTACATTGTCTTATCCACAATAGTCCCTTAGTTTTTTCCCTTTTCCCAAATGACCTCCAAGAAATTCCTCCAAGTGAAATTCAATATATGCGCTTTGTGGTAGGCATGCTATTGAGGGCATTTTTTCCAGTATATTTCTTTGTGTCCTCCTAAGAAGATCTTACATGAAAACTCACTTTCTAACTTCAATGTCCAAAAAAAAAAAAATCCTTTACCTCCATTGAGAATTGGTAACCTTTCTTTTTATGAGTAAGAAATATGTAACTGATGGTGTGTTTCTTGTCTCTTTTACTGACAAATAGAATGTTACCAAATACTTTATTTCTATAATTTCACTATTTGTTCTTATGAGGACAACCCTAATATATATTTCATCACGAATGTATTGGTCATATTCTTTTTGAAAGCCATCTGAAATCAAAGAATTGAATAGAGGCAGATAATATTGCTCTTTGTCTCAAAGAACTTAAAATATCCCTAGACTACAGAAGAAATTTACATACACACTGTTTAAAAAATAAAAGTTCTAAATGAGTGGTAGCCATCTACAGCTGGAATTGATCAAAGAAAGCTTCATGGAAGAGGTAATGTTTGTAGCAAAATTAGGCATGGGGTATTAAAAACTTTAAGATGATTCTAAGTCCGTTTAGAATCTTCTGACTGATCTCTTTGGAAATCTGCTAAGTCCACAAAAAGAGATTTGACTGTTTTTTATAATATAAATGAAACTAGATGATAATTCATAATCTAACTTAATCTAACATAATCTAAGCTATTTTCTATTATCTTCTGTCAAATTCCAAATGAAAGGCATTCTTAGACCACTAGATAGGCCTTCTCACCTCTTTGGTATACAAGAGGGAATGTTTCAGGTTCCTGGACATAGTCAGCAAGGCTCTCATGAAATCACAGTCCAGAAACTACCAGACGTGGCCTGTGAGGACATCACCTGCCCAGTCGCCTAGTGTCACTTCTGCCCCTGCTTTCTTGGTCGAAGCTCCCAAATCCACTCGGATTTAAAGGCAGGGGAGTGTCAGA
Source organism: Panthera tigris (assembly GCF_018350195.1). Taxonomy (NCBI): domain Eukaryota; kingdom Metazoa; phylum Chordata; class Mammalia; order Carnivora; family Felidae; genus Panthera; species Panthera tigris. Next base: position 112,997,938 of record NC_056667.1, on the reverse strand, counting down.
GAATTTTCAGACCATCTTTGGAAACCACCACATGTACACCCATTTCTTATCTTAAAACCCTTGTCTTCAATTATTTTAATAAAACATGTACACCCATTTCATATCTCAAAACCCTTGTCTTCAAATATTTTTATAAAATACTTATATTGAACATCTAATTTAAGCTAGACAGTGGTTATTGTTCATAAGAAAACTATTTGAATCCTGTTGGATGTTCTGTGATTGTTTTCTGTTGGGGACATTAGTTTCTATCCTTGTTATATCTTCAACAAAAAATACTCTGCAACTTTCCTGATTAGGTAAAAAAAAAAAAGAGCATTAATTGCAGATGGAATGAGTCACAAGAAGTTTGACTATGTATATAAATGTAGGAGAAACCAAGTTCCTTTTTACATTTTTAGTATCTCTCAAGTTGAAATAAATCTTACAATCAGTGGCATATTTTAGTTAAACTGGTAGTATTTTTTCTTTCTTAGCAGTACATAAAATAATGCCACAACTTACCATCTATGGCAACTAACATTTGATGAAATATGATAGCTGTTATTCACAATTCCAGAATGACCAAAGACATTTAGCTCCTAGTAATACCCTCCATTTAGGGACAGTTTTTTATTTAACCAGAACAAGCCCTAGACCTTAGATCTTGCTTGAATTGTACTGTCCTAGAGACCTGTTAACCCTCAGAGGTATTTTTCCCCTTTATTAATGTGCTCATTTTTCTAATTTGATTCTAGACTTCTAAGAGCAGCCGACAATGCATTAGCTGTCTCTCTGAACTGAAAGGTCCCTTAATTGACTTGTTTCTATTGACTGAGACCCAAGAAGGCAGTCTCTGTTAATGGTGTATCCTGATGGAGACGAGGACTGGGTTTGCCAGCACTGGGGCTGAGTGCTAGATCTATAGTGTATCATGTTATATCCCCATCACTTAGTTTTTCCTTACGATAGCAACAAAATGACTTCTTGGAGAATGAAGCCCTGCATCATGTGATATGAAAAAATTCATAGCTGCCTGTGAGCAATGTTGGTACGAATTTCTTGATAATGATCCGGCCTCAAATCTTAGATCAACTATTCATTTTGGGGGAAATTTTATTGAAGTTATCATTAATGTTGTTGATACTACTATACCTTTCAAATAAGATAGTGTTTTGTGTGGTGCACTAGACAGCGTATGTGTGCACACAGATGTATGTCTACAAGTATGTTTGTAATCGTTTAAAGAACTATTGAGTGTGTAATATATACTGGGCATATGATAATGACTAATCATCCCTGCCCTGAGGCAGATTAATGCCGACCTCTGTGGCCTCATCTCTTGCTCTGTACCTTTTGTGATGTAGAAACATAGCAACTAGTACATTGTAACTCCTGAGTGAACTCTTGCCAATGTTCTCACTTTCTTATTTAGGAAATTACTTTGAATCAACATATATAGTTAATCAGTTTGTTCAACTGGTCATTTGATCTAATTTTTTCAAAGATAAAGTACTCTTTTAAATGACCTATTCCTGCTCAGAAACCAAAATTACCACTTTCATGTATTTTCTGATTGTAGAATATCTTTCAGAATAATTAAATGACCTTTGTGGTCTATCATGGAAGAGAAAATCCTTGAAGGCAGGAAACTCATAGCCTTGTTTTATTTTTTGTTACATACCCTGCAAATAACCATAAACAGGAGAGTGGTTAATAAATATTATTCAGATTTGGGGATGTGAACTAGGAGATACAGGCATGAAATCCTATTTTTATTACTATCATTATGCTGATGATCCTCTGGCCACTTCTCTCTGGTCTGCGTAATTGCAGAGCTCTTCATATTTTATTCATTAGAAGAGCTGCTCTGTGTCCATTCTTCTTACGTTGTTGCTGCCTTGCACTGTTTCCAGCACTTGCCTGGTGGGCGTGATCTGTGGGCTCCATCAACTTTCTGCCTGTGCCTTGTTCGGGCCTCTAATGAATATGAGACTTGTAGCCATCAGTTATGTTTCGAGTACAGAAATGAATGAAGAGGGGATTTTTGTTTGTTCATTAGCACTATGAAAAAGCAAACTCACTTTGTCTCCTTCATGCTCTCTTTCATGAATTTGCTCACCTATTATAATTTGAAGGGAAACTTGATTCATGTAGGTATTTACACAATGGGTCCCAGCTAGCTCTTTTTTTTTTTTTTTTTACCATAATCAGGTAATGTCTCGTAAACATCAGTGACAGAATATTACAAATAGACTTGTGATCAATTCTTCTTGTATTTGAGATTGTGTTTATGTATTTAAGATAGAAGACATTGAAAATTATTGTTGGTAGTTGGTCAAAAAGAAGGGATGGAAGAGAGAAGGAACGAAAGAAGGAAAAACAATTCTGGAGGGAGGTATATAATGGAGAGGCGAGAAGGCGGGAGGGAAGACGAAATGAGAGAAAGTAAAGGGGAGAAATGGAGGGTGAAAGGGAGAGAATGAAGGGGAAAGAGAATGAAAAAGAAAAGGAGAATCAGGAGGAAAGAAAAAATTAAACAGAGCACCTGGGCAAGAAAGGGCATGGGTGTGTGTATGGGTGTTTATTTCTAAAGGTTTGTAATTTACAGTTGAATCTGTAGTAGTTGATCAAAGGGACAGGAAATACTGAGTGCCTTACATAAACATCCTTACCCTCTGTTACAAGGTTTTCAACACACACACACACACACACACACACACACACAACCCACAAAAGATGCCACCAGCAAAAGGAATTTACAGTATGGCTGGAAAAACTCGTGCTGTAAACCACAGTGGGTTAGTTAGTGTCTTGATAAATGGTAACAGTCACTTAGAGGTCATCTATTAACATGAATGGTCACAACCACATTTTGATTAGCAATGTGACATTTACTCCTTTTCCACATCAGCACACAATTCCTGATGTACCGAATGCCTTATTTAGTCAAAGACTAGTAGATATTTGGGGAATACGTACGTGTGAATATCTGTGTGTATATTTTATATACATTCCTATAGGATCATGAGTAATAAATGTGTTTCAGGCTTTGTGAGGAAGTATTGGAAAATACTGATGGGACAGTCATGCCCACCAAACAACTTAGGAAAGAATGCACAGTTGGGAATCTAGGCTTTTTACATAGTTGTGTGTAAGTAATAGAAGAAATATCTATGAAGAAGGACAAGAAAAATACTCTGTATCTCCAAGAGCTAGGCCCATCGAAGGGTTGTGGGTGAGAAAATTATGGGTAAAAACAGCTAAGTGGATGGATGAATGGATGGGCTAATGAGTAGACAGATGGAGTAACAGAATGGATAGATGAACACCTTCATCATTTTCCATCAAAACAAATGAAAAGTGAGCCTGGGAGAGTCATTTGACCTGGAGCGGAAAGGTAGTAACTTTGTTTTGTTTTGTTTTGCTTTTTGAGCCAGAGTAGCCAAAAATTAAGAGAACTTGAACTGGTCCTTTCTAATCTTTCCAAGCTTGGAACAGAGTTTGATAAAGAAAAGGAACTGAAGTGGAATGGGCATGGGAGCTAGAGGAAGCTGGATCACTACGGGACATAATTCTCTGGTGAGCCTTCTAGGAATTCATGAGAAGATGAGCAGAGCAAATATATACTAACTGGATTTATATTAATCCAAAACAAAAGAGAAAAAAATTAGTTCATGTTTATTTCAGTGGCCTTATTCTCAGTTGCAAGTTAAACGTAATTCTTAATAGGTATTTTATTCATCCCCTCCTATCATTATATCTCTCTTTAGATGGAACTGTAAAACGTAATGCATGTGGAATTAAATCTAAAGCTAAGTGACTCATTAGTACCTAGCAGTCTGCAGTGTCATCAAACAAGAATTCTTGACAAATAACAGGAGGGTGGTATCTGAACCTTTTCGAATGAGTTTCAACCCATCTGACCGTGATTCCAAAATTTTAGTGTGTAAAATTTCAGTGCTGTCGCTTGGTGAGTGTGATAGAAATGGAGTCTTGGACTCTGCTCTCAGAGTGTTTGCGAAAAGACTGTGAGGCCTGGTTCTTAGGAGCACACCAAGTCATTCATTCGGATTAAAGTCAGACAGAAACTACACTTTGAGAAACAACCGATCAAAGATTTCTAGAAATTCTAGTCAGTGCCTATTTACATTATTAGCCTGTCGCTCCTTAGGTGGCTGTTGAGCAGTTATAAAAACTCAGGCAAATTGGCTTTCTCAGAAACAATGGTAATTATTAGAGCATTTATTTTTGCAGGTATTGTTTGTTTGATTGATTTTTAGATAAATCAAAGGTATACCAGTATAGCTGGGAAGACAATACAGTTTGGAATATCCCCAAGAGAGTTGGGGATACAAACTCAATAAAGTCCTCCAGTTTAACCAGTAAAATACTTACTTGATGTGTACTCTTATAATTTTGACTCAAGACCAATTGCTATGAAGATCTATAATACCCTTTCATTTCTAGCTATTATAGGACTAGGTTTTGTTTAATAAAGTAAAAGTAGAATTAGAATTTGGAGCCTTAAGGCTTAAATTCAAGTCTTCCTTACCTTGCGATCTTGGGAAATACCTTAATTTTTTATTACCTTCAATTTATTTGTGAAATGAGAATAAAAAATCTTCACAGAGTTGTTGGGATGTGGGCGTTGAATGACATATTATGTGAACCTTGTTTGGAAGGCTAATGGTATGGAAATCCAATTTTATTTCACTAGTTGGAAAACAGAAATAGCAGATGTCTTCACAAGAAGAATGACTTAAGAATTTTCCCCAAGAACTGTGCTTTCCACTAAACATTACCCTGCTTTTTTTCCTCTTGACTCTCCACATGTTACTTAAAATTCTACTTCAAATGTATTTCATTCTGAGTTGCATTAAAGATAATTTTTGGGGCGGCTGGGTGGCTCAGTCAGTTGAGCGTCCGACTTCAGCTCGGGTCATGATGTCACAGCTCGTGAGTTCCAGCCCCGTGTCGGGCTCTGTGCTGACAGCTCAGAGCCTGAAGCCTGCTTCTGCTTCTCTGTCTTCCTCTCTCTCTGCCCCTAACCCACTTGCATTCTGTCACTGTGTCTCTCAAAAATAAGTAAACATTAAAAAAAAAAAGATAATTTTCAACTCCCCCCCCACCCCCCCGCCCATCTACTATGCTGTGAGGTCCCTATTGGCAGGGCTCCTGTTTTGTGTTTTTGTGCTCCAACCAGACAAGTGGCTTGTCCACCGTAAGTGTTTTATGCCATTTTGTGAAATGCACAAATAAACTGGTGTGCTGACACCTTTGTATATGGTGACTTCATTCTATGCCACATTTATAGTTAGCACTTACTTCAAGGCTTGATAGGCTCTATTGCTAAAATTACAAAAATACTTAATGTCTTCAATGATGGCATAAAATGCCAAAGATGAATATACCTATATAAAGACTAAAGGCGTCACAACCATATGTATTTCTATAACAATATATTTTTGTAAAATCTATTTTTAATGGAATCTGTGGGAAATCCTTCTGTGCTAATGTTTCTTTTTCTTGGCATTTACTCATTTATTTATTCAGCAAATATGCATTTGGTTCTTGGCCCAAATCAGGCATATTCTACATTCTGAGGATACAGTCATGAACAAGAGTGAAAAGCCCTTGCTTTAATTCAGATGAGGGTTGACATATGGAGAACATGTTAAACAAACAAACAAACAAACAAAACAAACAGAAGTATGGTTTCAGGAAGTGGTAAGTACTTCTAAAAAAATAATGGAGTGATTTTGGAGCACTTTAGTGTCAGTGGGGAAGAGGCGAGATTTCATTTCAGGATCTAGTGATACAACACAAACAGCCACTGTGAAAACCCATGAGAAGACAGATCTGGGCAAGGGAGAGCAAACCAAAGACAGCATGTGTAAGGGCCCATGATAAGGTCGGTGAAGTTGGAATGGGCTGGAGCGTCTAACACAATGAGACTGAGAAGTCTGAGGGAACCAGATGTGTGTGCTCTTGGGGGCCATGGTAAGGAGTTCGGATTTTGTTCTCAGAATAGTGTAATACAGAAGGATTTTAACCAGACAGATAAGTCATCTAATATGGACTTTAAAAGCCCTTGTTTTTTGTTTTAAGAATAACTTTCAGGAGATAGAACAGTAGCGGAGTTAAGGATTTTACTTTTGAGTCTGTTGCAATCAGCTAGAAGAGCTCTCTGTGGCTTTGGCCAGAAGCTGTCATTTGCTAACTGAGTGACCTGGGGGAGGTAATTTATCCTTGGTCTAAAGCCTTTGTTTCCTCATTTGTAAAATGGGATAGAAGAATTTACCTCATAGGGTTATTGTGGAGATTGAATAAGATAGGATATAAAAAGTGTGTAAAACTGCCTGAAATATTTTAAATGCTCAATAAATGCTGGATGTTTTAAATTAAGATTACTTGGAGCGCCTGGGTGGCTCAGTTGGTTAAGCGTCCAACTTCGTCTCAGGTCATGATCTCACAGTTTGTGGGTTCAAGCCCTGTGTCGAGCTCTGTGCTGACAGCTCAGAGCCTGGAGCCTGCTTCAGAATCTGTGTCTCCCTATCTGTCTCTCTCTCCCCGTCCCCGACTCATGCTCTGTCTGTATCTCTATCAACAATAAACATTAAAAAATAAAAAAGTAGGGGGGTTCCGGAAGATGGCGGCGTAGGAGGACGCGGGGCTCACAGCGCGTCCTGCCGATCACTTAGATTCCACCTACACCTGCCTAAAGAACCCAGAAAACCGCCAGAGGATTAGCAGAAGGGAGTCTCCGGAGTCAAGCGCAGACTAGAGGCCCACGGAAGAGGGTAGGAAGGGCGGCGAGGCGGTGCGCGCTCCACGGACTGGCGGGAGGGAGCCGGGGCGGAGGGGCGGCTCGCCGGCCAAGCAGAGCCCCCCGAGTCTGGCTGGCAAAAGCGGAGGGGCCGGACAGACTGTGTTCCGCCAGCAAGCGCGACTTAGCGTCTGGGAGGTCATAAGTTAACAGCTCTGCGCGGAAAGCCGGAAGGCTGGAGGACAAAGGGAGGGAGAGCTGCTGAGCCCCCGGACGGCAGAGCTCAGCTTGGCGGGGAACAAAGGCGCCAGCGCCATCTCCCCCGCCCATCCCCCAGCCAAAATCCCAAAGGGAACCAGTTCCTGCCAGGGAACTTGCTCGCTCCGCGCAAACACCCAACTCTGTGCTTCTGCGGAGCCAAACCTCCGGCAGCGGATCTGACTCCCTCCCGCTGCCACAGGGCTCCTCCTGAAGTGGATCACCTAAGGAGAAGCGAGCTAAGCCTGCCCCTCCAGCCCCCGTGCACCTTGCCTACCCACCCCAGCTAATACGCCAGATCCCCAGCAACACAAGCCTGGCAGTGTGCAAGTAGCCCAGACGGGACACGCCACCCCACAGTGAATCCCGCCCCTAGGAGAGGGGAAGAGAAGGCACACACCAGTCTGACTGTGGCCCCAGCGGTGGGCTGGGGGCAGACATCGGGTCGGACTGCGGCCCCGCCCACTAACTCCAGTTATACACCACAGCACAGGGGAAGTGCACTGCAGGTCCTCACCACGCCAGGGACTCTCCAAAATGACCAAACGGAAGAATTCCCCTCAGAAGAATCTCCAGGAAATAACAACAGCTAATGAACTGATCAAAAAGGATTTAAATAATATAACAGAAAGTGAATTTAGAATAATAGTCATAAAATTAATCGCTGGGCTTGAAAACAGTATACAGGACAGCAGAGAATCTCTTGCCATAAAGATCGAGGGACTAAGGAACAGTCACGAGGAGTTGAAAAACGCTTTAAACGAAATGCAAAACAAAATGGAAACCACGATGGCTCGGCTTGAAGAGGCAGAGGAGAGAATAGGTGAACTAGAAGATAAAGTTATGGAGAAAGAGGAAGCTGAAAGAAAGAGAGATAAAAAAATCCAGGAGTATGAGGGGAAAATTAGAGAACTAAGTGATACACTAAAAAAAAATAATATACGCATAATTGGTATCCCAGAGGAGGAAGAGAGAGGGAAAGGTGCTGAAGGGGTACTTGAACAAATTATAGCTGAGAACTTCCCTGAACTGGGGAAGGAAAAAGGCATTGAAATCCAAGAGGCACAGAGAACTCCCTTCAGACGTAACTTGAATCGATCTTCTGCACGACATATCATAGTGAAACTGGCAAAATACAAGGATAAAGAGAAAATTCTGAAAGCAGCAAGGGATAAACGTGCCCTCACATATAAAGGGAGACCTATAAGACTCGTGACTGATCTCTCCTTTGAAACTTGGCAGGCCAGAAAGGCTTGGCACGATATCTACAGTGTGCTAAACAGAAAAAATATGCAGCCGAGAATCCTTTATCCAGCAAGTCTGTCATTTAGAATAGAAGGAGAGATAAAGGTCTTCCCAAACAAACAAAAACTGAAGGAATTTGTCACCACGAAACCAGCCCTACAAGAGATCCTAAGGGGGATCCTGTGAGACAAAGCACCAGAGACATCACTACAAGCATAAAACATACAGACATCACAATGACTCTAAACCCATATCTTTCTATAATAACACTGAATGTAAATGGATTAAATGCGCCAACTAAAAGACATAGGGTATCAGAATGGATAAAAAAACAAGACCCATCTATTTGCTGTCTACAAGAGACTCATTTTAGATCTGAGGACACCTTTAGATTGAGAGTGAGGGGATGGAGAACTATTTATCATGCTCCTGGAAGCCAAAAGAAAGCTGGAGTAGCCATACTTATATCAGACAAACTAGACTTTAAATTAAAGGCTGTAACAAGAGATGAAGAAGGGCATTATATAATAATCACAGGGTCTATCCACCAGGAAGAGCTAACTATTATAAATGTCTATGCGCCAAATACCCGAGCCCCCAGATATATAAAACAATTACTCATAAACATAAGCAACCTTATTGATAAGAATGTGGTCATTGCAGGGGACTTTAACACCCCACTTACAGAAATGGATAGATCATCTAGACACACAGTCAATAAAGAAACAAGGGCCCTGAAGGATACATTGGATCAGATGGACTTGACAGATATATTTAGAACTCTGCATCCCAAAGCAACAGAATATACTTTCTTCTCGAGTGCACATGGAACATTCTCCAAGATAGATCATATACTGGGTCACAAAACAGCCCTTCATAAGTTTACAAGAATTGAAATTATACCATGCATACTCTCAGACCACAATGCTATGAAGCTTGAAATCAACCACAGGAAAAAGTCTGGAAAACCTCCAAAAGCATGGAGGTTAAAGAACACCCTACTAACGAATGAGTGGGTCAACCAGGCAATTAGAGAAGAAATTAAAATATATATGGAAACAAACGAAAATGAAAATACAACAATCCAAACGCTTTGGGATGCAGCGAAGGCAGTCCTGAGAGGAAAATACATTGCAATTCAGGCCTATCTCAAGAAATAAGAAAAATCCCAAATACAAAATCTAACAGCACACCTAAAGGAAATAGAAGCAGAACAGCAAAGGCAGCCTAAACCCAGCAGAAGAAGAGAAATAATAAAGATCAGAGCAGAAATAAACAATATAGAATCTAAAAAAACTGTAGAGCAGATCAACGAAACCAAGAGTTGGTTTTTTGAAAAAATAAACAAAATTGACAAACCTCTAGCCAGGCTTCTCAAAAAGAAAAGGGAGATGACCCAAATAGATAAAATCATGAATGAAAATGGAATGATTACAACCAATCCCTCAGAGATACAAACAATTATCAGGGAATACTATGAAAAATTATATGCCAGCAAATTGGACAACCTGGAAGAAATGGACAAATTTCTAAACACCCACACTCTTCCAAAACTCAATCAGGAGGAAATAGAAAGCTTGAACAGACCCATAACCAGCGAAGAAATTGAATCGGTTATCAAAAATCTCCCAACAAATAAGAGTCCAGGACCAGATGGCTTCCCAGGGGAGTTCTACCAGACATTTAAAGCAGAGATAATACCTATCCTTCTCAAGCTATTCCAAGAAATAGAAAGGGAAGGAAAACTTCCAGACTCATTCTATGAAGCCAGTATTACTTTGATTCCTAAACCAGACAGAGACCCAGTAAAAAAAGAGAACTACAGGCCAATATCCCTGATGAATATGGATGCAAAAATTCTTAATAAGATACTAGCAAATCGAATTCAACAGCATATAAAAAGAATTATTCACCATGATCAAGTGGGATTCATTCCTGGGATGCAGGGCTGGTTCAACATTCGCAAATCGATCAACGTGATACATCACATTAACAAAAAAAAAGAGAAGAACCATATGATCCTGTCAATCGATGCAGAAAAGGCCTTTGACAAAATCCAGCACCCTTTCTTAATAAAAACCCTTGAGAAAGTCGGGATAGAAGGAACATACTTAAAGATCATAAAGGCCATTTATGAAAAGCCCACAGCTAACATCATCCTCAATGGGGAAAAACTGAGAGCTTTTTCCCTGAGATCAGGAACACGACAGGGATGCCCACTGTCACCACTGTTGTTTAATATAGTGCTGGAAGTTCTAGCATCAGCAATCAGACAACAAAAGGAAATCAAAGGCATCCAAATTGGCAAAGATGAAGTCAAGCTTTCGCTTTTTGCAGATGACATGATATTATACATGGAAAATCCGATAGACTCCACCAAAAGTCTGCTAGAACTGATACATGAATTCAGCAAAGTTGCAGGATACAAAATCAATGTGCAGAAATCAGTTGCATTCTTATACACTAACAATGAAGCAACAGAAAGACAAATGAAGAAACTGATCCCATTCACAATTGCACCAAGAAGCATAAAATACCTAGGAATAAATCTAACCAAAGATGTAAAAGATCTGTATGCTGAAAACTATAGAAAGCTTATGCAGGTAATTGAAGAAGATATAAAGAAATGGAAAGACATTCCCTGCTCATGGATTGGAAGAATAAATATTGTCAAAATGTCAATACTACCCAAAGCTATCTACACATTCAATGCAATCCCAATCAAAATTGCACCAGCATTCTTCTCGAAACTAGAACAAGCAATCCTAAAATTCATATGGAACCACAAAAGGCCCCGAATAGCCAAAGTAATTTTGAAGAAGACCAAAGCAGGAGGCATCACAATCCCAGACTTTAGCCTCTACTACAAAGCTGTCATCATCAAGACAGCATGGTATTGGCATAAAAACAGGCACATAGACCAATGGAATAGAATAGAAACCCCAGAACTAGACCCACAAACGTATGGCCAACTCATCTTTGACAAAGCAGGAAAGAACATCCAATGGAAAAAAGACAGTCTCTTTAACAAAGGGTGCTGGGAGAACTGGACAGCAACATGCAGAAGGCTGAAACTAGACCACTTTCTCACACCATTCACAAAAATAAACTCAAAATGGATAAAGGACCTGAATGTGAGACAGGAAACCTTCAAAACCTTAGAGGAGAAAGCAGGAAAAGACCTCTCTGACCTCAGCCGTAGCAATCTCTTACTCGGCACATCCCCAAAGGCAAGGGAATTAAAAGCAAAAGTGAATTACTGGGACCTTATGAAGATAAAAAGCTTCTGCACAGCAAAGGAAACAACCAACAAAACTAAAAGGCAGCCAACGGAATGGGAAAAGATATTTGCAAATGACACATCGGACAAAGGGCTAGTATCCAAAATCTATAAAGAGCTCATCAAACTCCACACCCGAAAAACAAATAACCCAGTGAAGAAATGGGCAGAAAACATGAATAGACACTTCTCTAAAGAAGACATCCGGATGGCCAACAGGCACATGAAAAGATGCTCAACGTCGCTCCTTATCAGGGAAATACAAATCAAAACCACACTCAGATACCACCTCACGCCAGTCAGAGTGGCCAAAATGAAGAAATCAGGAGACTATAGATGCTGGCGAGGATGTGGAGAAACGGGAACCCTCTTGCACTGTTGGTGGGAATGCAAATTGGTGCAGCCGCTCTGGAAAGCAGTGTGGAGGTTCCTCAGAAAATTAAAAACAGACCTACCCTATGACCCAGCAATAGCACTGCTAGGAATTTATCCAAGGGATACAGGAATACTGATGCATAGGGGCACCTGTACCCCAATGTTTATAGCGGCACTCTCAACAATAGCCAAATTATGGAAAGAGCCTAAATGTCCATCAACTGATGAATGGATAAAGAAATTGTGGTTTATATACACAATGGAATACTACGTGGCAATGAGAAAAAATGAAATATGGCCTTTTGTAGCAACATGGATGGAACTGGAGAGTGTGATGCTAAGTGAAATAAGCCATACAGAGAAAGACAGATACCATATGGTTTCACTCTTATGTGGATCCTGAGAAACATAACAGAAACCCATGGGGGAGGGGAAGGAAAGAAAAAAAAAAAAAAAAAGAGGTTAGAGTGGGAGAGAGCCAAAGCATAAGAGACTGTTAAAAACTGAGAACAAACTGAGGGTTGATGGGGGGTGGGAGGGAGGGCAGGGTGGGAGGGAGGGCAGGGTGGGTGATGGGTATTGAGGAGGGCACCTTTTGGGATGAGCACTGGGTGTTGTATGGAAACCAATTTGACAGTAAATTTCATATATTAAAAAAAATAAAAATAAAAATAAAAAATAAAAAAGTAAATGAAATTAGGATTACTAGTATTAAATAGGTACATTTGCTTTCGTCCCCAGGTTTTTGCAATTCTCTATTTTCTATGACTGTCTGTGGACATTAGGTGATTTACTTCTCTAACTCTGTTTCTCCTGCATTAATGTTTTTACCATATTCATCAGTATCGCTTAAGCTATGCTATGGTGATAAATATACCACACCCTAAGTCTCTGGGGCTTCACACAGTGATGGTTTGTTTCTTCTCACATTACAGTTTGATGTGGGCAGGGAAATCCTCCTCCGTCCTTCTCACCCAGAAGCTACTACTGGAAACTACTACTTTCAATTTTGTCCTATCAGAGAAATTGTGTGTTAAACCAAAGATCTTATATTCGTGCTACAGTGGTTATTTTCTTATTGGTTCCCACACACGTATCCTAACTGGTCATTTTCTCCTGCAAGGCACATATCTCCACACGTTTTTTTGTACATTGAAAAGTATAAAGTTCCATGACTATTTGTGAAGGTGAATGTTCAAAACCTGAGCCATGGAATGGTGGGCCTTAGGGACCCAGAGCTGTGAGCCCAGCTTTGCCCCCAGTTACCATATGACTTGGAACAAGTCATTAAACCTTGTGAGGACGCTTCATTGTAGCCCTAAAGATAAAATACACTACTTATTGCAAAGTATTATTATATTCTTTCACAAATCTTAAACAATATAAATATAACTTAAGTTAATCATTTTGTCTATCTGTTTGCCAAACCGGGAAGCATCCGTGTGCTCAATTCTAGAGAGATTTGTCTAGTCCTGCTTTAAATAACCCCATCAAAGTGACTTTTATCATTTGTTTTGAGAGGACTGTATCATTAATCTTTCCTGCCCACCCCCTCCCCCAGCCTTTTGTGCTCACTTCAATTTAAATAGGCAGGGAGAAGAGAGCATTGAGCAACATTATAAAAATGTTAATTCCTAATGTCACCGAGTAGCTCTTAATCACACTATTAGACATATGTTCTGATTTAATGATCCTGACCAGCAAGCAGTAAGACCAAGTTTGACTTTGATGAATGTCTACCATTATTTTCTGATATGGATGAGGTTGTTTTTCTTTCTAACTAAATGTTTCCTCAGAAATGATATTTTACTTAGAAAGAGCACATAAAATGCTTTCCTTGGTGGCCAGAATCATCTTTCCTAAATTGGTGTTGGTGTTTCGATGATTCGTATTGTGATCATAGAATGAAACATTTTGATGCAATCACTTGTAATTAATTATTTGCCCTTTCAGGGTAGGTGATGTCTTTTCTCCCTCTCTTATTTGTTGAGCCCACAATGTTCAACCACAGTCAATGAAATAAGATATCTTTGGTATGTGCAGAAACCTTATTTCAAACCGTTGCTTTCTGAGGATGCTGTAGTGAATTTTGAGTCCCCTTTTCTTTGTGTCCCGTAACTACGCAGACTCTTCTCCAGTGACACCACCCCTTTCAACACCAAGCCTCTACTCAAATGGCACGATTTTCGTGAAATGAAACCATTTCCATGAAACCTTTCTCAGGACTCCTGGACAAGGTTTATAGTTTCTTATTCTGGACCTGCCTAGGAATTTATTAACTGCCCTATTTTGGTCCTAATCTCATTGTAACTTTCATTTCTCGCAGCTGTGTACATGTCCTTCTTCCCCTAAATGTTATGAGCTCCTTTGAGGCAATGACAATCTATTAAAATTTATATCACTGGGACACATACCATGCCCTTCAAATCTTCGTACAGCATAGAATTAAGAAATAATTAAATGGAATTATATATGTGCATATATGTGTGTGTGTGTGTGTGTGTGTGTGTGTGTGTGTGTGTAAGTTTAAAATCTTGTATTGCCCTATGAGTGAAAGCTGGGACAGATGACAGTCTAGTGACTGGACATTGGAATAAATTCTCCAAAGTTCTTTGCACAATTTCTAACCAGATGCCTGGGTGGGAGACATTGAACCTAGAAGAGGTGAACTGGGACTATCACATTGGGGAAAACTTACCTAAATTGTAGGAAGACCCAAGCACCATATGTGAAGAGGGCAAAAGTAAGCATGAGAGTCAGGGTTCCATTGACAGTAATTGACATTGAGTTGGGACAGACTGGGCTTGAGTAAGGAATATGGGAGGGGAAGAAGGGCAACTGCAAAAGGGGATGAGGAGTGACTTCCTGAGCAACCGCTCAAGTGCCTCCTACAGCTACTTACATATATGGGCCAGAAGATAGATAATTAGTTGGGCCAAAATAGAATTGATGTTTCTCTTTATTTTCCTTAACCACCTATATTTCCCTTTATGTGTTTCCAACCAAATTGCAAATCCTTTGAAAATAGAGCCTTCGATCATTCTATTTACTTCCTTATAATCCCTACAGAATTTTTTGACATGGTTGATATCTAATTTGTATTATCAGTTATTGTCACAATAGTGTTATCTAGCCAGTTGCCAAAACTCAGTGGCGTACAGAATTCAGTACTTATTCTCAGCTCACGCATCTGTGCATCAGGTGGGATAAATGTACTCCGTGTGCCACATTTTGAGGCCCACACTGGAGAGGTGGTGGCAGTCTGCAGCATGTTCTCGTGGTCCTGTCAGAGAAGATCCCCAGGGGAAAGTGGAAACATTTGCATGACTCTTTTAAGGTCTAGACTCTGAACGGACACACTGCCATTTCTGCTCGTATTCAGTGGGCCAAAGTGACTAAAAAGACCCAAGTCTAACATCATCCCTGGATAGGGATGTTGACAACTCCCATGAACCCACTATACCATATATGTACTGATCGGTGTGGACATTGTTGAAACCGTAAAAGAAGAGGCAGCTAAGTCTTTCTGTTGGCACAGTGAGGTTACCAGAATTTAAGGCCATGAGCATCCTACCTGTAAACTGAGAAATAAAATAAAGAAAAGCAATAAAAACAATGACAATGGCTCAACATGGTATCACTGTCTGTATATATTTACAGAACTTTCCACCTCCTTTCTGGTTAGTTTGGCATTATGTTTAGACTGTTCGTAGTAGTGGGAAGAGCCAAATTCTCTTGGCTGTAGCTCCAGTTACCACTGAGAAGCTCATTATTTTCCCAGATGTCAAGACTTTGGTTTTAAACAATTGCAGGCTTAAAGACGACTCTCCAGTTTAAATTCCGTTCAGCAGCTCGTAGTGATTAAGTCATAGAAGTGTGCAATGAACCTGCATCATGATTTCTTTTAAATTTCCTACATTAAGAAAATCATAAATTAAACTAAGCAGGTACAGGTTGGGTTTCTGCTTAGGAATCCTATCAAACTCCTTTTGATTTTTATTTCTCCTTGAACTCTGTCTCTGTGTATATCATATAAAGTTCATGTTGGAAGAAAACTTAGCAGCAGAATGATGTGCTTATGCACTTATTAGCAAAGCTTAATACTTTTCTGATGCTGTTCATAAAGTAGGTAATACGGGCTCAAATTTCTGAGTTTAAAAGTGAGGATAACAATATTGCTCCTTGTCTACCTCCTCATATCTCTCTGTCTCTCACTTGCTCTCTGTCTCTGTCTTTATCACACACACACACACACACACACACACACACACACACACATTCACTGCCTCCCTAAACTCAAATTCTTGTTATAAGTTATTCTACGATATGAGGTTTGTGTCCATATTTCTTTGACCCAATTGTGAGAAGTATTTTCCAAGTTTATTTTGAATTGTCTTCTTGAGGATAATTAGAATAATAAGAACTTAGTGTTTTACAATGTAAATGCAAGTCAGAATACACCTAGAAATTTCTACATGAGCCCAAGAATGGAGAAAGGCTGCCAGGTCTTGGACTTCACCCCTGGCCTGATTAAGAAAGAGTCTTGCTGTACTGAAATAACGGAAGGGGAGCTTGACAGTTAAGGGTTATTATGGGCAAGCCTAAGACTACATACCCCGAGTGGTCTGCTGTGCCAATGGGGTTACATGGTGGTTTTATACAATTACCTATTTTAACTTGTTTGTCAAATACCCTAGCTGCATTGAAACGGAGAACATTTGAGTTCCCAGGAAATGGACATAAAAACAAAACAAAACAAATAAACAAACTATGAGTAAAAACCCAGAAAGATATAGAGCATTTGAAAGGAGGGTATTATGCTAAGTGAAACAAACCAGGCAGAAAAATACAGATTCCATATGTTTTCACTCATATGTGGATCTTGAGAAACTTAACAGAAGACCATGAGGGAAGGAAAGGGGGGAAAAATTACAGAGAGGGAGGGAGGCAAACCATAAGAGACTCTTAAGGACTGATAACAAAATAAGGGTAGATGGGGGGTGGGGGAGAGGGGAAAGTGGCTGATGGGCAGGGAGGAGGGCACCTGTTGGGATGAGCACTGGGTGTTGTATGGAAACCAATCTGACAATAAATTATATTTAAAAAAAAATGAAAGGAAGTCTAGCTTCAGGGCATAAACTGTGCTTTCAGTTTGTGTGCTGTCTCTAGCAAAACCAAATGCACTCGTGATGATGTTCTTGAAATTCCTGGCAGGGAAGTCCTTAAAAGGCTCCAGCAAGCAATGCTAGTATTAAATTCTTGTGGTATTATTAGTGCGTATAAATGTGTAAAAGTTAGATATATTTACTTATTGTGTTGTCTTTATTTTAGGTTATGTAAGAGATTATCCAATCACCTGTAATTTTCTTAGTTATCTCTCACTTAAATCCACCCATATGGGTTTTGCTGTAAGGTCCTAAGTTTTTTAACCATACATTATTTCCCCACATGTCAGAGCACAGTGGCATAACATAGGGATTATAATAACTTGTAGACTCTTGGACAAGAATGCTCGGGTTCAAGTCCTCATTCTGAACTTTCTGGTTGTATGGCCTCAAGACAGTCATTCAAACCTTCTTTGCCTCCGTCCCTTTGCCTGTACAGTGAAGGATAATAATACGTACCTCCTAGGATAACAGTCATGATTAAATGGGTTAATACATGTACAGCATGTTAAAAAACTGCCTGTAACCGAGTATATGCTCAGTAATGTTTCTTATTGTCATTTTTATAAGCCCCATGATAAATGACTCATCTTGGGTTTGGTGATAGTCTGCTTGATATTAACAAAGGGCAAGGGATCACCTTCTGTGTTCACTTACTGCCATACACTAAGGTCATTCACTCTATACCATAAACTTTCTCAGGAGGGTTTCTGATCATATATATATATATATATATATATATATATGAATTTTCCCAGACCTTGTTATATACACGAGGTTACATAACAATAATAAGAGGTTACATAACGATAATAATCCCAAATGCACAGAAGTAATGCAAATAAATTAAATTCTGTAGTGATTTTTGTTCTGTATGCTGCACACTAAGGACCTCACCACCTCTCCCAGCCTCAGTGCTTACTGCTGAGTTTCTAAGAGAGGGAGACACAGAATCTGAAGCAGGTTCCAGGCTCTGAGACGTCAGCATAGAGTCCAGTGTGAGGCTTGAACTCACGAACTATGAGATCATGACCTGAGTCGAAGTTGTATGCTTAACCGACTGAGCCACCCAGGTGCCCCCAGTTTAGAGTTCTGATCCATTAAGTAATACTAAGTGTGTATTTAGCTCCAGAGGAGCCATTTAGCTTATTTATACCTGTCCAATATCTTTGGAGTGACATTTCTGTGTTAGGGAAAATTCACACCGTGAGTCCTGCCTCTGTAAGGAGTCAGAATTTGCATCCCCAGTCTCCTAGCTGGGTTGCAGGGATGTCCTTGTGCTTCCCAGATCAGGCCCCTGTGTGCAGCTCTGACTGGGAAGCAGGCTCTACATGGAGCTTCTGTTCTGCTGGTTGGGGTTGAGGACCACAGAAACATCTCTCTTTGGAGGGATGGGGCCTGTTAACCTGAGATGCTTAGGGAGGAGTGGTCCTGGCACTGGCAGTGTAACATACTCAGATGCATAGGTCTCCAACTTTTAACTTTCGGGGACAGTGAGCCAGGCAGAGCTCCCTGAGCAGGCCAGTGTGCAAGGTGGTGAGCCCATTAGCCAAAAGCCCATTACTTCCTTGGTCACGGTTCTGTGGCAGTCTGGTATCTTCTTAATAAATACTCCTTGTTGGGGTGCCTGGGTGGCTCCGTCACTGGAGCGTCTGACTCTTGGTTTTGGCTCAGGTCATGATCTCAGAGTTCGTGAGTTCAAGCCCTGCATCTGGGTCCACGCAGCTGGTGTGGAGCCTGCTTGGGATCATCCTGCTTGGGATCCTCTCTCTCCCTCCCTCTCTCTCAATTTCTCTCTCTCTCTCTCAATCTCTCTCTCTCTCTAAGATAAATAAATAAACTTAAAAAAAATTGGACTTGGAACTATCAGAGTGAATTCTTAGTTTGTAGGCAAGAACCTGATTAATAAATGTTCTATTTTGCCTCTTTCCTGATATTTTTTTCTTGTTAAATGTTCCAATTAGAGTTTCCGCAAAATTTGGAAAATCATAGTTTGAAAACCTGGCGATAGATTTTAGGAAATCCCCTTATTTTACATTGATCCCACACTCCCTGATCCTTTACATTGAATGTTTGCATTGTTTGCTGGGTTCTTCTCTGGATGACCAGCCACATGTCACTTGCTCCTTCCTTGAAGTTTTGCTCAGAGAGTATTTTTTTTTATCAAGTTCTATCCTGACCACTCTCAAACTTCAGCCCACACTTTTTTTGCAGCCCACTTTTTCTAGCCTATTGTATTGTTTCCATACCTCTTGTTCCTTTCTAAATATTAAATGTATTATTATTATTATTATTATTATTATTTGTTTACTGTAATTACAATGTAAGATTGGGGGAGGGGGGCTTGTTTTCTTTGGTTGGTCGGTTTGGTTCCTCTTGAAGTGATTTATCCCAAGTGCCTAGAATAGTTCCTGGGATATCATAGATCTTCAGTAAATATTTGTTGGATGAATGTTGAGATATATCTACATATTTATAATTGTGCTTTGTTCTTTCACTTTTTAAAACACCTGGGCAGGTGAAAATAAATCGGACTTCCCCAGTGGTCAAAATGTGCAGCTAGGGTGTAGACTACCCTTCCTGACCACATCATTAGTGTCATGAATCAAGGCAAGTCCCACCTTTTTGATCCTGTTTCCTTGTTGCTTATGCTCCATTTAGTACTCCTCAGGAAAACAAACACAAAAGTGGAATATCCAGGAGGAAAACTGAGCAATGATGGTTCTGCTTTCAGATTTCTGCGTATGAGTGTGTGAGTGTGTGTGTGTTTCTCCTCTCTGTCGCATCCTTTCTTCTTGCTCATTTACAGTCATTCAGTTAAAACAATTTAAAACCTTAATACTAATTTCCAGGCATGAAGAGGGGACCCTAAGCCTCAGTTCTACAAGACGCTGATGGATTTACAACACAGCAAAGCCTTGAGCTGCTGTGGAACTTCCAGGGGCTTAAGATAACAAGTGAGCATTGGTGAAACTCCTAGGAAGCAACATAGACACCAGAAGCTATGCACAGATTGGTTGTCCAGAACTCCTACCATTAGTAATGATGCTATTAATATGATTACAACTTGGGGCGCCTGGGTGGCTCAATTGGTTGAGCGTCCGACGTGGGCACAGGTCATGATCTCGCGGTCTATGAGTTTGAGACCCGCATCGGGCTCTGTGCTGACAGCTCAGAGCCTGGAGCCTGCTTCGGATTCTGTGTCTCCATCTCTCTCTGCCCCTCCCCCACTCATGCTCATGCTCTCTCTCGCTCTCTCTCGCTCTCTCTCGCTCTCTCTCGCTCTCTGTCAAAAATAAACATTTATATACATATATACATATATGTATACATATGTATACATATACATATACATATACATATATATATATATATATATATATGATTACAACTTTTGTTTAGCTCACAAACAAAAATGATCCATGATGACATTGAACATTACTATGGGATCTGGATTCTAGATTATGGAGGAGAGGACTGAGCAGTGTCAGAAGGAGCTAGAGATGAAGAGATTTCTTCCCATTTCTTGGACCCAAAGCCACCACTGGTAAACATATCACATACACAATATTTTACCCTCGTGTTGCCGGAACTCACCCACTGGAAAAATCTCTCTAGGCCACTTGAACATGGCTTATCTAAGCTAGGACTTAGAAGCAAAGCAATTCATTTGAACTAGTGTTTAATGATTTGCAGCTGTTTGAAAGTAGGGAAAATGGATTTATACCCTTGAGAATTAGTCTTTAAAAAGAAGGTACTCGCTAACAAACATCTCTAACTGGAATTCTAGCTTAAAAGATAATAAGGGGGCTTGGGACATTATAGGCAGAGTCAGGAGTGGTATTTTGGCATGAGTTTGGTCCTTCAGGCTGACCTCCCTCTAACTCGGTAATGCTAAGACTCTTCTGCTCTTCACAGCATCTTCCTTATGTTTTTCCAATGACCTACTGATTCTTGGAAGTTCCAGATTGTCACTTCTCTCCCTGCTTGCCTCAGTGACTTTCATAAGGGTATTAGCACTGAGAGCAATTCTTGGAAAGTTGTTGCTATCTGTGCATACACGAATGGTGTGTAAATTATGTGTTTGTAAATCAGAAGTTGCATGTGCAATTGAATCTTGACTTGGCGAAATTCCCACCTAGTAACATTATCAGACAAGTATTATTCTACTTTAAAATGGTACGCCATTAAAAAATGGCCCCTCGTAAGCATTTCTTTCATTTTTTAAATAATCACATATTAACTGCTTGTTGTATGATAAACAGAAACAAAACAGCAATTTCCAAAGGAACCTGGATGTAACTCCATGAAGACAAAAATGCATAATCCATGTCTGCCTACAACCCATCACTTGGATTCTTATGATAATTATCATTTTTTGAGTAATAATTTTAATCTTCTGACATATTCCCAGTTATAAAGGAAAATTCCAACAGATTTTACTGAACTTAAAAAAAAATAAATTGCCAAAAACAAGACTCCAAAATAGTTTTCTGTTTATTATATAAACCTGAAATCAGAGTTTATATACCAGATGTATAGGTTAAATATGACATTCAGAAGGAATTATTCGGCCCACCCACACAATTGATCTTCAGAAGGTTTTATTGTTTTCCTTCTAGTCTTTGAACTTGGAATATATGACCTCTGTTTAAACAAATTAGAAGCTATGGTAATCCAGGGTACCACCATTCTTTCTTCACCTTAGTGTCCCCCTGCCCTCAGAGTCTATGAGAAACTGAGACCAATCTTGGCCCTCATGCTGTTATTTTACCTTTGGTAATTTTATAAGGAAATTAATTATTGTATCTGTAAGTTAAAAAATTTTGGTCTGAAATCTAGCCCAATTTAATTAATTGTGATACCTGCCTGATTTGAGTTTGTGACCCTGTCTCTGACCATTGTGATTAACTCGTGTCCCACTACATAAATACTTTTCATGACAGTGTTGTTTTTATCTATATCTTTATATGTATATAGATATGGGTATGGATATAGATATATAGATACAGATGTGTGTATATGGATACATAGATTTGTATGTATGTAGATAGATAGATAGATATACAGGGAGAGAGAGAAAGAAAGAAAGAAAGAAAAAGAGAGAAAGAAAAGAAGGAAGGAAGGAAGGAAGGAAGGAAGGAAGGAAGGAAGGAAGGAAGGAAAGAAAGAAAAAAAGAAAAGAAAGAAAGAAAGGAAGAAAGAAAGAAAGAAAAAGGAAAGGAAAAAAGAAAAAGAAAAAAAAGAAAAGAAACAAAGGGAGAGAAAAGGAAAGATGAGAAGAGAGGAAGTGAGAGACAGAATATATATAGTATGTGTATGTATATATGTATAGATACATATTACATATATATAAGTATATATGTATATCTATCTATCTGTCTATATATATGTATATTCTTCAAGACACTTTCGTCTCAGCTTCTGACACCCTCTGCAAACTATCTTGTCTTTCAGATGGAACACCATTTACCTGGTGGATTGGGCGGTCTAATGAAAGGCACCCTTACTGGGGAGGTGCCCCTCCTGGGGTCCAGCAGTGTGAATGTGGCCTGGATGAGAGTTGCCTGGACATTCGACACTTCTGCAATTGCGATGCTGACAAGGATGAATGGTAATGGGGATCATGATCTTTCTGCAGTTGTGGAGGAAACACATTAATTGATGCATAAAATTTCCCCCAATGGAAAAAGACATGGTTGAGAAATTCAATATAAACTAGGTCCCCCTAATGATTGTGATTGTTTGTAACTTGGAAAATTGCCAGCTCTAGTACTTTTAGGGCTATCACTGAGGTTTGTAACATAAAACATGTCACCTCATCACCACCTTCTAGTCTGAACGTTCGTTTTTTTCACAACAGAATGAACTGTAACATTAAGCTTTGCCATGTAGTTGGTGTTTCTATAATGTGTGGAATATAGCTTCTGGGAGAGAGTGGGGGAGGTAGAGATGTGTAATCATACAAACTGTGTCTTCATTCTCCCATTTTCCCACTGATGTTTCAGTCACCGGCCCACCCTCTCCTGGCCAATACAATGATAACAAAGGAAATTTATATTTATTGAACATCTACTTAATCTTCACACAAAAAAAACCCATACTAATTCCTTATAATTGTCTCACTTTTGCATCTTGAGGTTGAGGAATGTGGTTTACAGAGAAGTTGAGTAAGGTGACTGACCCACATGTATTAAGTGACGGATGCAGAATTTGAACTCAGTTATGGCTGGGGCCAGCGTCTCTCTTCCTCTCCCCTACCTTATTACTTTTGTAAGGTTAAGGCCCTTTGTCCTTCAAGTGAACTACCTGTTTTTCACTGTATTATGAAAATACAGAACATTTCCAAGACCATTTTGTTGTCACTGAATTTCAGGCATTCTTTAGTTTTGGCTTTGTAATTTTGCTTGCTTCATGAAATTCTGCTCAATTAAGAATTCCTAAGTCCAACTGCTTTTAACCCACTTAAAAAATTTTAAGTACTTTTTCTCTGGTGTTTAAATTGATAACAGCAGAGACTGTTTTGAATAAAGCTTAAGGTAGAGTCAAAATCTAAATTCAATGAGGAAAGGACCAAACACCTCCACCAGGTTCTTCTAGATGGGCCACCCTTTCAGAACGCTGTAGGGCTGCCTGGGCCCTGAGGCAAGTTACCTCAAAATCCTCACATGGGTAAAATCAAACAAAGTTGACTGGAGGTAGGATGGACTTCTCCATTCTTTGGGCCCCCACTTTACCCCACGGTGCCTTCTATCATAATGTCATGAAGACCTGCAATCAATTATAACTCATATTTTGGATAGAGACTATGTCTTTTAATATTATATCCCTCAGGATCTATCCCTTGTGCAGTAGAAACTCAGTGGTAGTTAACTGAATAAATGAATTTAGAAGACCTCTGAGGATGAGAGATGACCACAAAATGGCTCCTCCAAAGCTTGAGAGATTTTTGTGGAAAAGTTAAATGGTTTTGTTGCCAGGAAAACATAGTCAAAATGATCTGCAATCAGCAGCTTAGAATC
This sequence comes from Panthera tigris, assembly GCF_018350195.1. Taxonomy (NCBI): domain Eukaryota; kingdom Metazoa; phylum Chordata; class Mammalia; order Carnivora; family Felidae; genus Panthera; species Panthera tigris. The sequence goes on along the minus strand of NC_056667.1, from coordinate 112,973,845 downwards.
ACTCACTTTTGCATGATTCATTAATTCCCCTTCTCTATGCTTGACATCAGAAATTATAGATGTATACACCTAAATGGAAACACCTTTCTTTCATTATGTATAGTCAGAGAAGTTGATATGGGGCAGTAGAATATAAAGAGAAGGTGAAGTGTTTCTCCTAATTACCTTCAATTCACTCCCTAGTGGCTGAACTCTTTGATCTTTGCTCACTGTTTTATTTCCTGTGGTGTGGCCCTTTGCATACAGGACACTGCCTCAGTGCCTTTCCTTCCTAGGGAACAACTGACCAGGACTGGGCTTAATTTATTAAGCAATGAGGGGCAGTGGGAGAGAATGACATCATATTACTTAAAAATAGGCCACCATGTTGATATGTTTCCACACTCTCTTCTCTAGGATTTTCCACTGACTCTCTCTTTTACTCAGATTACACCCTCTTCCTTGTTTGACCTGCTCACTAGTTGACTAAGCTTTGAGCCCTTTATAAAGTGTTGACTCAACTTCATCATCTAGGCTGTACCCAGAGGAACACTTCAAAATGTCCTTTCTGTCAACTCTGGTGTCATCATACCTCTATCAACATAGAAGTTACTGCATTTTTCATATCCTTTTCCAGTTCCTTTAAAGCCAGGGGAAAAGCGCCATTATCTGCCACTTTCTGTGGCAAACAACCTTTATTAGAGGCAGCAGCATTTTATTTTAGATATAAATTTTGTTCAACAACCCACATAGCAAAGATCAAGAGAACTGATCAGACCTTTCTTTTGTAAAGATGCCTACTTCACCAAGACTAGAATAACACATTGAGTGTCTCAGGGCAAAATCCAGGTGAGATCAGGTAGTTCCTTCTGTCATTCTTATGAAGGAGCAGAGGCTGAGATTCTGATTTAACTCTTCTGGATTTCATTCCTTTGTCTTCGGACAGTCACACACTCTAATATATTGAGTCTGGAAAATACCCTGTTATAGAAGCAACTGCATGTACTATTCCATTTGACATTTACTCACATATCACCTGTTTATTGAGTGCCTAGTCTATGCCAGTCAAGCAGTCTGCTTTGCAGAGAAAGCCAAAGGCATTGTAATCTCTGCCCTTGAGGAACTCACGGAACAGTGAGGGGGAAAAATAGTTAGTTAGCAATATATGGATCTTTGTGATGAATTTGGTAATAGAGATAAGTATAGATGTGCCCAGACCCGTGGTGGATATGGGCTGGGACAAGTGGCAATTAGGTTTTGAAGGACCGAAAGAAGTTAGCTAAAGTTAGTATAGTATGGGTAGGTAGAACCTTCATATGCTCAGACAGGGAAATGTGAAATAATATAAAAATCACTACTTCTCCTACACACAAATATTTTGGTGTGATTGTTGCCCCGTTTTCATGTGGGGGATTTATAAGAGAGGAAGACAGGAAAGAAGACTAAATCCAGATCAAGAAGCTTCTTGTATTTGAAATAGTAATGAGATCCCTTTGTCTATACCAAGATTGTGGACACAGAATATCCTTTCCAATATGAACCCTGCCAGAGCCTTGTGGAAATGCATTCATCACTTATCTATTCAAGTCTATTATTTAATGCAGAAGAGAAAAGGATAAAAGCACACAGGATTGTGAAATAGTCATGTTTTTGTTTTTCTTTTTTTTAACATTCTTCCAACCACATTCTTAGCTTCCATGTGGTCAAGCTGGCTTTCCACACATCTCAAATTTTTGTTTCAGAAGAGAGTGCCCTATTAGTATCGCTGGTGTTTCAAAATGCTCCTAAGAAACCTCAAATGTATTTATCTTGTACAGTTCCCTCAAGTTTCTGCTTTTGGTAAAATTGGTCAGAAAACTGATTTGGGCTGGTGGAACATCTAGCTGATAGCATTTTGATGTATTACAACTTCTGGGTAATATTGTCGCTTAAAAATGTTACCTATCATGAACTGAAGTGTTCTTGGCATTTTATGTGCTCTATTTCATAGCATCATCCCCACAACGCTTGAGGTGGGTTTTATCATCTTTTTTGCCCAGAAAAGGAAACTGAGGCTCTGAGATGGTAACCTCAGTTCAGATCACGTGCCTAAGGGGGCAGAGTGGGATTCCTGCTGAATCCAAGGATACTCTTGGTGACTACATAAAAGGAGCCACCAATTTGAGATTTTCAGTTGTGACAGCAGGTGGGGATGCCAGAGACCTCTCCCAGGGCTTCTCCAATCACACCGTGGCAGCCTGTAGGTTTCCTTTTGCTAAAACAGGCTGCTCTGGGAGGCTCAGCCATCTTCCAGGCCTCTGGTAGTTGATAATAGTTTATTCTGTTTTAATCAACCTCTGGAACTGAATACATTGCTGCCAGACCAAGTAAAGGGGGAAAATGAGCATGTGGTGGGTGGGAGGGGAGGTGAGTCAGCCCAGAAGACAGAGGTGGATGGAGGGGAAAGAAGAACTTGACAAACACCAAAAGCACAACTCTTTCTTAGAGTAAAGGGAAGCGTCAGGTAGGCATCACGGTCAGGTGTTCTATCTCCAGGGGTTTCTGTCTCAGCCAGAGAACTAAACAGAAGGAAAAAGAAAAAAAAAAAAAAAGGAAGAGAAATGAGTAACAGTTTTACAGTCAATGATTGTAAAGGAACTTGTTTCCAACTTAGTGGTTTGACGTATAGAAATCTTGCCAATCGGGTGTTTTCTGATCCCATTACTTCAAACTGATGGACTGTGGGGAATAACGGAGGACACTGGGGGCAGTTCCAGGCTGGAGACAGCACAGGGACAGTGGGGCTGTGTGGGTGGGAAGCTGTCAGCCAAGTAGAGGGATCCAATGGGAGGAGGGATCCAATTGGAGGAGGCAGGGAGAGCCTCCTAGGGGTCCCTGTTGGTGGGGGCCCATGGCCCTAATGAGGACTTTGCTCAACCAAACAACCAGGTGGAATTGAAATGAAGCTCTGTTGCTTAACAGTAGAACATTTTTAAAAATTTATTCATAAGAAAGTATAGACATTTTTATATGATTTTCAGTAACTCTGTTCTTTGCCTTTTGTCCTTGATGTACCCTTACATAAAGCGATATGGTACAAGATAGGAAGAGAAAATGGTGTAAGGTTTAAATTCTGGTCATCTGGTCATCCAAAAAAAGGGAACCTATTATTCTGTTTCTTAAAAAAATATATATACAGGATATTTTTAGATTTTTTTTTCAGTATATGGAATCCTAAAGCTTCAAACCATTCTTTTGCCATTGATTCCACTTCTCTACCACAGAGAAATTATTTAATAAATGGTGTCAAATCCATGAATGAACAATTGAATGTGTTCCGTTGGGCATATTTTTACTTTCCGTAGGTCAGGCCATGGTCATTGTAGGATTAACTGATCTTTATTTCATTGTTAGCTGTTATCCAGCTTTTATAACCTCACAAGAAACATTCACCCAAAGTTTAGCCTAAACTTTCCGCCACACATTCATTTCCCTTCTGGCTCTCAAAGAGTAGTTGGAAGTGGCCACTGTGCTCCAAAAGTTATCTTTTTATACATTTGCCTTCAACTTTTCTCTTTGGTAACTTCACATCTAATCCAGTCCCAGGACTTTGACCTTCACAAAGACCCTTCCTGCTTTTCCCGCAAGATTTACTGAGACAGTTGCCTTCAGGAGGAGGATGCTGGATACACCCAAGGGGTTTAGGATTCTGCTGTTCCCTCACATAGGCTGTTCTGTGGTCTTGCAGACCTCCTTTCCTCAACCTTCTACCCCTGAGATTCCCAGACTTGGGACAGGAATGGTGCCTCATTCTTGGTAGTGTCCTAAGATGGTGCAGGAGTCCTGAATCCTGAGAGAAAGGAAAGGATCACCTCAGAAAACACTAAGATTCTATGTTCTTTGCTGGTTAAATTTTATTATTCATGAAACTGTTTATGAGCTGTTCTACTGCCTATTGAGTTTTGAAAGTGCGTTTGTTCCTAGCAGGCAGAAATTATGAAAGCTTTATCTGTATTTTTACTTGCACTCTATGAATTCCCACATGCATCTAGTACTATAATCAGGGCCTGTACCTCATGTTAGAGAGAAGTATGCATGGCACATGGTAGGTCCTTCATGCATTGACTGCTGAAACAAGGAATGAAATAATGAATCCATGGGGTTTCCTTTCTCCCCATCCTCTCTCCCTGGCCAAATATGCCCTGCACTTACTAGCTATTGTCTGCTGTTTAATTCATTACATTTCCACTTAAAATGTATATCTTGGGGCAACTTGCTTTGGCTTGTTTAAACTATCCCATGACTAGATTTCAGATCGTTTTTAGACAGAATGTGTCATGGTGCATCTATTCTCTCAATAGAAAGCATCACATACTCAAGAAAAGAAGGAACAGCACAAAAATGGGGGAAAAGAACCTATATCCAGAGGGTGATAATTCAAAAGTATATCACATCATTATTTTATAGAATTCTAAATGGAGTGAAATAGTTGATATCTTACCAAAGACAGCATTAGGGATTATTTTCTGTTTGTTTATTTGTTTGTTTTAGTTTAGTGCTGCCACCATCTATCATTTCTTGGGAAAATATTCAATATAAGGAATTTAAGACCTGTTGGTTCTAGAAGACAAAGCTCAGTTATAAAATACTTGTTAGTGTTTTAGACTCAGACTTTTATTACATCAGTTCTCTGTCAGGCTGTACAAATACAGTCTCTAAATTGTCTGTGGAATCGCATTACTTGGGTAATTGCAAAATTGTGAGTATCAGAAATAGAACTCGAAGTCAATATGAAGGTTAAGAGTTTGCATTTATATAGTATATTTTATATAACATTTTGATTCGGATTGTTACTGTATAACAATATATTATAATTATACTGAAAAATGCAGTGGGACTTTGGCTTCTATTTTCATTTGCATACTTATCACTAAGTGTACAGCATTACTCACCTAACAGTAGCTCTTACTCAGATCCAAATTACATGAGCTGCTTACCTCTTTTATCTGCTCTGCAAATTTGCTCACAATTGTCAGTTCTGACTCACCCAATTTAGGTTTCTATATTTAACAAAGCATAAGGGGAATATTTCTCTTGATTTTATTTTAAATTTTAGGAGCTCATTTTCATAAAATAAATCCATTCTATTATATACTGACTATAAAAACTCAAATGTTTCAGAAATATTTAAGCAAAAAAGTAGAATCTCCTTCCTCACCACCACTTGGAATCCATACTTGTGCTCTGTATATATAATCTGACACCTAAAGATAATAGTTGGGCACATAAGGTACTTCTACATATAAATATCTTCCTATGTGTATGTCATATTCACTAAATGTGAGATCATATTGGGGTGCTTGGGTGGCTCAGTCAGTTAGGCGTCTGACTTCAGCTCAGGTCATGATCTCGCAGTTCACGAGTTCAAGTCCTGCATGGGGCTCTCTGATGACTGCGCAGAGCCTGGAGCCTGCGTCAGATTCCGTCTCCCTCTCTCTCTGTCCCTCCCCCCACTCAAAAATAAATCAACATAAAACATTAAAAAAATGTGAGATCATATTAAACATATTATTCTGCAGCTCACTTTTCTCACATAAAATATGTCTTGGAGAGCTTTTACTTGGCATCATTAAATAAGCATGAAAACAAGTATATCCTGTCCATTTTAATAGCTGCAAAGTATCCATAGTATGTCTGTATCATAAGTTATTTTACCGTTCCTTTATGATAAACCTTTTCCTTGTCAGTGACTTTTCAGTCTTAGGGGGAAAAACGCTGCAGTGAACATTTTTGAGTCTTGATTTGCAAGACTCTTTGAAAATTATTATTTCTACTGCATAGACCCTTAACTTAAAATTGTCAAATTATCCACTTTTCTATTTTGGTAGGTGTGGCCAAATTGCCAAAGGGACTTAGGATGTTACCCAGACCACAAAGGGGATCAGTTCAGATCTGGACGCCCTGACTCTGGGGGACATGCTCCTCTACCTGAGGAGGAATATGCAGAACTCAGTAGAGGCAAACATGGCCACAGAGAGAGACATCAGATACAACTTCTTTTTGCTCAGAACTTGCTGGACACCTTAGCCAAGTGTGGACAGCTGTGATGGGCCCCAGGTGATAATGAGTTCCTCTCCACTTCCTTCTCTCTGCCTTGGTCATTTCTGCCATGACTGGTATTGCTTCTGAGGTCCATGGGGACCCTCTAGGCTAACTACAGATAAATCCTAGTGTTTTCTGCATTTTTCTCAAACTGTAGAGTCTTCATCATTAAGAACAGGAGGAGGAGGAGAAAAAGAGTAGGAGAGGGAAGGAGGAAGAGAGAAAATAGTTCTATCTCCTTTGTAAATCTGCCTTATAGATTTGCAGTAAAAATAGGATGAACTAATACCCATAATACACCTGGAGCACACAACTGGGGTGCCTGGGTGGTTCAGCCGGTTAAGCAGCCGGCTATTGATTTTGGCTCAGGTTGTGATCTTGTGATTCCGTAAGATTGAGCCCCACACCGAGCTCTGTGCTGACAATGTGGTGCCTGCTTTGGGGTTCTCTGTCTTCCTCTCTCTTTTTCCCTACCCTTTTCACACTCTCTCTCTCTCTCTCACTCTCTCTCTGTCTCAAAATAAATAAATATACCTTAAAAAAAAGAACACACAATTGTAGCTACCTTTGCTGGCAGCACCCTCATTTTCTGGATATAAAATGTAATTTATCTCTAAGTAACATTTTATTATGTAATGAGATGACCAAATCCTGGATTTGTCATTTAAGTAACTATACAGCCTAAATCATTTAGCCTCTCTGAGCTTCAGGTTCCAATTTTTTTTAAAGGAAAGAAAGAAAGAAAGAAAGAAAGAAAGAAAGAAAGAAAGAAAGAAAGAAAGAAAGAAAGAAAACGGGGAGGGGAGAAGGGAAAGGAAGGGAAGGGAAGCAAAGGGAAGGGAAGAGAGAGAGAGAAGAGAAGAGAAGAGAAGAGAAGAGAAGAGAAGAGAAGAGAAGAGAAGAGAAGAGAAAAAAGAAGAAGCATATCTCTGGTATCTCTGTTGAGTCCTGGCTGAGTTAGCAGTAACTTCTGCATCTAGCTGATGTGCCATGTATTTATTTCTCAAAAATTTGTTAGTCATCATTTTTATTATTTTCCCTAGTTTTCAGTGTCTTAAATAAATGGGAGGAAGCAATATTAATTTATTGAAGTTAATTTCTAAGAAAAAAATACCTACATCTATGTCATAAAATAAATAGAATTAAGTAGCACACTGGAACACTCATAGGTGAAATGAGGAAAGAACAATGAAGGCCCCTCTCCCCAAAGACAGGGCTGCCCTCTGAAAGTTCACTAGTTAAAATCATCCTGTAATGGATGGGTCTTCCCGCAACAGAAATAAACCAAGAGATTGCTTGTAAATGTGTAACCGAAGAGTTTGTGGGCTCCCAGAACTCCTGTCAAGGTGACCCCCGTGTAATCTCAGGGAATGCAGGGCTGGAAAATGATTGCAAATTAGTAAACTGAAACCTAGTCAATTGAATTGTATCTGGTGTGGAGAAAGCCTGTGTGAACGGAATGGGGATGGTCAGCCGGAGACCCACGAGGACAGCTCAAGGACTCAGGGTCAGTGCTATTATTCCAGCACGGTTCAGAGAAGATGTAGGCTAACTGTGGGAAGGAGCAGTGTCCCCATGCAAAGGAGGGAGACAAGGAGACCAGAGGAGCAGGGTGATGACAGCAAAGGTGTGCTGTTCAAATCCTGGCCTCTCCACTTGAAAATGATGCACCCTAGGAAGTTCGGTCACCTCTGTGAAGCTCCACTTCCTCTCCTGCACAAGGCAGGTGATGATTACGGCATTGTCATAAGGATGTTCTGTGGACTAAATGACAGCATGTGTGAAAATCTACTTTTATGCTCACATGGCCAGGGAAAGGCAAGAGGCAGCTCCCACGTTCACATTCAGTGATAGGAGGCACTCAGCTGAGCCCCAGAGCCAGCAGTAGGTTCTAAGAATAGCAGCCTTAAACTGGAGTAATGCCTCTGACCCCTGGGTCATTTACTTCAGAACTCACCCTCCACGGGGACGCCTGGGTGGCTCAGTCAGTTAAGCGTCCGACTTTGGCTCAGGTCATGATCCCGATGGCTTGTGAGTTCAAGCCTCACGTCAGGCTCTGTGTTGGCAGTATGGAGCCTGCTTGAGATTCTCTCACTCCCTCTCTTTCTGCCCCTCCCCTGCTCGTTCTCTCTCTCTCTCTCTCTCTCTCAAAAATAAATAAACATTAAAAAAATTTTTAGAAATAACACTCTGTAAAAGGTAATTGTGGTTTTAATAAGAATTTTATTGTACACTCAACCCTGTTAAATATTTTGGAAGTTGGACCATACCTCTAAGAGACAGAGACCTCTTATCATAACCAACCAACTTTTAAATAAGAGTAGGAATCATGGTTCACATTGCTGAGTATGTTTCTGGGAGTCTTATGGTGGAGAATGAGAGCAGGAAGACAGTAGTGAGCTTGACACCAGAAAGCCAATGTAGGTAACCATCACCAAGGCCTGGGCGAAGACCCATGAGCTCCCTCTAAATAAAACTGAGGCCTGGAGGGTGAGGATAAGGCAGTTGGATGGAGAGACATAAAGCAGGTGAGCTTGGTGGAAGTGGTTGATGAAGAATGAGGGAGGAGTGAGACAAAGAGAGAAGACCTGTGTGTGTATGGCCTCAGTCACTGGGAGAATGGGGCCGTGTCCTTCACAGGACTGAGTAACACAGACAAGTAGAGGAACAGATCCCTGGAGCAGCGACAAGTGGAGGGGGCTGGGGCATATTCGTTAGAGATGACAGTTGACATCCAAGGAAGGTGTTCGGTAGGCAGCTGAAAGACTATGTGTTCATTGTGTCTGTGACGGGAAGGAAGGCAACACTGTGAAATGCTGCCACAGAGTGGAATGAGTTGGGGGCTGACATATTCATGGAAGTTAGCAATTCAGTGAGCGGGGCTGCCATGGCATGAAAGGAGAGAAGGCTGGTTGGGGGAGAAGAGGGCCAGGAGATAAAGAGGGAGAATGCAGACAGTTCTGTGAAGAACTTTCCTGGCACTAGTGAATGCTACTTCTGTTCATATCCAGAGCAGATCAGTCAAACCAGGCCTCCAAAAATCTCCATCTGTGGTAGTGTTTTCTTAATTAATTTTATACTCATAAAATCTTGAGGGTCATGAAAATTTCCTAATAATAAGGTAATATTGGGTGGACTTTGGCTGTATTCATAATACCCAGTCCTGGTTTTGTTTTCTCCCATCTATTTGAGAAGAGCACTCTGGTTTCAAGTTTCTAGAATGTTTTAGAAGAACTATAGTTTCTGACATGTTTAAATATTTGCAAAATTGTCTTGTTTTGCCCCTCATGTTTCTTATGCTGGGAATAGAAAACAAGCCTCCAGACATGTTCTGGTCAGCATAGGGAACAGGGGAATAGATATGGCCTCCTGGTGTGGACTTGCATATGTGGCCACAGTCGATGCTTGCATTCGCTTTTTTGACAACCAAGTGAGAGCCAACCTTCAGTCTAATCCCCTATGTCATTTTTATTAGGAAGTCTTAAGAACGAAGACCAAAGGGAAATAATTGCCTTAACCAAAGTTAGGATGGAATTACTGGCAAGCATCAATACAGTTCTTCAGACTTGCAAACTTGCTCATGGGCATTTAGTTGGCCATTCTTCCCACCCAGCCATGGAAGGTGAAGGGCATTATGTCACCAGCTCAAGGGAAGGGTGTGCTGAGGGTCTTGAGACTGATGCACTCAGATTCACGCACAAGGGCTTCAAAGTTAGCTGGGGCCTTAAGGTTTTGCATAATTTTCTAGATTTTTCTACCTTATGCATAATGATATTTATTTATTTATTTATTTATTATTTATTTTACTTTGGAGTGACTGAAAGCAATAAGAATGTAAAAAGGAAACAAAAATCTCTCTTGATAGGTTGAGTTACCCAAATGACTCTACTAAAAGCAGCTTACCGAGCAGAAGTGAACTAAAATTGGCTGATGAAAAAATAAATGACAGCATGTGACTTTTCACCATATTTTACCTGTGATTCACTAAAGAAATCAGTGGCCCCTTTTTGCCTCTGCAATTCTGAATTTGGTAAAATCCCAAGATGCAGATAATAAAAGGAAGGGGAGACCACATTTCCTCTTACATGTCCTTTCATTGACCCTTGTGTGTTTCCTGAGGACCACATGTCTGTCCCTTGTACCCTTGCAGCCTCCAGAAGCTGGAGTCACTGACTGCCTTCTGCTCATTCATGCCAACCGTGAAGCTCCCTTTATTTTTCTTTAAAAAATTCTTTTTATTTCACTTTTTTAAAATTTCAAAGCTTACAGGGAATTCTAATAATTATTGAATCCCCACCTTGTGTTAGTGTGTGGTTTTATATATGTTATCTCCTTCCATTTATATAGTATCAAATTGATATTATTAAAAAAACAAATTGATATTATTATCCCCATTTTAGAGGTAAGGAAACTGAGGCCCAGAGTGACCTCACTGACATTTTATAACTAGTGTCTTGAGACACATGGATTCAACCCATAACTGTCTGGTCAAAATGGCAGTGCTTTTCCACTACAACACAATGGCTTCTGCACTTATGAGGTACTTAAGTGCCCTGTACCCTTAGGAATAGGCTCGCATATTGTTCCGAAGGAAGACAAAGTCTATAAAATGTGTGCCCTTAAGAAGGTAAGTTCAAACAAAAGAGAAAGGAAAACAAGTCAATGTGTGGAAAGAAATGTATAGCTCTAGACTCCCTACTTATCACTAGGCACCACCCTAATTTGTATCACTGGGTATCATCGTATGGTTAAAATCCACCACCAAAGCCCCCAGGTATCCTACCCATTGATGCTTTGAAATCATACCTATCACTCACAAATTGAATTAAATCCACTTTTCTTCTCCCTGTGACATTAAGAGCATGAATAAATACGCAAAATATTGTTGATACCTAGATTGCTCATAGACTGCACACAACCCTCACCTGCATTTTATTGGCCAGTGCAGTGTTGGCTCCCACCATATCCTTCCTTCCTTCCTCCCTCCCAATCACTTTCTTCCTTTCTTTCTCTCTTTCTTTCTTTCTTTCTTTCTTTCTTTCTTTCTTTCTTATAGAATTTTAAATCCTTTGTCAAGGTTTGAAAATTGAGAAGTTTTACATTAATATTCCAGTCTGACCCACTTGTTTTACATTCATGAATATCATTATTACTTGTTACTAATGGATCCACTGTCTCCTTTAGCCAGAACAACTGTTTTCGACCAGTTTTCCTCTCTCTCTCTCGAACGTATGTGTCAGGTTCCATTTATTATCTAACACAAAACTGGCTTCACTCATTTTTATTACTTATTTGGCCCTTGTAGGGAATTACTCATTTGGCCCCTGTGTCTATCATAATTCAACAACTTTGGAAAGCAACTTCCTTTTTTTTTTTTTTTTTTTTTTTTTAGTTGTCAGATTTAAAAAAAAACCCATTTTTGGTATTGTGTCTTGCATCATCAAACTTTTTTCTCTGTTATTTGGAAGAGATTTTTATCCTTAGAGTGCTATTTGTATATTACAGCACTTTAACCCAGGACATCAAATTGAGGCAGACAAGGTGTCAAGTGTGTAAGGGAGGCAGTAGTTAGCATTGATGGACAGGCTTCAGAATCAAACATTTTCACCCTGAAAATGAAAGTGGAGAGAAAATCCTAAAACAAAATGGTTTCTTCAGGGTTGCATATGTGTTTGTCTGTATTCTACTTTGACTATGTGGGATTTGCTTTGAATTCTCTGCTTGAAAAGATATTGGAGTATGAAGACTAAAATTTTATTCTGTGTCTTTGTAACATTCATAGAAATCCTTTGAAACATAAACTAAAGTCTTATGCCCGGCCCTTTGAATGGCCTCTAAATATGGTACTCAAATAGTAGAAAATGGATTAGTGCATTTCTTTACCTTTTTGGCTACTTGACCTGAAGGGTATGTGTGCAGGTGAATATTTCATTTATTTATAACCAAGATGGATTGGTAGGTTTTTCTCCAAATCTCGTGAGTTGGATGCCAAAACTTAACATTTAATTTTCTGTAGTGTTTTGTATAGTAGGCGATATTCAATACAGAATCATAGCTGGAGGTGTGAAAAAATGGATTGACTTGTCTGAGGCTGCAGTGGGTTCAGGGACAAAGATAAGAACTAAAATGAGTATTACCACCACCATTTCTGAACAGTTACCATAGCTCAGGCACCATGCTAAGTGACTATATGATCTCATTTAATTTGTTCAATAACTCTGTGGTATAGACTTTATCTCCATGTTAAAATTGAGGACTGCATGGAATCTCAGAAATAAAATGATTTGCCCAAGTTAAAACAGCTAGGAACTGGGGACTTGGGGTTCCAGAACCAATCTGTGTGCTTCTAAAACTATGTCCTTGAAGCATTACATCACATTACTGCTGCCAGGCTTCCCAGTTAAGAATTTGGGATACTGTTTTCTTGGTCTCTAAACTCAGAGATGTACATTCTATATAATGCTAATGAAATATAACATTGGTTTTGAGTGTGTTTTGAGTGTTTCGTTGACTTCTTTGTGACTACAGAGAGACAACCAGTATGAATCTGCTTCTTTGTGTTGTTGTTACTTTGCCTTGAATGTTGGTGCGTGGTGCTGGGTCTCCCAATTCCCAGGCACAGGCAAGATGATCCATCCAGTGCTTAACTGAGGTTGTATAGGTGGAGGGTCCAGCCCACTCTGTGGGGTTCTCAGACTGCCCCCATAGGATTGAGTTTGGCTTGCCATTTAAAGTTGGTAGCATGCCTGATGGATGAAGCATGGTCATGAAAAATGTCCCATCATCTTTTCTAGCAGGGAACCTGATGCTCAGATCAGTAAAATGGAACAAGACCATAACGCAGAGTTTGCCTTGCACGCTTAAAAAGGTTATTGAAGAATGTTGGTTACTATCTCAAGACTCGCTGTGGTATAAAACATTTTGTATTTTTTTTGCCCCCTGTGTTTCAGAAATTTCAGTCTTTTGTTAGTCATGAGTTTCAAATTATCATGTCAGGATGAAATACACAATATACAGGCATCTTCAAAGTCTTAAAATATATGTGTATACATATATGTTAAATTTACACCAGGCTATTTATGGCACGCTTGTTAAATTTAGATGCAGGGTAGATACCGAGCATGTGACTGAGCCTCTGCCCCTTGTGTCCTGTGAACTTAGGCAAGTTATCTGATGTCTCTGAGCCTCAGTTTCCTCATCTGTGAGGGAAAATATTGGTACCCACTGCATAAGGGTGCTGTCTGGGAAAAAAATATCCGCTGGTATGTTTCTGGCTCCAAATATTCATTCAATGCCAGTTTCTTACCTACACTTTTATTCTCTCAGTTATTAAATGGTTTGTCCTTACCATGAGTCAAAAAACACACCTTTAAAAAAGGGAAAAACAATAGCTTCATCCATTTATTTTTAACTTTTTTTTTTTTTTTTTTTTTTTGCCACAGGGTGACTAGTTAGTTCTCCAGCTGCATAATTAACAAAGACAAAGCCCAAGCCCTTAACTACCAACATCTTTAAAACATAGAGCACAATGAAAAGCAATAAACCAGTAACTATAGAGACTTGTTTTTACCTAGAGTTAAAAAAGTGATAAGAAACATCCCAAGCTGATCAGAATCTGGAGGCAGGAGGCTGAAACAAGTCCTTGGAGTGATTTCAAGTGGGATTTGTGGCCCCTATTTCAAGTCAGTTACTGAGCTACCCAATCTCTTTGTGGCAAGAGAGCTGATGTTTGATGTTACATCAGCACTGCATCGGGCAGGTGGGGTGCTGTTAGCTACAGCAAGCCACAGCAAGCTCTGTAAATTACCTGTGTTTCTGGAAAGACTTAGGGAAAATGTAAATGCCACTGGTTTTTGGAAGCTGGCCAAGGATTTTGTAATTAGCATTCCAGTCTTTTGCATATGCTTATGAGATGAAGAGCCTTCTGTCTCCCCCATCCCTGCCCCCACCCTGCTGCTACAACCACCCAAATCACCTCTGAAAAGAAGAGTCTTGGAAAAAGAGTCCCTACATAATCCACATTTTCTCCTCTTTTTTTCTTAAATTTATGTTTTGCAGGACAAATGATACTGGCTTTCTTTCCTTCAAAGACCACTTGCCTGTCACTCAGATAGTTATCACTGATACCAACAGATCAAACTCAGAAGCTGCTTGGAGAATTGGTCCCTTGCGTTGCTATGGTGACCGTGAGTACTAAATGGAAAGAAGCTTTCTCTCTTCATTACATAAGCACAAGATGTTTTTATTCCCTTATCCCTTTTCCCTGCAGTGTCCCTCAGTCTTGAAAATTATTCACATGCCCATTGCTTTTCTCTATCCCATTCCAAAACAATGAATCACGCTTAAGGATTTTTTTCATTTGCAGGGCACTTCTGGAATGCGGTATCATTTTACACAGAAGCCTCTTACCTCCACTTTCCCACCTTCCATGCGGAGTTCAGTGCTGATATTTCCTTCTTTTTCAAAACCACGGCTTTATCGGGAGTTTTCCTAGAAAACCTTGGCATTAAAGACTTCATCCGACTTGAAATAAGCTGTAAGTGCCCTCATTTATGAATTTAATGTAATGCCAACAGAAGTTCGTGTGTTATCTTCACCACTAACAACTGGTATATGTGGATACTATCAGATTAATAACTCTGGACATTTGTAAAAATAGCCATGATAATTTCTGGTTCCTTCTAATGCTCTTTGTTTCATTATTACCTATCGGTATTTAGTTGTTCTCTCTTCAAAATAGGGCATTCTTTGGGGCGCCTGGGTGGCTCAGTCGGTTAAGCGTCGTACTTCCACTCAGGTCACGGTCTCGGGATTCACCAAGTTCAAGCCCCACCCCTGGCTTTGTGCTGACAGCTCAGAGTCTGGAGCCTGCTTTGGATTCTGTGTCTCCCTCTCTCTCTACCCCTTGCCCACTCACACTCTGCCTCTCTCTCTCTCTCTCTCTCTCAAAAATAAATAAACATTAAAAATTTTTCAAAATAGGGTCGTCCTCAAATTTCCATAGGTACCTATTACAGTGTCCTTTATCTGTCCAGGGGTACTTCTTACCTTTGACTTTAACCTTCCACACCCCAAAACTTTTTCAATACAATTTCCATGGGAAGCTGAATGTGTTCTTATTGTGCATTCTATTCACATTTGGGGTCTACTTTTTTTTACTGTACTTTTGCTCTGAAAGTGATTTCCTGATTTATTTCCCACCATTAGGAGTGTGTGACTATCCAATCAGAATCCCCATTGTTTCTCTACCACTTGTACCTCCTAAATTTTACCCCAGGACGTGGCTCATTTTCTAACATCCCATCTCCTATATACAAGTTGTATTCATTAATGATCATAAAGATAAATGAAAACTAATAGAAATGCAAATGGCAAAATGTGCTAATATTGAACTCCTGTATGTTATCATGCCAATCAAAATTTCCAATACCAAAAAGAAAAGACAATGTAATACATGAAAATTTTCTAATTTTAAAGTAAAAAGGGGGAAAACATCCCTGTGTATTGCTTTGTTCCGGTAATAGTCATATTCAAATGTCTGTTCATTTGACTTTATTTCTGCAAATTTGTGGATGACTTCATCAAAACTGGTTATCTTCACATGTGCATGTTCAAAACAGTATAATCAGATTTGTCCATCTATCTTCTCTTATACTGATCAAAGGATACTTTTACTAATTTTAAATGAAAAAAAAATTTTTTTCTCATCAAGCAACAGACATGTAAATTTTAGGAAAGGTTTTAAACATAAAGATAAGCTTCATAGAGGGGCACCTCTGTCGCTTAGTTGGCTGGGCGTCTGACTCTTGGTTTCGGCTTAGGTCATGATCTCATGGTTCGTGGTTTCCAGCCCTGCGTCGGGCTCAGAGCTGTAGGTGCGGAACCTACTTGGGATTCTCTCTCTCTCTCTCTCTCCCTCTCCCTCTGCCCTTCCCCCACTCTCACTCTCCCCCTCTCTCTGAAAATAAACTTAAAAAAATTAAGTTTGGTAGATATTCAAAAAATATTTTATTTACCATAAATTCCAGGAATTGCAATTCTTTCTACGTGTTTTCTTCAGAATCAATTCTAACAGCTTTTAGATATCTCTGCAATCATTAAAAAAATCCACTAAAAATTTTGCCTGGAAAATCCATCACAGATCACTATTCTATTTGGTAAAATCTCATAGAGTTCCTAAAGGTTTGTTGTTGCTCAAGCTCTCCTGGGTGCAGTTTGTGTCCACAAGGCCTGTGATAATGTGTACTTGTGTCTTCTAACAGTAGTTTTGAGTTAAACAATGATAGCACGATAATTATAAAAATGAGAAATGAGAAGCTGAATTCTTACTTTTAAAACTAAGCACATGTGTTTAAGTCTGCATGTTCAGGAGCCAAAGGTATATCTGGAGTTCTCTGCATTAACTTCCCTCTTGAATATAATATTTATTAAGTGGTAAGTAATAAAATGTGCTATTTGAAGCTTACATATACATTATTAAAAATTCATACTAACATCAGCATTTGTTAGAACTTAGACCAAGAAAAGGTTTTTTTTTGGAGGAGGAATTTTTTTTTTTTTTTGCCTGAGATTGTTTAGAATTGCTGCTTTTGCTTGCTTTAGCTGGTTTTCCAATTTTCTATACTCAGTGACTGCCCCCCCCCAACTTACTTCTTCTAAAAGAATGGACTGTTCCCATCATCTTGCTCTTGTTATGCCCATGACTGTAACTTGCACTTGTCATTAGATGCCTCATTTTTCTGTGTCTAAATTTATTTTAATGTTTATTTATTTTTGAGAGAGAGAGGGGGAGAGAGAGAGCACAAGCGGGGGAGGGGCAGAGAGAGAGGGAGACACAGAATCTGATGCAGACTCCAGGCTCTGAGCTGTCAGCACAAAGCCCCACATGGGGCTCAAACTCACGAACCGCAAGATCATAACCTGAGCTGAAGTTGGACATTTAACCGACTGAGCCACCCAGGCGCCCCTCATTTATCTGTGTCTAAATGGATGCTTTCTGTATTTGATTAAGGCAACTGACCCATATTCGAATAATGATCTGACTGCATGAAATACCCTTGAAAGTAATGTCTTAGCAACAGAAGCTTGGAAATTTGAGAGCTTTAGGAAAAGAGCACAAGCGCTAGCTGGAGGAGATGACTGAGGTGTTTGCACCAGTCCTTTCAAATCACCAAGCAGCTAAGTGTTTCTTTTGCAGCTATAGCACAATACGTACAAGAAAAGAGATCTTCTTAATTGGTAGTTTTAACCTCCTTTTACTCCAACAATTTAGACTATTAATGGGAGGAAGCTCTTGTGGCTTTAATGTGAAAGAAGATCTCTCATATCTAACTTGGCCAGGCTCTGAAAATGTGGAGTTGAGTGCCAACCATTGCATAATATGGATATAATAACCTCAATGTAAATTTAATAAAAATCAGACCCCGAGGCCTTTTGATTCATTAAAGCAGCAGCAAATGTCATGGCATATTATCACAAGGTAATGAGCAATGATTTAGTGTTAATTACATTTCAGTGTCCAATTTGTTTGTACTTTCTGGTACTGTATTTTGTCCTTTTGGTTGTATAGAAATGTTGAAATGCAGGTGGTATTAAATTTTGTGAAAATTTTAAAATCTATTGACATGATTGTTTGCTGTACACTTTTTCACCAGGTTGAAGAGCATATATGTTTTGGAAACAAGATTTTCTATAAAAATTTTAAAGTACAAGACTTCATGATTTTCAGAATATTTCATTTTATTTTATTGTTATTATTTAAAAGGAAAAAATTGGGGGCGCCTGGGTGGCTCTGTTGGTTAAGCATCTAACTTCAGCTCAGGTCATGATTTCACAGTCCGTGAGTTCAAGCCCCGCGTTGGGCTCTGTGCTGACAGCTCAGAGCCTGGAGCCTGTTTCGGATTCTGTGTGTGTGTCTCTCTCTCTGTCCCTCCCCCGTTCATGCTCTGTCTCTCTCACTCTTAAAAATGAATAAATGTTAAAAAAAATTTTTAAATGAAAAAAATTGAAAGGAATCTTGCATTTCTTATTAATAGCTACACTCATCCTATACCTTTTCTGCAGATAGAATGTTCACCCTAAGGGGTTCATGACAAGATACTTCTACAGATCAGCTACTTATAAAGGAAATGGTCTTTAAACACATGAAGTGGCTCAGAATAGATTTCTCTTCCATCCCCAAGGAGTGTTCCTCTATAACTATCTGAACAGAAGCTTCCAAAGTTGGTAAATCCATGTTGTTCGACAGGGAACAAGAAATGTCTGTGAAATTTTCAATCCATTTCTTTCTGGGGCACTTCCAGCTAACACCTGTGAATTTTGTAGTGTTGACATTAGTCCGTATTCTAAAAGAAGCAAGACATTTTACAATGTCCTCAAGTCTTATTAGTGCATCTATTTCAAATGAGACTAAGAAAAAAAAAAATCAGCTGTTTTGGCCATTATCTCACAATGGCTGTGCCTGTGGAAATCAATATTTTGGAGTAGGTGAGGAAGAGCAGAAATGGCTGTTGAGAGTCGAGGGGGCCATATTGCTTGGAACCCCATGTGGATTCAAACTGCCATTACTCTGTTTAATTGTGAGCATGTCTGTCACCCCTTTAGGGGTTACTTGTGCAAAATGGGGTTTATGACACCCATATGCGAATCAGACATATTTGGCTGCTATTAAAAGAAAACTCAGGGGCGCCTGGGTGGTTCAGTTGGTTAAGCATCAGACGCTTGATCTCAGCTCGGGTCATGATCTCACGGTTTGTGAGTTCAAGTCCCATGCCAGGCTCTGTGTTGAAGGTGCAGAGCCTGCTTGGGATTCTGTTCCTCCCTCTCTCTGCACCTCCCCCATTCATGTTCTCTCTCTCAAAATAAATAAATAAACTTAAAAAAAAAAGAAAAAGAAAAAAGAAAACTTGATCTGAACTGGCAGATACAAGGATGGGAATTCCCTGGTACTGAAACATGCGACTAAGTCCAGAATTGGTGGGGCACTATATTTCTGGTTGGATTCATCAGTTTAATAATGCTATCTGCGGTTTAATTTATTTCTCTTCTTGCACTGACTTGTGAATATCTCCCTCAGTCTAAAGCTACTGCACCCTCACAGGAGGGCTACATTTCAACTGGTGGGAAATCACTTCTTTGCCAGCTATCCACACAATCCTGCTGATAGGCAACTCACTTGACCCCCTATGACCAATGCCTCTGGCCATGAAAGTAAAGATTGCTGAGTGGTTTTTCTAGGGCCCACCTTTACACCTGGAAGGGGGACTAGCTTTCCCTAAAGACTATAAAGGAGGAAAAATAATTTCCTTCTTAACTTTTCGGTTCTTGGTTGAGACCCCTGTAATAAAAGAGTGACAAGAGAAAACAAACGAAAGTTTATTGACAAGCGCACATCGTGTGTTCATGGGAGTTGTATAGAGAAAAATGAGTAAATCAAAGCGGTAGCTTAGAACTGCAGCTTACTGGGGTGCCTGAGGGGCTCAGTCATTTAAGCTTCCAACTCTTGATTTCAGTTCAAGTCATGATCTTGCAGTTTCATGAGTTCAAGCCCTGCATTTGGCTCTACACTAGCAGTGCAGAGTTGCTTGGGATTCTCTCTCCCTCTCTCTCTGTCCCTGCCCCCACTTGCACCGTCTCTGTCTCTCTCATATAAATAAATAAAATCAAAAAATTATAGAAAAAAAGAACTACCTTATTATATAGCATGTTCAACAGGGAATAATAAATTTATGGAGAGATAATCAGACAAAAGAAGGCAGTTTTAGGTTTCGAACAGCAGAGATTAAGACTAGTTAGTAAAGTTTGTTATGCAGAGATGTTTGGTAGGCTGATAGAGTCTACAGTTGTCTCCAAGCAATTAACTTTTCTCCTGGTAGAGAGGAAAGGAAGGACATCTTTGTCAATTTATGACCTGCCTTACGTACACAGGAGGAGAGCAAGGAGTTTTTCCTTGTCTCTGCTTCTTCTCAGTTGCCTTCACTCAAAATCAACCTGATTTTAAAGTAGCATATTTTGGGGTGGCGTATTCTGCTGGCCTTCAAGCCCATGGAAAAAGTGAGTGAGATATACATATTTCATATATGTTATCTGTATGGAAATATATCTATCTATCTATCTATCTATCTATATATATATATATAATATATGTGTGTGTGTATATATATATATGGAGATATATATGTGATATATGTGGATAAAATATGTATACATGACATACATCCATATAGATATGTAATATATATGTGTGTATGTGTGTGTATATATATATATATATATATATATATATGCATATCAGGGGGGAAGAGAGAAAGAGACTTGAGTTGTGATGTTTAGTGGTATCATATCAAGAATATTACCAAAGAGATTACCAAATAGGATGAGAATTTGAAGATGGAATCCTCAGATCTTCAGAGAATGGTAAAATTAATATTAATAGTAATTAGATTTATACATTTATATGATATAATATAATATAATATAATATAATCAGACTAAATTATTGAGTGTCTTCTCTGAATAGACACTGTACTAAAAATTTTACATTTATTACTTATTTTGCTCTCAAACACTCTTGTTGATGATCAAGATACTGCGCTATGATTTTCATTGTTCAACTCTTACTCCAATATGCAGATGAGGAAGGTGACCCTGGTTAGTAACCCGAGTCACACTGCTGCTAAGAGTCAGAATCCAGAGTCAATGTACCTCTCTGTTCCTTATTCTGCTTTGCAACACTTCCTCAATGCCCAAGAATGTTAAGACTCCAGAGAAAATAAAATTTTCTTTGTGATTTGAGACAGAAGACATTCAGGAATTCCTTGAAATTTTATGCAAAGGGTATGTGGTGTTTTCCTAGTGTTTCCATCAGATCATGTCTCCAAAAATGTTTAATGATATTTCATCTAGTTCATGTTTTTCATTTTATCAATGTATGCATGGAAGGTCAGAGAGGTGACTTCTTCTTTGTCCATAAATGGTCCCTGGGATCTCTCTCATGCCCCACATGGGGTGGGAGCTGAGTACACCAACATGGGGTTCAAGGAAGGAAGAACTTTATACAGGAGACTCTCCTTAAAAGTTTTCTTCTCATCTTCTAGAAATACTAGGTAGATACTCTCTTGCACTTATGCACTTTCCTCCACTTAACATGTCCCTTCTTTGATTCTCTCTCTCTTCCTCTCTGTCTCTCTCTGCCCCTCCCCCAGTCATGCATGAACTCTTTCTCTCTCTCAAAATAAATAAATAAAAATTAAAATAAAAAGAAAGTACTTTGTGAGCTCATTGGATTTCACTCATCTGTACATTCTCAAGGCCTAGCACAAGGCCTTAGTAAAAACTCATTGAATGCTGAGTGCTACTTTGGCTTTGTCTTCAACCAAAAGGTGAGCAAATGATGAGGGAAGATATTGGTGAGACAGGAAGGAGAAGGGAAGTCCAGGGGGTAAATTCATGCGGGAGATAAGGCTGACACAGGGCTTCTGATTTTCCCGTCTAGGACCATCGGGTGACGTCCATCCTTCCAGCAAATAAGAGCAGGCTTACGTTTGCTTCTGGTGCCCTCCTCAGAGTCACTAGTCAGTGTTGGAAGTATCACTCATTTACTTAGATTATTCTTGTTCAGATGTATCCAGGCACTTATGTTATATATTCTAGGTTTTGACCCCTCCTCCCCCCACTGAATAGGTTTGGAAGACAAATATATTTTTTTTCCATAGGAAGAGTAGGTTAAAAAATGAACTCCAGGGACACATCATCTGGATTTAATTCTTTACTCTGCCCCATCTGGGTTAGGACAACTTGTCAGCTCAGTTCCCTCGGGGGTAATATGTTACCTGTCTCATAAGACTAGAGTGAGGCTTAAAATATTAAGGAGTTCATTCATGGAAAATGCTTAGCAGAGTGTCTGGCTCATGGTAAGCACTCAATAAACAATTAGCTGTGATTATCGCATTACTGATCCCCCCCCACCCCGACCCCAGTTCTAGGGGGAATGGGTGAACAAAGTAGGTCCTAAGTACTGACCTAAATAAAATTAAATAATAATAATTTTTAAAAATTCCAAGGAAGTTAATACCTGGGTATAAACAAAAAAACAAAAAAAAAAAGATAAAAAGAAACTTACAAAACTGCATTGAATATATATGGTGTAACATTTTAATGAATGAACCTTTAGTTGGATGAGGGCTCCCTATATACAAGCCCTGGTGGTAGGTGTCCAATAAACCAAGTGTTCATCTACAGTTTGTGGACTAGTTGGGGAGACAGACCATAAACAGATCATTATACAACAGAAGGACAAATGTTGGAGCAGGGATAAGCCCAGACAGGAAGCCTAACAAGGAAGGGGGGGGTCACGGGGTGACGGCAGACACAGCAGTAGAACAAGAGCTCTGCAAAGATGTGCTGTCCACATAGAACTTAATATCCACAAGACCAGCTTTGCAGGAAGGCTTTTAGAAAAATCTTTAACATTTTTCCTCTCCAATTCTCACCAATCTTTACCTGTTTTCTGTAAAGAGAAATAAATTGAGGACCCAGTTATCTCTCAGTTAGTGTTAGTTGATCTCAAGATATACAGGGCTGTGAGGTAGTATCTGCGGCCTGAATAAGAAACAGGAAATGGCTCAAAAGGCCAACTTCACTCTTACTTAATCTTTTAATTGCTGAACCCAATTTGTTCTCTTCAATTCTGTCTACTTTAAGGCATGGGTTTATGAGCCGAGGCATTTAGCTGAGTTGTTGAGCCACGCCACTGCTATAATAGCCATAGCTATCACTTTGAGTATGTCTCGTGTGCCATGCGAGGTCCTATGAACTTCGTCAAGGTTAATTCGTAAACAACCTGACAATGAGGTACTGTTTTTATTCCCATTTTTCAAATGGGAAAATTGAGGTGTGACAAGATCGAAAACGTGCCTTAAGTCATGGTGGTTCCAGAGTCCATGCTGTCAAATCCCATTTTAGGTCCTCTACCTTACTGCCTCCCCTTTAGGTCAAGGTCCACACTGACCAGAATGCAAAACAGTTCAATCCTCGGTTACTTGCAAATTCTACCTACTGGGGGCTTCTTATAATGAGGTTCATTCTCTGGGTTTAAAGGCTGAGGAGGAAGTAGTCTGGGATGGTTATTGGACCTTTGGGATTACCTGATTACTCAGATCTGGAAGTTGATGACTTTGTCAAATATATACCCATGTCCTGCTTTAGGTGTAACGTAGAAGAGGCCAACCAAGGTGCTGAGAAGGAAGGAAAGGTCCTGCCTAGGAAGGCTTCAGTGACTTAAAGGGGACAGTCTTCTTATTGACATCAATTTATAATTTGCCTCTCCACATCCTTCAAATTTAGAAAATTCTTATGTAGTAGTGGAAAATATGAAAAGACCTACTCACTAGAGAAAAATGGAGAAGAATTCTACTTTTGGAGTCAGCTTCTTTGTACTGTGTTGTACTTCTCTGAACTTCAGTTTTCTCATTTGTAAAATGGGAATAAAAATGATGCCTTTCTCACAGGGATTCCTTTGAAAGATTCAAATGACAGAATCTTTGGGTAGTGCTTAGCATGGCACTCAGCAGAGTTCATTGTACCTGTTGTACTCCTGCTACTGCTCTTTTTTTCTCTCTTGCTCAATGGCTATGTGGCCAAACCACAACCATCATCCCCACCATCATCATCATTATCATAGGTGTTATTACCCCTGACTGACTGACCCCTGGCATGTGTGAGATGCAGAACTTTATCAAAGGGCAGAAAGGGTCATGGGAGGTGGATGGGGGCCTGTGTTTGATCCCAGGCACCACTGCTTGCAGTGACACATCCTTGAAAAAAGTATTCAAACTTTCTGAGTCTCCTTAAAAAAAAAGTCATAAGATTAGCCTAAATGATTTTAATCACATGTATGAATGAAATAACATAGAGAACACTAGACCTCCAAGGGTGTCAACCTTCTCCCAGCGGGAATGTAGCTGGCTCACGAATCCAGTATCTACAGATATCCATGAAGGGCATAGTTGAAGCCAAAATAGACCCAGAAAACCCAAAGCCCTGGTGCCAATGAATGTTTATCAGATTGGCATTTCTGTCGCTAGCCCCTGTCCTATTGGCTGAATTCTCACAGTGAGTACCAACTGGGCCAAAGAAAGAGCTTGGGACTTAGTATTTGGAAGTTTTTACTATTAACACTAAGTTCAATGTCGTAGAGATTTCAGCTGGAGGCCTCTTCACCTCATACTGACGCATAGTCATTTATACCATTCATTCAGGTTGTGTGCCGTCCATTCACTGACGACTCCCCTCAACTTTCTACCTATTTCTCTTGTTGGTTTCAGCTCCGTCTGAGATCACTTTTGCCATTGACGTTGGGAATGGCCCTGTAGAGCTCATAGTTCACTCTCCTTCTCTTCTGAATGACAACCAATGGCATTACGTCCGGGCTGAAAGGAACCTCAAGGAGACTTCACTCCAGGTGGACAGCCTCCCAAGGATGACCAGGGAGACTTCAGAGGAGGGCCACTTCCGGTTGCAGCTGAACAGCCAGCTCTTTGTAGGTAAGAGACATTTTGAGGCCCCTCTGTGCTAAAACCCTCCAAGATCTCTGCATGACCAGGCCCAAGGAAAATTACGATTTCGCTTCAGACCTAAGGAATGATTAGAATATATCCTAAAGCACTCGTAATTGTAAATTTGATTTTATAAATCCTCCTTTTCTAGCTTCATGAGCCACAGAAATAAGCGATTATGCCACCCCTTAGCAAATTTTGAGGTGGTCTCAGACTCTTTGTATCTTTCTTCCTTGTGCATGTTATCTTCAGGTGTCTGAGGAATCCTATTGTTTTTCATTCTTATGGTCAAAATCTACTCAGAGAAAAATAATATATCAGCTTCAGTAGATGTCTCTATGTCTGTGAGCCACCCTTCACCCTTCCCAGTGATACGTGACTCCTGATTACTGTTGATAATTATACAGTGAAACATGTTACAGCATCTCAGAGGGATGTGTCATCAGTCTTAGGTGGGGGAAGGGACTATTGTTTACCATGGGCTTCTTTGATACTCCCTGAAACAACATCATGAAGGTGGTTGCCTTACACTTGCACAGGAAAACAGGCCTGGTTCCCGAGCTGACATCTCACCACTGGTCAGTCCCTCCTGAGACTCACAATCAGCCTCTAGACAGGTTGTTCATCCAAACTGATCGCCACTGCTGACATCAAGGACTGGAAAGCCTCAAATGTCACTTATTGAGTCCACTCATTCATTCATTCCTTCATTCATTCCATAAATAGTCACTGAGCACTGAAAACAGGTCAGGTACCTTGTTAGATGATGGGAATTGAAAAATAAATTGTGGGATGACATTACTTTGCAAAGAGCTATGTGTGTGTGCCTCTGTGTATGTGTAAGAAAGAGAGACCGAGAGACAAAGACAGGAAGAGAATTTAGCCACATGAATCCAGGTAGGAAATGTCAGCCTCTTTGCTATAATTTAGAAATGACTTTTTGAAAGTAGGTGGAACAGGGCTTGTGAAGCTTTAAAGTACAAAATGTAGCTGTAAATATTAGGGTTATTGTAATATTATCAAAGCTAAGAAGCCGCTCTTGTATAAAACTTGAAGTTCAGATGCTTAGAACACTGATATAAATAAGTCCCAAAATGTGCTAGTCAACCCAGATTTAATTTTCTTTCCTTATTCATTTTTTAGCCAACAGTCACACTACATAGCTTTACTACTAGTAATGAAATGTCATCAGCAATCAATGGGTATTTCTTACCTCTTTCCTTACATTGGATTTTTGCAACTTTTAACTCTGACAAAAGCAGTCGCTAAAAGCACACCAGCTAAAAGAAAAAAAAGTAACAAAATATGTCATATTTTTTCTTCTCAAGAAGAATCATATTTCTTTCTTCATCTGTCATGTTTTACTGCTCTAGCAGAAGCTATGATATAAGTGATTAAAAGCATTTTTATGATTATAAGGCATTTACGTAATTAATAACCTACATGAGTGATATGCTTTACTCTTAAAATATTTTTGAAAATTTATATTGCTGCTTTAATTCTATTTAAACATCACATTTCATTTCTCTGAAGAAGTTTGCTAGTCATCAAGATTTAATGTCTTTTTTGGTGAAATCAATTCAAGTAGTTTGTAATTTTCATAAATTATATTCCATGCCAAAGTTTAATTTATCTTCAGGCAGTATTTATGAATCTTTCTGGAGGAAAGGTGTATATAAAGATGGAACAATATTTTTTATCCTTTCATGCAAATTTCATGTCATTATGAAATTATCATATGACCTGCATATGTGATAAACTTTGTGCAAGTCAAAAAGGGAAAAGACGCAGCTGTGTTTCCTGGCAGGTGTTTATCTCAAGACGTTTCAGTTGAATTGATCACAAGGGCAGGGAGTTGTAGGAGCATGTCGATGGCTCTGGAGGACATTCCTTGCTCGAGCTGAAGCCAAGGTCAGCTGTGGTGAGAGCGCCTGTTTCTGTTATGTTTCTCTCCAATAAGTTCCATCTCAGATGTTACTCTGCTTTATTGAATTTGTCTTAATGTACTTGAAGAAGGAAAAAAAAATGCACACTGTTGGAGGTCACTTTAGTCTGTTGGTTTGAATTCTGTTGTTTAGTATACAGCAGTGTGCCCATTTAGAAATGTGTCCGATGGCCAAAAATGCTGAAGTCCCAGTGTTTCTATTTTGTGTAATTCAGTGGTTCAAAAACAAAAAACAAAACCCCCCTGCTTAGCTCTAGCCATCAAAATGAAGAGTTGCATTCCCTATCATTCAGAAACCTAGAGACACCAGATATTTATATTTGCTAGGCAGAAAAAAGACATCATTGGTGGGTACTTCTTCATAGGGATAGATTGAAGGTAGCCGTACTTAAGTATTCATTTGGACATGGCTGTCTGCATACCTTTGGCCATGAAAGGATCTTTCAATCAAAACAGAGCATCAGTCAGCATTGTAATCCCTGGTATTGAGCTGTGCTCCCGAGTGCTTACTGAGTACCAGAAACAGCTTGAATTTTATAGAATAGGATGTACCTCTTTGCACTGCCCCTGTCATTGGAATGGGACAACTTAAAGTGCTCATAGATGAGTCAATGCATGCTCAATTCCTGGAATCAGTAATTTTATCTTCAGACTTTTATCACCATGATGGTTAAGGACACTGGCAGTCATGTCATCCGACCAGTCACATTTTTTGTGACAGAGCAGGAGAAACTTCATAGCACATGGATTCTGAAATGTATGCTGTGAGCATGTCATTGTCACATCGTGGAAACTCCCGGAGGTTTCACCCCTCTGCTTGCTGTTCTCTACGAATGTGCCAGTCAGTGTGCAGATGACACAAGAGGACTCCAAGAACTAGTACCTGCTGTGGAAAGTCAAATGGAGACATATGGGTGTGTACCCCAGGTCAATTGCCAATAGGCCACAGGACCTGGGTAGAAAAACACTAGCCTCGTTACGCCCGTTTGTCTTTATCTCCAGAATGAAAACAAAGGATCTGGTAACTGATCCCTCAGGATTCGAGGATATGTGATTTCCATTATTTATATTAAGAATGTAATCATCCTTATCCTCATTCTCCCCAAATCGGATATTGTGTCTTTCCAAATTTGCTGCAATTATAGAATAGACATTTCGTAAAGATATGGGCCTGTGAGGCTCATTTTCATGTGATTTTACTGCCCTTTTTTTTTTTTTTTTTTTTTGTCTTTCATGGACTTTTGTTTTGGAGTTGTTTGTTGTTGTTGTTGTTTTTAATATGAAATTTATTGTCAAATTGGTTTCCATACAACACCCAGTGCTCATCCCAACTGGTGCCCTCCTCAATGCCCATCACCCACTTTCCCCTCCCTCCCACCCCCATCAACCCTCAGTTTATTCTCAGTTTTTAAGAGTCTCTTATGGTTTGCCTCCCTCCTTCTCTAACCTTTTTTCCCTTCCCCTCCCCCAGGTCTTCTGTTATGTTCTCAGGATCCACATAAGAGTGAAAATATATGGTAACTGTCTTTCTCTGTATGACTTATTTCACTTAGCATAACACTCTCCAGTTCCATCCACGTTGCTACAAAACGCCATGTTTCATTCTTTCTCAATACCAGGTAGTATTCCATTGTGTATGTAAACCACAATTTCTTTATCTATTCATCAGTTGATGGACATTTAAGTTCTTTCCACAATTTGGCTATTGTTCAAAGTGCTGCTATAAACATTGGGGTATAAGTTCCCCTATGCATCAGCACTCCTGTATCCCTTGGGTAAATTCCTAGTAGTGCTATTGCTGGGTCATAGGGTAGATCTATTTTTAAGTTTTGAGGAACCTCCACAGTGTTTTCCAGAGCAGCTGCACCAGTTTTCATTCCCACCAACAGTGCGAGAGAGTTCCCGTTTCTCCACATCCTCTCCAGCATCTACAGTCTCCTGATTTGTTCATTTTGGCGACTCTGACTGGCGTGAGGTGATATCTGAGTGTGGTTTTGATTTGTATTTCCCTGATGAGGAGCGACTTTGAGCATCATTTCATGTGCCTGTTGGCCATCCAGATGTCTTCTTTAGAGAATTGTCTATTCATGTTTTCTGCCCATTTCTTCACTGGATTATTTGTTTTTTGGGTGTGGAGTTTGGTGAGTTCTTTATAGATTTTGGATACTAGCCCTTTGTCTGATATGCCATTTGCAAATATCTTTTCCCATTCCGTCGGTTGCCTTTTAGTTTTTGTTGATTGCTCCCTTTCATGGACTTTTGTTTTGGAGTTGTTTGTTGTTGTTGTTGTTGTTTTGCACTCAGTTGTGTATGTATGTCAAAGGAAACTGCAGTTCCCAATTTCCACCTCCTTGGGGAAAATACTAGACTGTGAAAGAAAACAAAATGATTCTTGATACATCATAAAGTCTAAAATGATCCCTAAAACTTCTGTTCCTACCTCGATGCTGGTGGGGAACTGTTTCATCCTATTTTCAGGTGAAGCATGACTGACTTGGAGGGGTCAGTGGTGAAGCCAGTCAGGAAAGAGAACAGTAACACTCAGCTCTGGCACCATGTAAGTGGGTTCTCTGTGGCAAAATGCAAGCACACACACACACACGAGCTGCCAGAGTATATGAGAAGTCACTTACGTTTATCCTCGTGAGTGCCTCAAGGGGATGGCTTTCCTGATGCAGGCCAGTAGAGTTTTCTATTTGAGAGGATATAATGTGTTGCAAAGCACAGGAGGAGGTAGATATCCCTTTCACATTAAAAAGTCACTGAAAAATTACTTTTTAGCCTACTTATTATATAACCCACTGTGCCTGGAGGATCTTACTTACCATTACGTCTGTCATTAAAAGAAATCATTGTCTTCTCAACGTCCTATACATTTCTGATTATAACATCTAATGTACCAAACAAGTTTAGTTTTTCAAAGGTAAGGAGTCCATCAGGACTCTATGCTTTGCTTCGTTGCTACATATGAAGTGCCTAGAGGAACAGCCAGTACACACAAAACAGTGATGAACTACCAGGTTCCTCATGCATTTTCCTTCCCCAATACCCCTGCTCCACAAAATCACACTCTTATAGCTTGAAAGTGTTTTGAAAGAACATTGGCTCTGTTTTTATATTCAGAGGAGTGGATGGTTAAATGACCCCTTCTGCAGAATTTTGTCTCTTCTTTAAGGTGTTCACAGTTGAATCCATTTAACCTATACCAATAGCCCATTTTAGTGTTTTTTACCCACCCCACCAAGGGTCCAGACACTTACTTGAAATGTTTACCTACAACCTCTTCTGTTTTAACTGAAACTGATTTCATCATATGCTGGTACAGACCATTGGGTTGACAATGGCCAGTAAAGTGTTTTCTTATTTGGTTTGATTGATTGATTGATTTATTGCCTTCGGTAAAATGTTATCACAAGTCTTGTCTTTTTTAAAGGAGGGTACAGTGTGGCAAACGGCATCATTTTCTCATGCAACCCAGGGAGAGAAGCCCGGAGGTTAAGACTACACAAAAACCCAACGCTAGAAGCATTCCTCTAGCAATGCCATCATCAAAGTTTATGACTAAAGAAAAAATTAGGGCAGTGTCATTTCTGTAGCGCTGGGGTGATAATCATAAAAAGAAAGTAAATCCAGATCTTTCTGGAAAATAAAGTCAGTACTCCCGGACATTCAAGGGCCCAGTCTGAGGGACAGAGGGAGGTGAGAAGTTGTTTGTGCCTTTCCCTAAGCCAAGACGCCATTGAGTTAGCAATCAGAGAAAGTCCAGGTTGGAACAAAGCAGACCCAACAAGGCATGTGGATATTGGGACCCCACCTACCACCTAGTGATCCTGTTTTGGTTTCTCCAAGGCTTTGGTGACAAAGCTGAGGATTCAAGGAAGGAGGTGAGAAGCCCTGAACAGAGTGATAGAGGGGAAGAAATGTAACCACAATCTTCAGCAAAGTGTTACACTCAGTTCTCATGTTGTTACCAAGTTCCTTCTGATCCGGGGAGGAAGGGATTTGGCTTCAAAACCACTTGTGTAGGGGAAGGTGGTTTTGCAGAAGAGATGAGAAGGGCCACATTTGGATTCAGTTTTCTCCTCCATCAGCCATGTGTCAGGCTACATGGTGAGGGTCATCTCAGGACCTATTTATGGTGCAGAGAGAGGCTTAGGAACTCGTGGTAGACCCAGGAATGTGCTGCTAAAGTCCCCTTTCAAGGATTACTTGTTGCCTGTCACAGGAATGCTGTTGGCACACATTTTTCTCGTGTCTGCCCCTTCAGGCACTGCCTCGGTTGCAGAGAAACACCGGGGCAAAGCCACATCCTTGGCAAGGAAGCCCACATGCAACGACCATTTGAGTCCAGGGTATAAAGGTTTGGCCATTTTGACCCAAGGGGGCACATCTCTGATGGGCTTTTCTAGCTCTAGTGTTCTCTGTGGGCTGCTCTAGTCTAATGTCAGGCCTGCACTGCCACTCTCGCCCTCTCTGCCCACCCCTGCTTTCCTCCCCTCCCATCCACAGGTGTGGTTCCCAAGGGCATCTTTAACATACCACTCTCCCCTTTACATCCATCCATAGCCTGCTTGCTGGAAAGCCCAACCTGAGCCAGAATCATAGAGATTTCTTGCACAAGACACACAACCACACACAACCACACACACACACTTTTTTTTTAATCATAGTAATCTTCTTAAGCAAAATGTATTCCTCATGTCTCCCCAAAATTAACCATAATATAATGCCTTCTTCCCCTTTCTTCTCTGAAACACTCTTTAAAGCTGATGGAATCCTTGGAGTCAAGTTTGCATTGTGTTCATTCATACCTTTTTTTAAAATTTTTTAAATGTTTATTTCTGAAAGACAGAGACAAAGTGTAAGCAGGGGAGGGGCAGAGAGAGCAGGAGACACAGAACTGAAAGCAGGCTCTAGGCTGTCAGCACAGAGCCAGCCCCACACGGGGCTTGAACTCCCAAACTGTGAGATCATGACCTGAGCCGAAGTCAGATGCTTAACCAACTGAGCCACCCAGACACCACAGCTACTAGCTTTATTTTAAGTCAGTTACCTTTACAGAGCCTCAGTTATTCCATCTGCCACCGGGCTTTATAATCAATACTCCACAAATCAATTGCAAAGATTAAATTTTTCTCCTACTTGGAATTCTCTATCAAGGTTTATTAATTGGGAGTTGCAAGCAAAATCATTTTAAATGGGAAATTATTTGTGGCCCCACCCCAGTGGGATAATGAGGCACTGCTTGGCCTGGAAATTTATGAGGTTTGACATTTAAAGGACACATTCAATTAGTGTAAAAGCTCCCAGGGGAGGGATCTTGCCCCACACTGGGTTTTATCCTTCCTTTGCGCAAATCAGCAAAAGTGTCCCCACATGGTAGTGTATCTGATATGTGAATGCCCCAAAAGCTGGGGTAGGGCCTTTGTAAAAGGGAAAGTTACAACTGCCGTTGTCTTAGCAACCAGCTTTCAAAGGTAAAGGAATTTTCAAAACCCAGCTTTCAAATTGTTACATGGTATCCACAAGCTTGCTCTGAGGGGTTTCCACTGGATTCACATGGCGGTTGCTATTGTTTTCCCTGTGCTCTGGTGGGCAAAGATGGGCTCATTTATCAGATCAGAGAATGTGCCCAGACAAGTCCCTCCATTTGTGATTCAATGATACTGTAAGTTTCATGAAATAAACTGAAAGCCGACCACATCCGACACCCATTTGTGGAGACATCTGAGCCGGCATGACCTTCAGAGACTGTCCTTCTCTGAGCCCCTGTTGCCAGTGAGGCAGCAGCAAAAAGCCAACCCAGTTTTGTTTTATTTTGTTTTGTTTTCAATTGAAGTAATTTTCAGTTTTTGTTTTAATTGAAGTAGTATTTTAAGGCAAGTTTGTTTTTTGTTCTGTCACATATCAGCCTTATCCTCTCTTCCTTCCTTGTCCAAAACACCTGAAGGACTAATACATTCTTCTTCTTTTTCTTTTTTTTAATGTTTATTTATTTTTGATAGAGAGAGAGAGAGACAGAATATGAGCTGGGGAGAGGTAGAGTGAGAGGCAGATACAGTATCCAAAGCGGGCTGCAGGCTCTGAGCTGTCAGCACAGAGCCCTACACGGGGCTTGAACCCATGAGCTATGAGATCATGACCTGAGCCAAAGTCGGACACTTAACCAACTGAGCCACCCAGGTGCCTGAGGACCAAGACATTCTTTATAGCAGGTTATGCACCATTTTTGCTGGATTGGGGAGAAAATGCTCACTGCAAGATGTCTGATGCCCCATTCCATCTGCCACTGTGTCCTTACTCTTTTCTCTCACTATTTCTTTTTCTTTTGGTCACAATTCATTATTATTATATATATATATTTTTTTCTGAATGTACATTCTGCTCTCAGCCCTGGGCTGGACAACAGGAGCATGAAAATAAGATTCATTTGCTATTTAAGAAGTACGGGCTTTAGGGGCACCTGGGTCCCTCAGTTGGATGGGCGTCCGACTTTGGCTTAGGTCATGATCTTGCTATTCGTGAGTTTGAGCCCCATGTTGGGCTGTGCGCTGACAGCTCAGAGCCTGGATCCTGCTTCAGATTCTGTGTATTCCCTCCTCTCTCTCTTTCTGGCCCCTCTCCCACTCATACTCTGTCTCTCTCTCTCTCTCTCTCTCTCTCTCTCTCTCAAGAATAAATAAGCATATAAATAAATAAATAAATAAATAAATAAATAAATAAAATTTTTAATAAAAGTACAGGCTTTGAATGGGGAGCAGAGGTTCCCATTAGGGAACCATTAAGGTTCCCATAGGGTGCAGTATAGGGTTGATATTCAAGGGTGAGGGCAGGGGTGGGTGGTGAGCAGAGCTAAGGGGGTGTGGCTGTCAAGTCTGATCTGGAGGCAGCTTCCAGACTGTATCCCTCATACATGTGTGTGCTGACTCCCTGCCTCTCTCCTCCTTACACTGGGGAATGAGGTTAGTAGGAGTCTTCGTACAGTCTCTAAAGGAATCGGTGCTTAGAAGGCAGCCTGGGAATCGTGTGCACAACTCGGTGTGCAGGGAACACTTCTCTCAGATTGGCCAGTCACTTGCTTATTCAGGTTTCCAGGAGTACGACTGGAGCCCAAATGTCCAAAACCTCAAAGCAGGCAGTGCTTTCCTGTCCTGTTGTTTATTTGGGTACCCGTGAGTGGCCTCTTCCTAGGGGAGCCTCAGGACTGCACATTCCCCGCTGCCATCTGCATTGCACCAGAGCCCTACTTTGAGCCCTGAAGCATCTTAAAGTATCTTAAAGCAATGGGGTCCAGTGCCATTCTGCTTCCCATTCCACTTGCCATCCCCCAAAACCTTTGTCCTCAGAGACCCTCCCTTCCCTGCCTTTCATCTTCATATCCCTCCCTGGGGAAATTAAGTTATCAAACAGGTGGGAGTTGACACTACTGGTAGGGTGAAGTTGTTGCCCTGAAGGCCAGATTTGGCTGTCTACTCACTGGGTGCTCACCTACACAATCCTGAGTAAGAAAAAGCTCTTGCCCTAGAGGAGCCCCTTTCTAGAAGTTATAGTGCAGGCCAATGGATGGATTATATTTATGTGAGTTTCCATTTCTTTTTACAATACCGCCAATATTCTGGGGTCCCTGACATCCATAGCTTTTCCTTCCCTCCAGAGCAAGCTGCATAATGGTTTTGGTCTGGTTCCATCACTTTTTGCCTCTGGGTCTATTCACCCTCTTTTTCTTTGCTACCTTCTTTTCAGCAAAGCTACCTTGTTTCCTTCCTTTTATTCCTGAAGGCCATTTAGCCTCTCTGGATACCTGCATTCCAAGAGGGAAATGTGTATGATATACATCCAGCTTGCCTCATGTTTACAAAGACTAAAAGCTCCCTATATTTATATTATTATTATTATTATTATTATTATTATTCTACTTACTATACATTGGGGGATGAAGACTTGTCCATCACAGTTTTTAAGTTCTCATAATAAGAACAACATTTTAACTGATGCTTGTAATATGTGTTAAAATATAATCTTCAAGGGGCGCCAGAGTGACTCCATCAGTTAAGCATCTGACCTTTGATTTCAGCTCAGGTCATGATCTCAGGAACCTTGGGTTTCTCTCTTTCTCTGCCCCTCTTCCATTCACGTTCTCTCTCTCTCTTTCTCTTGCTCTGTATCAAAATAAATAATCATTAAATATATACAAATAGTCTTCAAATATATAAAATCATGAGTCATGGGCAAATAGAAAATAAACTTGTGTCAGAGACTTTATTTAACTCATTTGTTAGCAAGGAAGCCAGTAAGATGTGATGGCCGGTTCAGAGAGCATCTGAAAATCTAGGATATGTATAGGCAATTTAACAACAACAAAAAAAGTTAGGATAAGGTTTTGGTGTTAAATATACAAGTGTTGCTCAAATCACGCCATCTTTGGAGTTATCTGTTCTACTGGAAAGAAATTATTTGCATCTCTACTAGATAAACATCATCCATGTTTTTTGCTTAATTTCCAAGTTACAGCTAATTTTTTTTTCTGGCAAAAGAACACACACGTTTGATGGTACGTCCCTAGTCATCACTTCCCCAAAGAAAGCTTGGGATAAGAAAAAGACCCAGAGTGATTACTGCACAAATGCATCAAAATGTCATGACAGCGTTAATAGATTGGACTTGAGAACTGGTTGGCCCTGACCTGCCATTGCTACTCTCCTATTTAGTGAATTTCAGGCTTTTTTTTTTTAATACTTTAGGATCTCCTGGTATTACTCATAAAATTGCTCTGGGTCAGGTGAAAGATTGGGGAAAATTCTGAAAGCTCATAATTATAGAGCTTTTTCTTTATCTGCTGATTTCTTTAAATGGGTGTGTGCTTTAGCTCCTGGGACCGTATTTGTTCTCAGTAAGGCCATGCTGGAGAAAACTAGCCAGTGACTGCCAGGGGCCCTAGCATACAGAAAATCCAGACATTGGTGCTAATAGGACAAGGATGTCGCCGGGCAGCCAGCTGGGAAGAATGTAGATGCTCCAGCTGATTCTAGAAAAGACCGGAAGCTCATACGGTATTTTTCATTCCATTGCCCTTGCAGGAAGGCTCCTCTTTCACGGGAACCTTTGTATCTTTTCTTTAAAGCTATTTTTGATAGTGATTTTTCATCTTCAAAAACTGGCAGAGGGGAGTACGGTGAGGCATGGCTTGGCACTCATCTTGGCAAGATGGGACGTGTTCCTGTTCGTCAAAATGGCTCCCGTGGCTACTCTAGACCCGTCGTTAGGATTATGGGAATTTTGCTGCCTCATCATCTTGATATTCCTTCAGGGGTTCCTCCAGATGATATGCAAAACCCTAATCAGCCACCTTGAACTGCAGTGGGATTTGTTCCCTATGGCTCCACATTAGCAACAGAAACAGAAGCACCATTCAAGTGCTTGCTTGTCTTTCCCCCTCCTCCTGGATGTAAATAATAACCAAAAGAGTATTTCCATAGAATGCATATTTAGCGCTCTGCCTGGGCAAAATGTTGGGCCCTGCCACCATTCTGTTAAAAAGAAAGCAAATATTTGTTTTTTAGCTGGTAGTCTTGAAGAAAAAACAACAAAAAAGCAAGCCTCTTTACTTTACAGAAAACCCAAGTAGCAAGATAAATACCTCTGACACACCCTGACCCACACTCCAGACAAAAACATGCTGATGCTGAGACAGGTTTTCCTTAATGCCCAAATACCACGTGGATTAATAAATGGCTTTCAGAGATATACACAATTCTGTAGCAAGGAGTTATATTTGAAACTTGATAGAAGATTACTTCCAAAATGACTTTTAGAAAAAGGAGAGCAACAGCATTATACATAATGTACATAATAAATGAAAAGATTTATTTTAAAGGGCACAATCAATATGCAAATACATGTTCACTGAGAATTAGCCAATAATACCTCCAAATACTCTTATTAGAGGCAACCGATATTAGCCCAGTATGAGACTTTCTAGACAGTGTTCAATGTTCTTACATACATTTAAGTACCCTGAGGAAGCACTGTACAATATTATTATTTGTGGCTATATTTACATAAACGATATATTTGTAGGTATTATACCACAGCTTTCTCACTGTTTTTTGTTTGTTTGTTTTCGTTTGCTTTTTGGCTTCAAATATGCCTCGGAGACCATAGCATGTCAATATAAATAGCATATTAAACTGCTGTCTAGTGTTTTACCTAATATTTTCAGTTTTTGCTTGTTTTGTTGCCATGTTTATTTTATATCCTTAATGCATCTGGAATTTGTTTAAGGTTTTGAGGTAGGATTGTAATTTTATTTATTTTCCAAAATAATTTCCCATCTCCATTTATTTCATGGTTCCTCTTTTTCCTAGTTACTTAGAACTCTAATGTATGTTATAATGTAAAAGCCATCTTTCTATATAAAGAGTCTGTTTCTATAATTCTTAGAAGTTTCTAGTTTCTTGGGGTGCCTGGCTGGTTCAGTCATGAAAGCATTCAACTCTTGATTTCAGGGTCAAGAGTTCCAGCCCCATGTTGGCTCTAGAGCTTACTAAAACCGAACACAAAAACAAAACCAAAAACAAAACCCAGAAATTTCTGGTTTCTGTTTTATTTACATAGATTTTTTCCCCTAAGTACTGCACAACTTACAGGGCACACACTTACAGGGCATATTTTGATACTGAATAGGAAAGGTTTCCCCTTACACATGCGTGCGTACACACACACACACACACACACACACACACACACCTACTTCACTCCTGTTTTTAATCCTGTATCTCTTCTTGTGGGGTTTTAGATTTCGCTTTTCATGTTCTATGAAAATAATTTTGGGGGCTATTGATTAGATTGTATTGTGTTAAAGAAACTAGCTATACATTACTGACTCATACTGAAGCATGTTTTGTTTCTTCAGGTATCCTTAGGAGTGAAGGTAAAATTGTATCATTTCCTTTATATACACACGTCTTGTTAATTTCAAGGTGCTTTGCTGCTTTTGTTGTTAAATAGGATTTTTTCCTAGCTATTCCGTCTTCCAGTTGGTTATCGTTGCTGTATAGAACCATGATTGATTTCGCAGGTTGATGTTTATATCCATCCACATTCTTATATTTTTAATTGTAATAATTTGTCATTATTGTTTCGAGGGGATTTTCTAGGTAGATAATTATACTATTTGTGCACATAATACACTATTTGTAATAACTATGTATGAAGCTAAATTAATTATTTTGGGGTGTAATCATCACCACTAGCTCCATGTTGGGATATTTGTTTAAAAAGGTAGAATAAGGCCAATGATAATAATGTTTCCATGGCTCTTGATACACATTGCTGAATTATTCTTGATAAGTTTTTCACAACATTCATTTCCACCAAACAAATAGGAAATACTTTCAATCTGTTGTTATGTGATTCTAAGTTAACAATCCCTTTCCCAATTTTTTGAGGAGGATCCGTATTTTATTTGAGGTCCCAGTTTGTAGTGAGGATTAAATCAGAATATGTCTGTGAAGCACAGTGCATAGAAGGTGCTGTATAAGAAGTAAGCTTTTAGTTCAACTTGACTATTGCATCGTTATTTGACCTTTTAAACATCGAGTTAGTGCCACCTGTATTGTTACATAGAGTGTCTTGATTGATTTTTGAGCAAGAAATCACTATATCTGGCCAAACTCAACCAGACACATGCCTTGTTTTTAAGAAAATCATATTTTGGAATGAAAGTTTCTCCTAGGATTTCCTTCTGGTACCAAAACTGTCAGTTGGACGGGCAGGATAAAAGCAGAAGACAAATGATGGTTAGTGTATTTGCTTTTATCCATTAGGTATATGCTAAATCCTCTGTCACTTTAGAATTTGGAATCTAGGTGGTACATGTACCTGTACTTAATTTAGCTATTGTGATTCATATAAAAAAAGCTACTCCAAGTTCAACGTCAAAAAAGTAAGAAAGAAAGGAAGAAAGGTAGAAAAACAGAAAGAGTTATTATCTTTGTGAATCCAGAGCCCAACCTGGCACATTCAGTGTTTTACCTGGAGAGGAGACCTCAACGAAGGAGTTTTGCTTGAGCGTGAGGAGGAAAGAGAACAGGCACCCACGAGAGAAACAGAGGCTGTTGCACTTGGTGCCAAAGACCAGAACAAAATTGAGATGTTAGCGATGAGCATGTATGGAGCTGACACATGGAGGTTTTCTAAGACAGGCTTAGAATGATGATAGTGACCTTTGTATGTAGTTCAAGGAAATATCATCACAATGAACATGCTTGATACCAAGGGCCAGCTGAAGAGTCTCAGGCAGAATTGCTTCTCGCTAGGCCAACAAGCTAAGCAATAGCGATAGTTATCCAGAAGGGTGAGGTGGAAGTCAAGAGAATAAATGCCTATGTGTATATTACTTGATGGAGGCGGGGGGGAACATGGTAGAGGTAAAGGTAAGAAGGTAGAAGGATCCCTTGGTTATAGGAATGACTCAAGTTGTCTAATCATTTCATTCATTTTAGGATTTTAGAGCTTTCAAGGTATGCAGGCTTTGAAGGTCAAGAGACCCCAGTCCGACACCTGGCTCTGCCACAGAAAATCTGTCTGAGGGGCCCCTGGGTGGCTCAGTCGGTTGAGTGTCCAACTTCAGCTCAGGTCATGATCTCACAGCTCATGAGTTCAAGCCCCGGGTTGGGCTCTGTGCTGACAGCTCAGAGCCTGGAGCCTGCTTTGGATTCTGTGTCTTCCTCTGTCTCTCTCTGCCCCTCCAGTGCTTGTGCTCTGTCTCTCTCTCTCTCAAAATAAATGAATGTTAAAAAACTTTTTTTAATAAAAAAAAGAAAGAAAATCTGTTTGATTCTTGACTCTGGCCAAAACAATCTCTCTGACACTAAGTTTCCTCAGCTATACAATGTGAATAATTTGAAGAATGCCTTCTTTTCCTTGGGGTATTCAATGAGTTAATTTTATCTTATTGTTTTAATTTTTTTAATTTATGTTTATTTATTTTTGAGACAGGGAGAAACAGAGCATGAGTGGGGGAGGGGCAGAGAGAGAGGAAGACACAAAATCTGAAGCAGGCTCCAGGCTCTGAGATGTCAGCACAGAGCCCAATGCAGGGCTCCATCTCATGAACTGTGAGATTATGACCTGAGTTGAAGTTGGATGTTTAACCAACTGAGCTACCCAGGCACCTCTCAATGAGTTATTTTTAAAGTTTCTAGCAGACAAGTATGTTTGAAATGTAACTTTTATTTTAAATTAGAAGCATTGTTCTGATTCGTGGTCAGCTTGCAGATTAACTACAAACCTCGAAATCATGACTTTCAGTTGCTTTAAGTATGACGCTACAGTTTTGTTGTTGTTGTTGTTTCTTGTTGTTCCAACCTTTTAGTGAACTGTAGACAAGATTCAGGTGAGTAAAGAGAAAAGTATCTTAGAGCTTAGAGCAGCAGCTTAAAAATCAAATACCTGCAAGGGCAGGGAAGGCCATATGAATGAATGAAGTGGTCCCGGAGGAGAATGTGGCCAAGTGGGGATGGGAGTCCCTGTCTTAAAGGAACTGACCACAGCGTGGCTACAGCTGACATTTGCCATGCAGGAAAGCAGGTTCATTGTTAACATCTCTTCTGATTTTTCAAAGATTTATTCGAATTTAAAATTTTTTTCTCATTTTTTAAAAAGTGACAACTAAATAAAATAACTAAATACTGGGTTTGCAGAAACTGTGTGAGGAAGGGATGTGTGTATATGAATGCAGGTGTGTGTGTATAAAGACAAGGGTGGAGTAATGGGATTGTGGAATGCATGGAGATGATAACATACCACATTATGGCAAGTACATGAAGAGATCCAAAGTCAAGACCATAGGGCATTGGGGAGCCTCTAGTAGTTCAGAAGGCCCGGTGCACTGAAGTCAGAGAAGGGAAAATGGGCCGGGGGGAGGGGGAGAGCTAGAGAGGTAAATGAAGGTTAGATCTTTCATACTGTACCATCTGTGCTAAGGAATCTGAACTTGATTCTGAGGACAATCAGTAGTCTCTGAAGAGCATTAAATAGAAATAGCCGAGTCCAAAGTAATGAATGGATGGGAAGAATCGGGACTGAGGGTACAAAGATCAGTTGGAAGGTTGTCAAAGGGAGTCATGTTGGAGTGAGGAGCATTGTACTAGGACTATGGCTCTAGGTGTATAAAGAAGCAGATGGCACTTTACGTTAACTACACTAAAATTAAAAAAAAAAAAGTAGATGGAGCCAGAGATAGCTGGGAGAGCAAATCCGCAGGGCTAGGTTGGGAGGGGGCAGGGGGAGGACTGTGTGGAAGGAGGGGGTGGGAAGATTGTGGCTACATTTCTGTATCCTATTCAAGTTTCACAGAAGGTTCACATCTACACCAATACTCTACAGGTAGCAGGCAACATCAGAAAATGGAGAGATCTAGCAACCTGACTGGGTGTGAGTGTGTGGGTGAGGGGCATCTTTCTGGAATTATTCTATTCTCAGTCTACCTATTACCTCTCCAGGAAGAGAAAAGAGAAGCCCGACCTCTAGCTTTTTA
This sequence comes from Panthera tigris, assembly GCF_018350195.1. Taxonomy (NCBI): domain Eukaryota; kingdom Metazoa; phylum Chordata; class Mammalia; order Carnivora; family Felidae; genus Panthera; species Panthera tigris. The sequence goes on along the minus strand of NC_056667.1, from coordinate 112,932,747 downwards.
CCGTTCGTAAAGAATGAAAAGCAGTCAGGTGAACCCTGAAAGTTAGTTCGTTGTGTAACTTAGTTCATAGTTCATTGTGTCATTTGTTTTGTCAGCATCTGGGAATGAAATGCTCCTCTTGTTTTAGGTCATTCTCTCTATGTTCCGTATGTCTCAACCCTCAAGGAGCACATTTCTACCAGAGAAACCACCCCAGCCACTCTTGTCTCCATTTATAAACTTGTTGACTAAGTCACACACGAGAAAATGTGCAATAGGTCTTGCATTTCCACCTCTGCTAGAAGCAAAATGCCCCTAACAAGATGTATGAAGAGTTATTCAAATCTACTGCAGAGAGTAACTACAAAATAAGGGGTGGGAGGGGGGAGGCAAAATGGTTGACTACATCAATCCTCCCCTCTTTATTCTGTACAATCTCTGGGAAAGAAATAATGAGCCTTCCTTTATGATCTGCTTGTATTTATAATTGATTTATCTTGCGGTTGAAAGGAGATTTACTCCCTCAAATTGAGACAGGCAGGAGAATGCAATTTGGGTTTGACCTCCTGGCCCTCTTTGGGTATCGCTTATCAGAACTGAAAATACAGTAGAGTTTCACCATTATTTCAGAATAAAAGACTCGATTAATCCTTTAGCAACGTTATGTCTGTCTGTGGATGCAGCCAGTGACTGCCGTACACATATTGATGTGTCTGTAGGCCTGGTGTGATTCAGGGAAGGCACAAAACCCCCTTAACCCCACGGTACCTTCCCATCATCCCCATTTCCAATTATTTCCTTGTCCAGCCTGCCAGGCTGACGGATGCCAGGAAATTTTAGGTTACCTGACTTATTTCTTCAACTTACCGCTTTGTTTCTTGCTTTAGCATCTATATTCCTCTTCTGAGATGACACATTTGGAATTCTCATCTGTATCCACCCTGGTGGGAATATATTTTTATGTGGGCATTTGCTAGACCAAGATTTAATAGGATTGTAGGACTAGAAATGAATGGGGCTCAGAAAGGAGAGTTGATGGATACAGAAAATAAATGATAAGTTGGTCCTGCTCTTATTATTATTTTTTTCTCTTTATTAGTACACTTTATAGACCTTGAAGACCTAAGTGTATCCTCCCTTTATTCATGTGTGTGGACTTGAGGCCACAGTGTTGAATTTGGACTAGAACTTTTGTTTTTAAAGGCAGTCTGGGCCTGTGTCTTCTCTGGGATCTCCCATGATTCCAAGCACCAAATAAATAAATATATCCTGATCGGGGGTGTGGAGGTGCCTGTGTGGCTCAGTCAGTTGAGCGTTTGACTTCCACTCAGGTCATGATCTTGCAGTTCAGGAGATCAAGACCTGCATCAGGCTCTGTGCTGACCACTCAGAGCCCAGAGCCTGCTTCAGTTTCTGTGTCTCCCACCCCCCTCTGCCTCTGTCTCTGCCCATCCGCCTCCCCCTGCTCATGCTCTGTCTTTCTCTCTCTCAAAAACAAATAAACATTAAAAAATTAAAAATAAATATCTCCTGATGAGATTTAGTTTAATTTCTTGGCTTATTGTCTCTCTGTTCACATTTTTCTGATATCTGAGGTTTGGGATAGTAGAGTCCTGGGTTCCCAATGGTAACAAAATCCTCTGTCACTTGGAATCTACTCCATTCTTAAATAATTTGCAAAGAGCATTGTGAATCTCTCTGATAACTTCAGGATGTACCCACAGCAGAAAAGTTGGGTTATAATCCGGTTCTGTATTCCAGAAGGAGAAATTTCTCTTCCAAATAATAATTTGGAGGTAAGTGCTAGGATAGTGCTCTCTGTCTCTCTTTATATATACACATACATATAAATGACCTACTGGTTCCAGTCATTGTAAGGGCTCAGGAGAAGGCATAGAAAAGAGTAATGATTGAGCACATACTGCATTCCATGCTCTTAACTAAGCTTTACGAAAATACACTAAACAGACTTATTATTATTTTACAGATCAAGTAGCTAAGATGAGGTCATCCAGTGGTCAGTGTGGCTAATCAGCTAGTGACCTGGAGTATGACTCCATGTCTGTGTCCCAAAGCCCGCCCTCCTTCCAGGGCTCGCATCGCACTACAGGAGCCATGCAAGACTTGTTCCCATCTTCTAACTTCATGTGCCTAACAGCTTGCTTCTCACTTTGTCCGAAGGGACAATCTCCCTTGTGCATTCTACTTCAGACAAAAGTCTGCTGGAGACGACATCAGAACACATTTTATTTCATTTGCAAGGAACATGGTGATCGAAAGTTTCTGTCTGAAACATGTAAGGTACAGGATTCCATGTGAAGCATATTATTTTTTCTCTTTCTTTCTTTCTTTTCTTTTTTTCTTTTTTTTTTTTTTTTTTTGAGTTGGGGTGAGCTTCTTCCCGGCCTGGAGAGACATGCAATGCATTTTGCACATGCTGTTTGAATTCCTAATTCTCACCTGAAGCTATAATTGAAAAGTTCAACACAGCAGGACCACAGAACGACACATAACTGTTATGAGTATCTGCTATTAAACCTAAAACATTGAATGGTATGATACCTTACTTTTTTTTTTCTTTTATTTTTTACTGCTTAGGGGGAACATCATCAAGACAGAAAGGCTTCCTAGGATGCATACGCTCATTACACTTGAATGGGCAGAAGTTGGACCTGGAGGAGAGGGCCAAGGTCACGTCTGGAGTCCGGCCGGGATGCCCGGGCCATTGTAGCACTTATGGTGGCATCTGCCACAACGGGGGCAAGTGCGTGGAGAAGTACAGTGGGTACTCGTGCGATTGCACCAATTCACCATATGAAGGGCCCTTTTGCAAAAAAGGTACAATAGGCACCTCTGTTCTTCCCGTGTTGTATTCTAGTGCCTCCAAGCCACGGTCAATTCATGCCCTCAGTCAGTTCCCAAGCGATCATTTATCTTCTTCAGTTTCACTCTGTTTAAAGACTCTGTGTAACTCCTCAGCATAATTACATATACCCATCTCACTGTGTGTTGACATTGGCAGTACAGTTGAACTGGATAGATAGTAACAGCATACCATGTCTCCTTGGCCCAGGGGCCAGCTGAGGCCTGGGAGAAGTGGACTCTCATTTCTGTTGTATCAGCCAGATTGCCAGGGGTGCACTATCCTCCCAGTTCCAGTTCCTTAGCCCACACGTGTAATCACAGAATTATAGAATCTACCCCTGGAAGTGTCTCAAGGAGGCTTAAAGTCATTTTAAAGCATTTTTTACAAATAGAGAGCTTATAGGTAAGTGAGTAGACATCTAGCATACATCTAGTAAAATCAATAGCATACATCTAGTAAAATCTCCCTATTCTGCAGATGATGTGAGTACGGTCTGAAGCTTTAAAAGCCTTGCCTGGAAACTCACATTTAGTTCATCAAGGGTCTGGGAATGAAACACAGAGATCAAAATCCCTGCCCCGGTGTCTTTCTATATCCCCTCCTAATCTTATTATTTCATTATATTGGCAAAACTAACCATGATGGATGTATATCTTGAACGAGGAGTGATGATCATGGTGTAAATTCTCTAGAAAAATTCAAGATAACTCTACAAACTATAAAATGGGATTATTCAGTATAAACACTTAGTATTTTTTCAAACACAAAGGCAAAAGATTAGGTCTCCTATCTTTGCAAGATTGTAAAGTTTATTTTATTGATGGAAAGAAAAAAGTTTGTTGAACAAATAATGTACACAATATTTCAAGAGCAGCATTTAAGCTATTAAAATGTTTCAATTACTTTGAAACACCATTTACATATAAACAATGATGGCAATTATACACAATTCTTGTCAATTCATTAAAACTCATTTCTCAAACACCTCTACCAAACAGTGCTTTATTTAGTCCAATTTCCTGTTGGAACTTAAAAACAATGGAGAAGAGAGGAGCACTCAGTGTTCTCTTTGAAGGACTCTGTAATTTAAGCTCTTCATCATTCACGCTGGCCTTCTCCCCAGTCAGATTGAATTACTTGCTTATTATTGTTGAGAACCATTGTATTTGTTGGGGTAAAAAATAATGGTACAAACTTTAGGGCCAACAGTGTGTTGGGCCCTTCCTTCATCAGCTTGACATAAAGTGGTCCCATCCCAGTAGGTATTAAATGTGCTAAGAGACACAAAGACACCACTGGATTTTCACCCTGAGTGAGGTCTCTGATTAACTTCCCCTAAAAAAAAACCTTAAATGCCACACTTAGTCTAGTCCCAGAAGAAGCAAATACAGAATAAACACCACCAGCCCTAGTTACAAAGGTATACTGGCATTGTTTTCCAGGATCTATATCCAAGTTGTATGTTTGAAAGAAAGAAAAAAAAAAAAAAAAGAACAGTGTTGTTCTATATTTCTCCAGAGACATTGGTCAGACATCTCATAGATCATATTGTTCTAAATTTAGCCTAATTTTTCATTGGCTTTTTCTTTCCCCTGAAACAACTCTGATTAAGTATCTTCTGTCCCTACCCCCATATCTTTTTGCTGCATATATTGAAATAGCCTGTGTTCTCTCCCCATTTTTTACTTTGATCTATAAGCAAAATAGACAAATATGTGCTTAGCCTTTTCAGCTTGCTTCATATTTCACAGCCCCAGACTTTCACCCCTTTCTCATAAATCTAAGGAAATGATTCCCTTTATATTCAGTACCTGCATAGTATGTAGAAGAAACCTTTTAACCTAGTCTTGTAGCCACACCAATTGCCTAGGGAAGTGTACCATTGGAGCCATTAGCTATGTGATGGTCCTGAACAAGGGTGCTTTTCTATGTTATTAACTAGTAGGGCATGTAACTTAGGGGGTGCAGATACTGGAAATATGTGGGGTGGAGTTACCAATGCCTGGGCCAGAACCATAATCCACTGATCCACTTCCTGTTTCTGATGATAGTACAAAGTAACAATAATCTTGAGATTAGTTAGTAGTTATTGACTGCAACATACATTCCTTATGGCCAGCCTAGTGGGGAGGATATTAACATCCACATTTAACATATTGAGAACATTGAAGTTCATGGAGTTTTAATGGCTTGCTAATAAATGTCAGAGCTGAAGATCCATCCAGCACTTTTTGGTTTCTTTTTTATCTTTAAAAACCCTAATTTCATTCTGTATAGGAATATAGTATTAGGATTCAAATATTATTTTCTGCTTTGTGTGTGTGTGTCTTTTTTTTAATGCTTATTTTTTGAGAGAGAGAGACAGAGACAGAGACAGAGAGACAGAGTGTGAGCTGGGGAAGGGGCAGAGAGAGGGAGACATAGAATCTGAAGCAGGCTCCAGGCTCTGAGCTGTCTGCACAGAGCCCAGTGTGGGGCTCTAACTCACAAACCGCAAGATCATGACCTGAGCTGAAGTCAACACTTAGCCAACTGAGCCACCCAGGCACCCCTCTCTCTCTTTTTAATTGAGATGTAATTTTTATACCCTAAAATCCACCGTTTTAAATTGTATAATGAAGTGATTTTTAGCATATTCACAAAGTTGCATAGCCATCACCATTATTTAATTTCAGAATATTTTTATCACCCTAAAAATAAATATTATATCCATTAGTAGCTACCTCTCATTCACCTTTCCCCACTGTCCCTAAAAAACAACTGATTTACTTATCTATCTGGACATTTTAGATAAATGGAACCACTAGCCTTTTTGTGTCTAGATTCTTTCACTTAGCATGTTTCTAAGATTCATCCATGCTGTAGCATTTTTTAGTATTTTGTTCCTTTTTTTTTTCCAAAGAGTATTTTATTCCATTATATGGATCCAACACACACACACACACACACACACACACACACACATATCTGTTCATCACTTGGTGGCCATTGGGATGTTTCCATTTATTTGGTTATTATAAATAATTCTACTAACATTCATATATATGTTTTTGTGTGGACTTATATTTTCTGTTCTCTTGGGCATATACCTAGAAGTAGAATTACTGTGTCATATGGTAAATGTATGTTTAATTTTTTGAGGAAACTGGCAAACTATTTTCAAAGTGGCTGCTCCATTTTACATTCTCACCAGCAAAGTACAAGGATTCCAATCTCTCCACATCCTCACCAACACTTGTTATTATCTGCCTTTTTAATAACAGACATGTTACTGTGAATGTGTGAAATGGTATCCCATTGTGGTTTTGACTTTCATTTCACTGATGACAAATAACACTGGACATCTTTCATGTTCTTATTGACTGTATACCTTTTTTGGTGATACATTAATTTAAATTTTTGCTTGTTTTTTGATTGAGCTATTTCTCTTTTCTTTTTTAGTTGCAGGAATTGTTTGCATATTCTGATTATAATTCTCACATTAGATATATGCTTTGTAAATATTTCCCCCATTTTCATTTTCTCCATTATACCTTGTGAAACACAAAAGTTTTTCATTTTCATACCATCCAGTTCTTCTTATTGTTTTATTTTAGTTGATTGTGTTTGGTATTATGTCTAACAAATCATTGCCTAACTGAATCTCATGAAGATTTATGTCTATGGTTTCCTCTAAGAGTTTTTATAGCTTGATCCAGTTTGAATTAATTTTTGTAGCTGGTGTAAGGCAGGGGTTCAATTTAATTCTTTTGCCCATGGATATCCAACTATTCTAACACCATTTATTGATGTGTGCTTGTCTTTAGCCCCCCTCAACCCCCACTATTGTATGAAGAATCTAGGTATAACTGTCATACTGTTGTCATTTTTTTTCCAATTAAAAAGTTAGACAATATATTTGGAAATTTACCTGGAAATATATTTGGAAATCTAGAAAAATAAAAAATCTAATTCCTCAAAGACAAGCATTAAAAAGAAAATCTGATTTTCTTCTAGCTCTTTTCTTTGCATTTAACCTAGCTGCTGTAATTCTGCATTTCATATCTACATTTTATGCCTAAATTTTCTTTATTTCGTTTTATACACATTCCTGTATAATTCATCAGTTTTAATGACTGCAGTATATTTCATCTGGTGGGGTTGCCTCTGCTCGTGTCACCCATTCTATCCCCAGAGCAATTTAGCTTAGCAACAGTGGTGCCATTCTGCAATCTGGCACTTGATCTGCCTAAATTCAGCTTCTAGCTCCTCTACAGTCTACAGTGTGTGGCATTGGTTGTGTAACTTGCCTCCCAATTCCTTGGTTTTCTCATCCAAAAAATTAGAAAATTCAAAAATCCTTTACGGAGGATTGTGGTGAACATTTTTTTTTTTAACGTTTATTTATTTTTGAGAAGAGAGAGACAGAGCATGAGCGGGAGACGAGAGAAAGAGGGAGACACAGAATCTGAAACAGGCTCCAGGCTCTGAGCTGTCAGCACAGAGCCCAATGTGGGGCTCGAACTCACAGACCGCGAGATCATGACCTGAGCTGAAGTCGGATGCCCAACCGACTGAGCCACCCAGGCGCCCCTGTGGTGAACATTTTAACGAGCACTTCACAAAGCACTTGGAATAATGCCTGGCAAATAAAGTCCTACAGAGCACTTGCTCTTATTATTGTCTTGGAATTTTAGATTGCTCCAATTTTTGCACAAAAATAAAGCTGTGATAAACACATGTATTGATTTTTTCTCCGTAATGGAATTTCAGTGAAAAAATAGTATGCATATTTAGGTACTCTTTACCAATTGCCAAAAACCTGTTGAAAAATTATTTATTATTTACCTTCCTGACATCATATCTTTCTTTTTTTTTTGCTTTTTATTACAAAAAAACCCAATTCTATATGATAATAGGGAGAAGAGTTTCAGAACCCTCATGCATCCATTATCTAGCTTCAAAAATGACCAACTCATGGCCATTTTTATTTCATCTATACACTCACATCCTCTCCTCCTCCTCCTTTATTATTTCAAAGCAAACTTCAAATATCACATCATTTTGTCTATAAATATTACAATATGTATTGCTAAAAGATAAGAGCTTATTAAAAACACAGATCCACAGGATCTTTGCAATAAGAAAAATTAAACATGTCTAATATTACGAAATATACACTCACCATTCAAATTGCCAATTTTACCATTTATTTTTAGTTGGATGTTTTGCCAAATTAATGACAGCTTGATTAATTTCTAGGTAATCACTGGCCTACTCATTACCTTTATACTCATTCTAAGTTGTGTCCCTATTATTGAGACCAACTATTGTCCATTGAGTTCCTACCATGTGTCCTGCTTTTGCACAATGTCCTTCAATTGTTCTACCCACCACAAGATTAAATCCACCCCTCTTAGTAGGTGACATTTTGAGCTGAGGTTGAGGGGGGATCCCATGAGATTGTTGGAGAAGGGGCACAGCCAGGTTCCAAGCTCCCAGTCCGTCAGACTCCACAGCTGGCTCAGAGATACATTCTCTGCAGTGCCACCCTGTTTCCCTGCTGTTTCTTATAATTCACTCAACACTTTACTCCTGGTCAGTGTGGAGCTCCTCTTTCCGGTCTGATTAGGCTACTCTGACCATAGAGACATGCAGCTCTGGGAATCACCATCTCTGTCACACACACATCAGACTCTAGGCTACCTCTCATTGTGGTTTGTTTTGTTTTGTTTGATGCATGAGCTTTCTTCTCAGAATGTAATCAGCATAGTTTTAGATGATCACATCTAGTTAAAATGTTTCTTCCAATTAGACCAGTGGTTTTGTGTGTTCAGATAAATCACTCAGGGAGCTTAAATATGATCAGGTAGCTTAAAATCTTAGACTATAAAATACAAGAAACTTAGAGAATAATAGAATCCAGTGTTTTGCTGAAGGAAGTTTTATGTTGAAAGTGACAGTATCTAAATATTAAACATTAAAATAATTAAACATTAAGAATAATTAGATCTGGGGTTAGGAGAGAAGGGAAGACAGAAATTTGGTAGGATACTTCTAGCTTAAAAATGCTTTACATTGTAATTTCCTGTCCTAAGTATAAGGAAAAAAATGAAATCTGTATATGCCCACATCTAATATGCTATTCATAACAGAATGCTCTGAATTATAGTTATATTTGAACACACACACAACATCAAATAAAAGCCATTATTCTGTTAACGAGGAGATAGTAGCTCAAAATGCAGGCCAAGCGTCCCCAAGGAAATTCACTCAAGGAAAGTGCTTGAATCAAGCTGATGATTAACCAGAATCCTCTCTGTCACAAGTCTCTGCTGCATATCTTTGTAATCAGGAGTACGGATGTTGTAACCTGAATGATAAATGCAGAACACTTTCTCTGAACCTTTAGTCAAAATGAACTGGTATTCCCAATCTGCCACCAATATGCATAAATATGCAACTTTAATTTTTTGGCACTGTTACAGACTGTTATAGAATTTTCACAAAGGTAGAACAAATTTGCAGTGAAATTAGGAAGGGAAAGCCAGGTTTGATTATGTTCTAGGTGCCACCAACTCAATCAAGAAATTTCATGGAGAATTAGGTGAATTCCACATATCATTCAGGAAAAAAAGAAACCAATCACGCCAATATGGGTTCATGTTTATTGTGCTATCTTTATGGTAAAGGTTTGCTGCAAGATCTGAGCTATGTTGTTCTAAAAGGAACCTTTCCTCTGTGCCCTGATAGTATATTACTCTATGGCAGTAACATTGAAAGAGAACTTACGAGCAGCCTTGATTGAAAGAAAAGAATATCTCAGGGCACCTGGGTGTCTCAGTCAGTGTGGCATCTGACCCTTGCTTTCGGCTCAGGTCATTATCTGAGTGAGTTTGAGCCCCGCATGGGGCTCTATGCTGACAAGGCTGAGACTGCTTGGGATTCTCTCTCTCTCCCTGTCTCTCTGCCCTTCCCCTGCTTGTGCTTTGTCTCTCTCTCTCAAAAATAAACAAATACACATGAAAATTTAAAAAAAGAAAGAAAATATTCCGGCATTGGGTTGGGTATGCAGTCAATAAACAGATAGTTTGTGAAGGAAATTGGGATGGGTTCAGGTTGAAGTCTCTTCTAATATGGAAAGTCTGTAAGTTCACACTGTAGTGGCTAACTGTTAGAAGCGCTCTACACACAGTATCTCATTTATCCACTGAGAAATATAGTTGACGTAAGTGTTACACTTCCCATCCACCAGATGCCAAAACAGTCTCCACAGGATTCACTAGCTTGCCTGGGACCACACAGCTAGTATGAAATTGATCCAGCCCAGACCTAGGGCTGAAGCCAAATCCTGTGCCAGTTCCACCAAACTAAAGTGGCAACAGTTGGAGTAAGCATATTATGGAGGGAATGTGGGTGATTTGCACATTCCTGCTAATTGAATGTCATAAATTTGTAGATGCTGCCTTTCTCCATGGTGGCGGCAGAACAACGTGCGATGCTATAGGAATTGTTTCCCATAGGAAGCCCTGTTTGCTCAAGTCTTGGCTCTTTTTGGACTCGAATGTCAATTCCTAGACATCCCAAAAAATGGAGTCCAGGGGTTGAATACCCATGCCTTTTCTACTAGTTCCATGGATTCTCTCTCTTCTGTTTCCATGGATCCTCACGTTTTATCCAACACCATAGAGGGTTACTGCAGAGCCTCCTCCAGTGTCCTATTCTCAGTAACTTAGAACCCACTCACAATCCTCCTAACACACCAGAAAAGCACTAGCTGGAACAGTTAGAACCTCAGTTTTGAAACGAGGAAGGTCGCAGTGAAATTTATCACTACGGTGCTGGCGGCAGGGACGGTTTATCTTTGCTTCTCGAGAAATCCGCCTGGCACATGGTAGTTATACCGCAAATGTATGTTAAACTGGAACTAAACTCCAGGTTGCAAATCTCAGCTCTCTTTTTTAAAGCTATGCAACCTTGTTCAAGGTGCTTAACCTCTGCAGCCTCGTGTTTCTCATTTGTAAATAAGAGTAATGACTTCTGCCACTTCGAACTTATTGTGGAAAGCGTAGTGTATAATTCAGGTAAAAAAAAAACCCTCACATAGTGCTTGTTGCTTAGCAAACAATAAACAGTTATTGCTAGCCTGAATAATCGACTAAATGTGGCAATGTGTGCGTTCCCCTCTTCTATGTTTCAGAGGTTTCTGCTGTTTTTGAGGCTGGCGCTTCAGTTACTTATATGTTTCAAGAACCCTACCCGGTGACCAAAAATATAAGCCTCTCATCCTCGGCGATTTACACAGATGCAGCTCCATCCAAGGAAAATATTGCGTTTAGCTTTGTGACAGCTCAGGTGCCCAGCCTCTTGCTCTACATCAATTCATCTTCTCAGGATTCCCTGGCCGTCCTGCTCTGCAGGAATGGTGAGTACTGACAGCATGAAGCCTGACGAAGTGTCATGTTGGGCTGAGGGACAGTGCATGCCCTCCAGAACGCTGCAGAATTTCAACTTAAATTTGGTCCCACCTGGGCAGCTTAATGCCAGAGCTCCAGCCAAAGCCTTGATTGTACTTTACCTTTATGACTTGCAATTGGTATTCAGGGCCAGTGTCAATTCATTGCTGAAGTCTCAAATGCGTTGACTTTAATTTGCCTCAACTGTGTCGCAGTAATTCTTTATTATTTATTCTGTGCTGGAGTCCATTAAGTGCAAAGGAGAAGATCATAAGCATATCTGTATTTCGGAAGGACACTCATCACATATATCGTGTCATCTTTGCTGCAGTCTCCTTTACTGGGGGCCGTTAAAACAACTGGCGTAAATGCAGGCCGTATGCCTAGAAGTCGATTGCCTAGGTCTTGGAGAGAAGTTGTAGATGTGAGTCAAAACCTTGTGGAAAACGGGGCTTGGTGCTGAGGATCAGACTTTGAAGAGAATGTACACAAAATGGAATCTGCAAAGGTTAGAAGGGTATAGGGGCTGGAACGCACTTGATGCAAGGGATGTTGAAGGACACCAAGTCTGACAGTGCTTAGGAGAAGTCAGGTTTTCTCACTACGTAATTCCAGCCAGCAATGAGCAGGACTTTTGGTCCTGGTCAAGAGCATGTGAGATCGGAATCCTAGGGGATGGAACAAGTATTAGAACTGGTCATGAGGGCAAAGATGTGGCCATCCCAGTCGTCTGATCTCAAAGAACACATTCCCATGATTAAGAAAATGTTCTTTCTCCTCTTGTAATTTGCCAATGTAATGAGAGGAGGCTGGGCTTTAGAACCATCCCTGGGATGGACTGTGCTGAGGCCATAGAAGGCCATTGGAATATGCAGCCATACTCTGACCTCTTTCGACCTTAGACCGATTTCTCTTGCTCTATTTTTTTTTTTTTGGAAGTGGGGGAGTGGTAGGAGGTCTTCTTCTTTGCTTCATCTTGCTTTCTGTCGATTTATGACACTGAAAGTAAAGAATGATGTGTGAGCCTCACACAAAGATCAAACCTGGTGGGCGAGTGAGTTGAATCAGGCCTGAAGTACATTAAGAATGACAGCGTCCCACTGACAATTTTATTCTAAGAGCAAATGCAGGGAAGAAAAAAAGAGAGAGAGAGAGCCTGGGTGGTGACTGACCACTCCAAGACTATCTGATCTTGAAGAGCCTATAAGAGAGAAAGGAACCATTATGGGTTATTAGACCTCTTATTAGTCAGCAGACCTTTGTATGATTAGAACCATTATATTAACATGTCAGTTCTTAAACTTTGCCCCCATAATGTCTCTGTGAGGTGAATAAGGCTGGCTGAGGATGCTGAGGCATAGATTAACTGATTAACTTAGGCCAGGCAGATAACTCAGGACACGGCTGAGACCAGAGGCCAGATCTCCTGATAATCAGCCCCACCATCTTTCCTCTAAGCTAGACGATCCTGCTGTGATGTGGCTAGACTACAGTAAGTTACAGAGCAGTGAGATGCAAGTTTTCTGCAAAGCATCTCTTACGTGTGGTTCCATGGCCCATTTGTACCTGCCAGGTTGTATCTGTGGATATAGACAGTGCGTAACAGGAATAAGTATATCTGACTACATAAATACTACCCCACATACTCTCCTTCTCTCTCTCCACACACACACACACACACACACACACACACACACACATTCTGGACACCATTCTAATTAATGTACACAGCTCTTAATTCTTACGATAATCCAACGTGATTGGCGGTATTAATCTCATAGTTCCAGCAACTAAGGCATACAGAGCTTAAATAACTTGCTTAAAATCTCACAGCAAGTAAGTAAAAGAGCTATAATTCAGTCTTCCCTCCTGGAGTCTGATAGCATACTTTATGTCCTTAACCATAAGCTCTAAATGAAGAGTGTTAATTTATTTTTTGAAACAATGTGCTTTAAATAAATTGAATTTATTTCATTAGGCGGGCATGCTTGAATTCTGTCTGATCACTTTTACTTGACCCTATGGGCATTTATGTTCTTTAAGTCCTGGCTAAGTGCAGAAAGCAAGGAGATACTTATGCCTTGTTTGTTTGTTTGTTTGTTTGTTTTAAGCTTAGGGCTCAGGGAGAGACTGAAAGTTCAGGCTTCAAGAGAGATGAGTGGCCAGGCAGGGACTAGTCATGGAATGCCCCCACTCTCCTCACTGCGTCAGAACTACCTCCCCCATTGCTGTAGGAACTCTTGTCACACCGCACAGTCCATGATTTAGGACCCTGGGCACTTCCTGCCATCTCCTTGTCCTACAGAGACACAGCTGAGATATGTCCCCATTCATTAATTCTTCCACCGATTCCCCACTGCACAGTATCAGGAACTGTGGAGAGCAAGAAAAATAAACAGGATGCAGTGCTGTCTAAACACCATAAGGAAAAAGAGAGACTCGAAACTGCCTTACAGTTTTTGATGGACAGTCCAGGTACATGAGGGAATGAAGTTGTCCAGATTTCTCAGGCAACCTAACTACAAGTTAGATATTGTCTAACTTTGAGGATGAATCTCCTAGGAATTCAGGGGTTATATAATAGGGCAAATGCCTTGAGCAAGAGTGAATCCCTTGCCATCAGAGGTCTTCAGACAGTAATTAAATGGCAATTTGTTGGAGAAACCATAAGAAGAATTCTGGCAGTGGATGAGGGAGAAAAAGAACCTCTGAGTTCCTTTCCAAGTCTGAGATTTTGTTATTCTCTGTTCCCTTCCTGTGTAGTCTTACATTTATATTTCTTTCTGCTGGGGCCGTGTTTGCAGCCTTTGAAATACTTCTATGAGGAATTAAAACTTGGTATTGGTACAACTTGTTCCCAGTATGCTCACGGTATCAGGCCGTTGACCTAACTTCCAGGGAGTCAAATGGGGACCCTGCTTAGTGAGGAGATAGGCATACTTATACTAAGACTTTGATAGACTTCAGTGAGAGATATAACCTCTGAAAATACTAATGGTAAGAATACCTACAGCTTATAAAAAAAAGAATTAAGTGAACAAAGACAGTAAAGGGTTAACTAGGGAAAGTCTTTCTGTGGAAAGGTTTTACAAGACTGACTCACACCTCTCTGCGATGAAGTTAAGCGTTTTCTGTTAGTACAGGTTTCTTCACCTTTCTTTGATTTAAGACACCTCTGGGAATCTGGTGGAAATCATGATGAGAAGATCATTGTTAAAAGGAGTCCTTTTTGTTCTTCCCAGGAGGAAGAAAATGCCCATGGCCGTGTCGTACAAAATGGCCCCCGTTTCAGTACTGTGAGTTAAGAAGCCAGGGAGTGGAGACAGGTGGATAAACTGTGTAAATACTGAACAAAATCCTTGGCTTGCAAATCTATTTAATATGGGTGTTCGGGCCGGAGGAGAGAAGAGCAGTGGGACTCCCAAGTCATGCTTCTGAGTCTCCCCCTGGCGGGGGTTTGGTTGGCACTTTTGGAATCCTTCCTATGCCCTTCATCATTTTTCTTGAAGTTTCGCCAACCAGAGACTTATTCAGGTTAAGCCGCTGCTGTCTTTTCAAATGAAAACACGTCCTTTTTCCTAAAGGAAGAAAAGAATTTTCATTTCTTGGATGGAAGATTAGAGAAAGAAAAGGAGGCATTTGGGTTTAGGGAGACCTTAGGAGAGTGAGGGTGTTTGTGGTCTGATGGGCTGGAGCTTTGGGCGGAAGGCCACTTCTCAGAGAAATGGCAGCTGGGAGAGAAGGAGCGGATGAAGGAGGAAAGGGTCCAGAGAAGGTAATGGGAGTGTACATTTCAATTCCACAGCATTTCACTGAAGGATGGCTGTACCTCCTGCACAGTTCTATGGAGTTCTTCAAACTTGTCATTTGATAAATATTCACAGAGCATCTATCAGGGAGCAGGCACTATTTTATGTACAGGAGAGACAGATTCAGACAGGATCCTGTTCTGCCTTTCAGGATCTAGTCTGGGGACAGAGGCACAATAAACAAAGAAAACAATGTGCCACAGATGTGGGGTAGAGTCTGTTCCAGATAGAATGAGGGAAGGAGGGTAACAAAAGGATTCTTGGAGATAGTGAGCCTTGATTTGGGCCATGAAAGAGAAGTGTTTTCTAGGCAGACATTAGATCATTGTTTAATAAAATGAGAGGTTTCTTTGACTGTTTCTCATTGTCTCCATTTTATTTCCATTGAATGTGAAACATATATATATATATATATATATATATATATATATTTTCCCCCCAATCATTTCCCCTTTCTACTCTTTCATTGCGTGTCCTTCTTGGCCCCTTGATAGTAAAAATAAAAAAATCAAATTGAGAATATGTGCTAAGTCTAAGGCCATCAATCTATGGTGAAATCATTTGAGTACAACATCTGAACAGGGCCCCAGGTCACCTTCCCCTGGTGGCTGTTCTGCTGCCCTCCGGCACCAAATGGTTTGTCTGACTTTGCCTCAGCATTTCCTTTTTATCAACTTTTTTTTTTTTAACATATACATTCATAAGGATTCACTGTCTGCATTTGTGATTGCACACACCTTGGAGGGAATAATGATGAACCTGGACACTTTACATTTTGAACAGACTGACTCAAGGGAGACAGGGATAAGGAGGAATCCAGAGAGGGAGCATCTTCAAAGTACAGACTTCAACAGCTGCTGGCCAGGGCTGGCTTGACCCTAGACTACTCTCAGCTTCTCACTGCTTTCTTGTGGAAGACTTTCAAAGTTTAGTTCTGCCTCCTACCACTCCCTTTGTGACACCAGCATATACCTGAGTACCTCAGAGTAGCAGGAACCCCAATAAACAGCCTGAGAAAAGCATACCTCCGAAAGCGTAACCATGACCACTTCTGTCTCTGGCTTATGTTAAGCAACACTTTGCTGCTTTTGAACTTCAAATTCCCAAAAGTCTTTTGATATCTGCAGGACTGTTTTGGTTGGTGCATTTCCATCATTTCTGGGCTTTCCAATAATCTCTTGCTGGGAGGACATACCAGCCGGGTCCTGCTGGGCAGCTCTCCTCCATTTCAGACTAATGTGGTTATGCCACACCATGACCTTGAGAGGGCAGTCAAGAATCCCTCCTCCTCGTGTCCTCTTAGAGGAAAGTCAAAGATATGGGCAGGCACAAATGGCATCTCTAGTATCAGACAGTTAATCCACCGACCAAGGTGTGGGTCTGAGAGGAGAAATAGAGGTATGATGAATAAAACTGGATCTAGGTCATCTTTCTTATTTTTCTTCTCTCCCTTGTTGTGGATTTCTCTCTCTCCCTCTTTTTTAAATGTTTATTAATTATTTTGAGAGTGAGATAGTATGCAAGCAGGGGAGACGGACAGACAGGGAAAGAATCTCAGTCAGGTTCTATGCTCAGCATGGAGCCCGATGAGGGCTTGATCCCGTGACCTGAACCAAAATCAAGAGTCGGGGGCTTAGCTGACTGAGCCACCCAGGCAGCCCAATGTTGTAGATTTCTTATTTTGTGGTATGCTCATAAGTCCATGAAGATTGTGTCCTTCAGAGAGCCTGGGTGGCTCGGTGGGTGAAGCGTCTGACTTCAGCTCAGGTCATGATCTCATGACTCATGCGTTTGAGCCCTACATCGGGCTCTGTGCTGACAGCTCAGAGCCTGGAGCCTGCTTTGGATTCTGTGTCTCCCTCTCTCTCTGCCCCTCTCCCACTCATGCTTTGTCTCTCTCTTTCAAAAATAAACATTAAAAAAAATTAGGAAAAAAAAAACATTGTGTGCTTCTAAAATCCATATGTTGAAGCCCCAATTCCTTGTATTTTGAGTGAGAAGGAAGTTAAGGTTAATTTAGGTTAGAAGGGGAGAGCCCCAATCTGCTATGGTTAGTGTCCTTAAAAGACGAGGCAGCAGAGTTTTCTGTCTGTCTCTGTCTCTCTCTGCCATGTGAGGACACAGTGAGAAGGTGGCCATCTGCGAACCAGGAGGAAAGTCTTCACCAGCGACCAAACTGGCTGTCACCTTGATCTTGCTGCCATCCAGAACTGTGAGAAAATACATTCCTGCTGGTTGGTCTACCTGGTCTACAGTATTTTGTTATAGCAGTTCGATCAGGCTAAGAGAAAGATCAAATGAGAAAATGTAAGAAGATGTGCTTCATAGACTGTAAAGTGCAAAACACATTGTATTTTCATATTGATAATCATAATATGAGTGATCTGCGTGCTTGGGTGGGCAGAACATGAATGTTAAAGGTGGAATTCGGATTAACAGAGATTAAAATTTCATCCGAAAAGGACATGAAAATCGCCCATTGCTTAGAGGCAGAGCGTCTAATGGTGGAGGAGGGTGACATTACTCTGAGGAAGGAGAAAGATGAGGCAGAGGGTCTCCAGCCTGCACCTTAGCTGCTGTCATTAGGTACAGGCATTTGCTTTTGATATACACAAGTATGAAAACCAAAAATAAAAAAAAAAAAAGAAAAAGAAAACTTTAAGAATGGCTTTCTCAGATACCCTCTGAACTAGATCTTTGGGGAACTTGTCTGATGTTTCTGAAATAAAGATAAACAGACAGGCAGACAGACATAAAATAACTGAAAAGCAGGACATATTCACAGGACTCACAGTATGACCAGGCCCAGCAAGATACAACTGAGGGACATAGTCAAACTCTTGGAAATGCCCACCTCACACCTTGGCTGTGGAGCTGGCTGGACGGCAAGTGCCAGCATCGAGGAAGCCAAAACAAGAAGAACAGAGCTACTGAGTCAATGCTCTAATCCCCTGCATGAAGAGCAATAATCAAAGACTAGTATGGAATTAAGGGTAACCAAAAATACAAAATGCAATTAACTCTGCAAACATTTATTTAATACCTCCTCCATTTATCTGCCAGGGCTGCCATAACAAAATACCACAGACTACGTGGTTTAATCTACAGAAATTTATTTTCTCACAGTTCTGAAGACTGGAGGTCTGAGATCAATGTACCAGCCGGGTTGGTGTCTGGCGAGAGCTGCCTCATTGAGTTGTAGGAGGCTCCTTTCTTACTGTGAGTTCACATGGCCTTTCCTTAGTATTATGTGCCTGAGAGAGAAAGGGAGTGTGCTCTGAAAAGGACACTCATCCTATTGGATCAAAGTCCCACCGTTAGAAGCTCATTTAACTGCAATGACATTCCTACAGGCTCTCTTTCCAAATACAGTCCCACTGGGGATTAGGACTTCAACTATGGAATTGAGGGGGACACATACATTCAGTTCACAACAGCTCCCATGTGCTAGATGCTGTCCAAGGTGCTCATAATAGAAGAACAAATATGGTGTCATTGAATTGGGGAGATTCTTGACATTGGGTTCCAGGTACAATTAATCTTTGTAAGGTCAGCATCCAGCAGAGTACTCAGCAAAGAGTTGGCCTTGGTATTCTTGGATTGAATTATGTCTTGCAAGTGTCGGGGACGTCCCCCAGAGTCCATGAGATGACAGTGGGGCTATTGGGGGACAGAGGACACTTCTTCTCAGTCCATCATGATCCAAGTAAATATGGGCATGAATATAAATTATTAGCATGCTTAATTCTGTTCTTACTGAGATTCCATTCTGTCACCTGTGACATACTTTTGAGAGGCAGGGTTGTTTGGGCAGTGGGGCTCTGGGGAGCTGGCATTCTTTTATTTTATTTTCTGCGGCCCTTTGAGATCTCTGTACTTTCCCAGTTTAAAAACCTTTTTAGAAATTTCCCAAGAATTGAGCAACTGTTTATTTTTTTCCAGCAAGGCTGGTTGCTTACAACTGTACTGTGAGAATCAAGAGAATTATTGTCTGGTCTTGTGCTTCATTGTTTGTAAAAAGAGAAAAGGCGTGTGCTTGGTGCCTTAGTTTCTTCATCTGTAAATTTGGGATAATTGCATTGGTCAAGGGTTGCACAGCAGTGTTGTTGAGGATTAATAAAATCCTGTAGTAAAAGGTTGGAAGGAACTCAGATTAAAGGTCTGGGGATAAATACAAAGAAGGGTTATTATAAAACAGAGCAAAGCGCTGGCTGGTGATTGAGCCACCTTGATTTTTTTAAAGCCAGGGCTGGAGAGACCGGGGAACTGGATGGTTAGCTTTTGGACTAGAACTCTAATTAGGGGCTTAAGGATTAAGAAAGTAGTTGAAGTCTGTGTGAAGAAAGCTTTTCTCAGAGAAAAGACATGTTTTTATTCTTCTTAGAGCACTTGATCTGTAAATACTTACATCTTGAGATGTGAAACAGTCAGCAGAAAGCCCAAGCTCTGGGTTTATTCAGTTCTCTGTGCAGTTAATTACCTTTTGTGAAGCAAGTAGGCCTTGGATTATCATTATTTCTCTTCATTCAGAGTTATTGGAGATGTGTTTCCACTTTAATAAGTAACTTATCCTCTCAAAGTTTAGAAATGAGGGTCCTGGAAATCCAATCCCCTATTATAAAGCTGCACTGGAGACATGGTGAGCAGGGTTTCAGCCTTATGAGGAGTCCAGTCAATTTCTAACACCACCCATTGGAGACCTTCCATGATCTCCCGGCCCAAAAGCAACTGATAGCAGCTAATTCTTGCCAAGTGCTTCATGTGTGCGAAGATGTAGTTTTAGTGATTTTAGTCTTACAATTAGTTCATTTAATCCATTTCACGACGGCTGTGGAGTTAGTACTAACATTACCCATTTTACAGATGAAGAAACTTAGGCACGGAAACATTAAGTAACTTGTCCGAGAAGACACAGCATTGAACCAGCGAGGCTGAAAATCAAACCCCGCTGGTCTCTTTTTAGCCTGTGAACTGTTCCGCTCTGTTCTGTGACCTCTCATTGTTCTGGGCACGACTCAAAATGGAACCTGCTGTTTTCTCTCTGGTGTTTGCTTTCACTTTCGTGGAGGGAGCGTGCTGTGTCAGGAATGCCATATTCACTCCCTGTGGTGCTTCCAAAACTCTGTTTAAATGATGGGCCAGACAGAAAGGATGGCACAGTAGAGACGGAGGACAGCCCCGTGGGATATTTGGAAATACACTGCTGGTGGAAGAGGTGCCAGATAGCTCCTTCTGTTTGGCAAATTGTACTTTGATGCACCTGACTTCCACAGGACTCTCTAGTGGAAACAAACAAACAAACAAATAAACCAGCATTCTTTATTGATGCCAAATTCTGTGATGTGAGTTGCCCAGTACAGCTAGAGCTCCTGCAGTAAGACCAGCCAGCTAAATTTGGCAGTCATAGTCATGTGACATAAAGAGCACATGGGTAAGTGTGTGTTTCTCGGAATAAGTGATCTTAATGTAATTAATAGGGCTCAACAGAATTTTTCTGGTTCAGGAAAATCCCGTGTAATAAATGCATGCTTTTATGTAAACATGAGGATAGATGCACAAGTTTATCGTTGTTCTCTTCTTAGACTCCTCTACAATTACATAAGCAAATTTAAAAATTAAAAAAAAAAGATAGGAACTTAAAAAGACAAAGAGAACAGAATAGAGCTTAGGATGGGTAAGAGATATGAATACATTTTTAAAAGCTGAACAGCAATGGAGGAAGAAAGCTGGCTTGGTCCAGGTCACTACGAAGGCATGGTAATGGGAAGGGGTCATGGGACAGGCTGAGGCCTGGCCGTTCTGCACACCATGGATTCTGGCATGAGGCGTGAAGTCAGGAGAAAACAAGAAGTTTTTGCAGAGAACTGTTGACCTTAAATCCAGTTTCCTTATCTGGGAAGATAAGTTCCTTGGGAAGACCAGACATTGGGTAGCATATAGAAATTGAACAAGAGTTTCTAAAGCTGAGGGTGAGATCAAGAGACAGGGTTAAAGAGAGAAATGACATGGCATTCTGTACATTTGGGGCCTCATTTGTCCCTTTTTCCAAGAGCTCTTACAGTGAAGCCTTTCTCTCTTCATGCAGGATATGAGAGGGTTTCCCTACCGAGGAACTGAACAGACCCATGAAAAATATATGTGATGGGGCACCTGCGTGGCTCCATTGATTAAACATCTGAATCTTGATTTGGGCTCAGTTCATGATATAATGATTCATGGCTTTGAACCCCACATCGGGCTTTGTGCTGACAGCATGCGGAGCTTGCTTGGGATTTTCTCTCTGTCTCTCTCTGTCCCTCTCCCTACTCACACATCTTCTCTCTCTCTCTCTCATAATAAATAAATAAAACTAATAAAATAAAAATATGTGGATAACTAGAATTTTAGGGATGTCCTCATTGAAAGGAATGATTTACCGATATGGTCACTTATCAGAGAATCCCACCTGTTGACACACTCAGCCCGTGCACATGGAATCTTCAATCCGGTATGCAGTTCTGAGTCACAATTGTGAACAGATGGCCATGACTTACCACAACCATCAGACATTTCCATAAAACCTCCAAGATGAAAAAGAAGGATCAGGTAAATAAACACAGATAAGTGGAGAAAACAGGGATAATGCAAGAGGGGGAAGAAGCATTCAAAATCTAGTATTTCAGAGAGATAGGAGAATATATAAATCCATGAAACAAGAACATGATGCTTTAAAATGAAACTGTAAAACAATAAGAAAGAACTCTCGGAAATGTAGCAAATTGTGAACATTCTAGAAATTGGAAGATAACATTTGGGAAATCTCCCAGAGAGTTGGACAAAAATACAGAAATGTGGACAATATGAAGACAAAAGAGGAAATTAGAGAGCAAAACATAATGTTCACTACGTAAAAGGAGTTACAGAAAGGGAGAATAGAGGAGGAGAGAACATTAGCAAAGATGTAGTGAAAAATACTTCATAGAATGAAAGAACTTGGCTTAAAAGTTTGCTTCCCTCTCCAGCCCAGAAGACACACACCAAAGCAAAGGCAACCCTAACTTTGCTAAAGACAGGATCAGACTCGAGCTAGCAAAGAATCTCTTAACAAAACCACTGGAAGTTTGAAGATGATGGAAAAGCATCTTCACAAGCCTAAGGGAAAATGGTGTTCAAACTGGAATGCTATACTTAGTCAAATTATTAGTCATGTGTGAGGGAGCAATGCAAACAATTTCATACATAAAAGAGAAGAGGTATTCCAAGTCATTAAGACTCCCTAAACACCTTAAGATACGGGGCACCTGGGTAGCTCAGTCGGTTAAGTGTCCGACTTTGGCTCAGGCCATTATCTCATGGCCCGTGAGTTCGAGCCCCTCATCAGGCTCTGTGCTGACAGCTCAGAGCCTGGAGCCTGCTTCAGATTCTGTGTCATCCTCTCTCTCTCTGCCCCTCCCCTGCTCACACTCTGTCTCTCTCTCCTTCAAAAATAAATATACATTAAAAAATGCTACTTGATATGCATGTGTTCGTTATCTAATGCTGTGTAAATAAAACACCCCCAAATTTAACACCTTATAACAGCAAAAATGTACCCCTTTATACAGTTCTGTGAGAGGTCAAGGAATCTGGAATTGGCTTAGTTGGATGTTCCTGACTCATGGTCTCTCATGAGGTCACACCCCTTGGCCTGCAGTAGTCCAAAGGGACTGGATAATCTGCTTCCTAGCTCCGTCTTGTCACTGTTGACAGGGGCTTTCAGTTATTTGTTCTTGACTTTTCCATAGGGCTTCACAGACAGCATGTCAGTCAAGAGAAAGTGATAAGGGATGACAAGAAGTTGAGAAAAAGAGATAAAGACAGAGAGAAAGGGAGAGAGAAATACATAAAAGAGAGAGTACCTAAGACAGAGAATGGACTCTTTTCAGAACCTGAATTCAGCAGGGACCCCTGCTGATGATGTGAGAGGAGGTCACATGAAGGTGTGACGACTAGGAGGCAGGAATCCATGGGACCATGATAGAGGCTTCCTGCTACAATGTACTTCACCCAAAGAAAGACATATTTAAAAAAGAATGGTATGGGCTCCAGGAAACGTCACCCACCACAGAACAAGCAAGGTAATTTCAGGATAACAACTATGCAGAAGTCCTAGTGACCAGCCAGTCTAGACCCATGGTTCTCAACTGGGCATATTTGCATCCCCCCAGGGGACATTTGGTGATATCTGGAGACATTCTTCATTGTCAAGATGAGAAGTGCTACTGGTATGTAGTGGATAGAAGTGAAGGATGTTGCTAAATATTTTAAAGACCGAGGACAGCCTCCCTTCCCCCGTCGCCCCCCCACCCCATCACTGCACACAAAGAATTATCTGGACCAGAATATCCGTACCTTTGAGGTTGAGAAAACCTGGTCTTGAATAAGGTATACTGACAGAGGGCTTTTGGAGAGTGGCTCTTAGAGAAAATATGTAAGTGAAAGATACCAGCAAAGGGTGATACTGACATCAGACACAAAGATGTGGACTTTGAAAACCAACCTAAGCAAAATTGTAAATTATCCAAAATCGGAGCCATATGGTAATTCCTCATCTGTCATTGTGGGAAGGCAACATATAATATTTAAATTAATAAATCAAAAAATAGCAATATATTTAATAAAATAAAGTTGAAATAAAATAACAAGAAAACCAATAGAACTAAAAGTCACTACACAGGAGGAGGAGGGCCCAGAGTAGGAAAGTGTGGGCCAGGAGTTGCTGTCTCTTGTTAAGTCTTTCTATACTATTTGACTTTTAAAAAGTATTATTTTCATAAACAGTAATTAAATGCATGAATAAATCCATTGCTTGAATGTTTTGTTAATAGAAAACTAGTTCTCCCCCCTCTAGTAAATACATGTAAGCACATATAAATATGTAAAGGATATTGGTTGAAGGCTCCTTAGATGATTATCTACACAGTTGAGTCCATGCCCCATTTCCATGTTTTCAATTAGTGAATTAAGTCCTATAATGAGTGGATGGAAGAATAAATGAGTGACTTAATTTAATTGGAAATATTCAGTATAACAAATGGTTTTACTTTTCTTAACAGTTAAGCACACTTTATTGAAATGGCCCATGCCAAGACCACTAAGAGGCGGCCTCATCGCCAGATCTCTTTCAGGCCTTACCTTCTGAGGTTTTGCTACAACATGTTATGGTGTTGGCTACCTCTTCTCGGCCTTCTGTGTGGATACTTCATCCTCAACCTGCCCTTTACACGTTGGATTTCCTGTGACAGTTCCAGCTTTTTCTTGGATGAAGGATACACTTGCACTGAGATGTCATCCATTTTCATGACTTTAGGGATTATGTAGATCTTTGCGGCTTTACAAAAATTGTCCCAGCTGCTTGAGGGGGGCATCTTTAATTGGCTATCCCGTAGACACCTGAAGCTCCACATTAACCCCACCTCCCAACACACATGCAATACACACAGACACATACTGCACACATATAGACACATACGCACACACACACAGACATGTGTACACACATACGCACACGCACACACATAAAGACACGCACATGCCTGCATGTACATACACATGCACACAGGTAGATCTTCCCTTGCATGAGTCTTCCCTTTCTCAAAGAAGTGCTCTGTATTCACCCAACCAGAGACATGCTTCACCCATGACTTCCTCTTTCCTACCCCGCTTACCCCCCTGCATCAATCACCAAGCTTTACTCAACCTTCTTGCACCACATTGTATTTAGTTCCCTGGTCTCTTATATCTGTCAACTTTGTATGCTCACACTATGGTCATCTAACCTCTGGCCACCCTAATCTCAGAATCAAATTACTGCAACAGTATCCAAATACTTCTACCAGCCTCCAGGCCTGTGTCCATTTAATTCCTTCTCTATTCTGACCAGGCTGATCTTTTTTAAAATTCAAATATATTCATGTCACTCATGTCTGATCTCTCCGACTACCCTTGGGCTAAGTTCCAAACTCTGTTTAACCCTAGGTCTTGCTTTCCTGTGAAGTTCTAATTCTTCTTATTCTCACACCCCACTGTCCCCTTTCCCCATATTGAATTATGTCCCCATGGTTGAATGCATCACGCTGTTTCACCTCTGGGTCTTTATACATCTTGTACCTTTACTTGAATCATTCTTTCCTTCCCCATCTTCTCCTCTTTGTTGGCAAATTCTCATTTCTTCGAGGCTAAGTGTAATGTCACTTCTGGGAAGCATTCTGGTTCCCTCCCAAAGACTATGTTAAGTACCCTTCTAATGGGTTTCTGCAGCAGTCTGTCACAGTCTCTGTTAACTTGTTGGATCCACAGCTATCACAGTCATTCAAGGACTCAGCACAGGCCTAGCACCATTCGGGGGCCGCTACATACTTTGCCGCTATAGATAAGATTTTCCATGTGAAATCTTGAGAGCTTTTAATGAAAACAGGGCACATTTTTTTTCAAGCAAAAGAGCCTTTTTAGAGGTATATTCTAATGGTTCATCTTCAAAAGAGTTCACTGTCATATCTTTATGGTGCACTAAAGTGCAGCTAAGAATCAAGGAGAATAAATTAAATTGGATAACGACTTTACTTAAAAGCATGAAGCTAAAATGAGCAAAAAACCTTAAGAAATAGCAGATAATAAAAATGGATTTCTCTTAGCCTCTTATCTCTAATTTTGATACATATTTTTCTTCTCAAGGTATACGAAGGGGCCAAGGAAAGGTATCGTAAAAGAGAGACAATTTGAAACAGATAAAATACTGCATTTAAAAACTGTAGATGAAAAACCAGGACCAAGTCATCAGCTCCATAATGGTACTGCTGCTGTCGGATTTTGATTGTTTGTGTCGCCATCCTTAGGTGGGGCCCCTAAAAGACAAACGAGATTAAGGATGAAATGCCTGATGGTTCAAAGAAATGAAAGCGAGACAATAAAAATCAAAGACACAGCACACGTAAATCCCCTTTGAAGGTCCCGATTTCCAGCTCTCTGTAGCAATAACTAAGTAAGCCTGGGTGTCCTGTACCATAGGCCACTGACATTTGTCAAGCTTTCCAATAAATTGGCAATGAAAGACTAAATCCGTGCAAGGTGGGAGATGAATTAGCACACAGCCAAAGTACTGGAGAAATAAGCACTGGGTTCGTAGCTGAAATATTTTTTGATAAAGTAATAATCCCCCGTAATCTCTCTCTAGCTTTAAATAACAGCCAGTCTTTGTGCCGGCAGTTTAATTTTGTTGGCTGCCCTTGTCTTACAAATATATTTAGTGGAGTCTGGAATATCATTCTGTGCTGAAAGCTGGAGCCTTTGTCATGCTGAAGCTGGGCAAAGGCAATAAATCAAGGATGAAAGTGAAAAGGAATAGAAACGGGGTATCGGAAACTTATTCCCCCAGAACGGGCGAGCTTTCTTCTCGTGCGAGCAGGTGAATTTCATCAGTTATGTCTTCCTGTTAAGTGCCTGTGTTGTAATGATATTGACTTATATCTGCATTGCACCCTGGTTGGCATTGCTCCAAAGTACTTAAGATGCATCTGTGGGAAATACACGCTGAAAATAGCATCTTGAAAATATACAACCCCCGTTCTCTTTTCTTCTTTTCCTCCTCTAAGATCATTCTTCCCAGGAAATGCCCCAAGATGGCCAACCTTAGCTGCTTCCACTCGTTTTCTCATTTGTGTCTGACCAATTAATAAATGGCTTTTTAAAGGTAAGGGACGGACCACTGTAGATTGAAAATGATTGAACCACGACTAATGTGCTTCATGATTTGCATTTGCCACATTTGGTTATTGTTGAAAATGGATTACGGAGGAAGAATGTTGAGTTGTTTATAGGATTTTTCTTTTACCTGAAGCAACACAAAGGAATAAAAGTCGCTGTGTGAGAAAGCCAGAGATCTGGGTTCTTATATTAGTTTTCAATTCTATTTCCAAGTTAGTGGCTCAGAAGAGCGCACATTTCTTATCCCACTATTTCCTTGGGCCAGGAGTGCAGCACAGTGTATCTGGTCTTCTGCTCAGAGTCTCGTAGGTGGGCTGTGGTCTTACCAGGTTCTCCACCAGGGAAAGAACTGCTTCAAGCTTCCTCAGGCTGTTGGCAGGGCTCAGTTCCTTGAGGTTTTAGGATGAAGATCCCAGTTTCTTGCTGGCTGTTCACCGCACCTTGCTCTCAGCTCCTAAAGGCACTGACAGGTCCTGGCCACATGGAACTCTCTATAGCCCTTCATAGCTTACTTCTGCAAGCCAGTAAGGGAACACCAGCAGTTACATAAATGGATGTATCGCAACATAGAATCCCAGAAAAGATATCTCATCACCTTTGCCAGCTATTTGCTAAAAGCAAATCACGGGTCCTCACCTACACTCAAGGGTTGGACATGTGGCCCATCTTGGGGTCTGCCTACCACATTTCTAGTCTTTTGGGGGGCATTAAAAACTAGGTACTTTTATATATTCACTCAAAGCAATAAGAAAGAATGACAAATGTGCATCAAACACAACTGGTGAATCTCACAAATTTAGTGTTGAAAGAAACCAAATATAAAAAAGTGTATCTCTATGATTTCAATGTTTATGAATTTTAAAAACATGAAGAAGTAATCTCTGCTAGGAGAAATCATAATAATGGTTAACTTTGGGGTGGGAATAGTGATCATCAGGGGAACTGAGGGCACTCTGCAGTGATGGAATAGTCAGTCTCCTGAACTGACGGCATTGTTGATGAATGGCTCAGTTTCATTTAGGCCCTGTGAGTGGCATCTGACCTTAGAGTCCTTCCTAGATGACAGGCTGCAGTAGAAGGCCCACCCTGTCTGCAAGTCAGGCCCTACTTCTCTCTCTCTGCCTTCTACACTGCTAAGTATTCCTTCATCATCTTATTATACATATTATACATTTGTTTGTTGCCTGTCATCAAAACCAGAACGTAAGCTCTGGCGATCACAAAGTTTGTCTTTTGTATCTCCGGCATCCAGAATGAAGCTCAGCCCGTTGTACACAGTCACTAAATTATTAGTTGATTGAATGATTGAAAGCTTAGTTAAGCTTTTACATTAGCCACATTAGCTCCCCAACATCACCACTGGGGGTTCCTGTTTTCTATTGGTAAAATTCCTAATTAATAAAATGGCAGTACGGGCCTGTTAGAACCCAGTGACTTGAGATTTGTTGGAGATTTTAATTGTCTGTCACCAGAGTTTCATCACACTTGTCTTTTTAAAAAAAATCAGTACACAGTTGATGATGCTGTTAATGGGACACTCACTTAAATCAGCATTCGACCAAGGATAGAGTTAAAGTTGACTTTAAAGTAATAGTTCGTCAGTACGATCTGATGAATCGAGATTTGTTTGAATGATTTAATCCTCCAGCTTCAAGGCTAAATTGAAAAACCAGACTAGACACTACCGAATTAAGGGAAATAAATAAAAGCAGAAATGAAGCAAGCACAGGAAGCCATAAGAGCAAAAGAGTAAATAATAATTAATAATAATAATTATTATAATAAAATAAAAAATAAATTAAATTAATTTTAAAAAGAGAAAGTAAAAAAAAAAAAAAACAATTCAGAATCAGAATGACGGACAAAAGAAGAATAGCAAGGAAAAATCCACACCACCAGTCTACATGTTCCACAAGCTTTTCTACCCGTGTTAATTCACCCCCTTAAAGCTGCATACTTATCAAGTGTCCTTTTCTTGACGTTTCTTTTCCTGGTCCCCATGCTTTTCCTATATAGGCTCTATCTTATTTATTAGGCCTCTCCTGTAGGGATGTTAGCTTGGGAGGTGTAATCACATATCAACTTAGGGCCTTAGAACAACATGACTGTTGATTTGTAAACTGATAGAATTACCCAGAAGGGAGAAGGTTCTCCCCAGTGTAGAAATGGGCAGGGTCTAGACAAAGTCCTAGAACCTCTGTTAGTGCACACCACACATCATTCACATGCCTCTGTCCTGTTACACACCTAGAGTCAAGCTGTTGCTACTATAACTTCTATTAAGACCTTAGTCCATTTGTTTGCTTACCCAGAAGGTAAACGTGATTTCAAGTGTTTGAGGCATTTTTAAAAATTGAGAATTAGAGATCTCACCCTCCTAATAATTGGGTAATTGTATCCATTTAGAATCAATATTCCAGTGCTTTGGGCTGATCTTATCATTCTTTGGGAGAATAATGATTTTCTTCTCTGGAATGATATCTAAATCAAGACCTGATTAGGAACCAGGAGGGGAATGTCTGCCCTCTCTCTCTGTTTCATCCCCAGCCCTACTCTTCACATCAGCTAGAGAAGTAAGGAGAAAACCAAAGTGAAAATGCAGGGAAGGTAGGAGAGATAGGAGGGGGAAGAGGGAGAGTGAACAAGAGACAAAGGAGAGAGAGAGAAAACCAAAGGTAGGCAATCTCATTAAAGAGGCACAGTTAGGAAAATCCCATCAGGGCTGCCCCTAAATTGCCTGGCTTCTTGTTTTCAGTCTTTGAAATCCTCCCCAGAAATATGGTGGCCCCTCAAATTTGTTCAGTAGGTTTTTATGTGCATTATGTCTTCTCATCTGTCCACGATACCCATGTTAATCTTACTGTCACAACGGACGCAACCCAAATCTTAGTGACTCACAAGGACAAATGTCCACATGATTTCTCTCTGGCTGTGGCTCAGCTTCTGTGATTTTCCTCCATGTGCCATCTCATTGGGAGGCCCAGGTTGAATCCATAGTTCTATTTGGGACTCTCTCTTCTATGTAGAGGGGCAAAGCAAGCATCCTTGTGGAAACATGCACTGCTTCCTAAAGCTTCTGCTCATAGGCACTTTGGCCAAAGCAAGTCAGATAGTCGAGCCCAATACGAACCAGGGCAACACCAGTCTCATGGCCACAGGCAAGGGTGTGTAAGTTCTTTACAGGAAATACAAATCTGTATTTGGGGACACTCATACAACCTACCTTAATACCTGAATAAGTCAGAAAGGCTGTGGGTCCACTCCATTTATAGGTAAGCAAATAGAGGCACAAAAAGCTGAAGTGGTATGTGTAGATGCATGAGACTGAGCAACAGAGCTTGGTGTAGACCTCAGGTTATCTGATCTCCAGCCCAGTGATTTGGACACCTATCTACATCTCTTTCTCCCACCAGCATTTTCTTTCATCCTAAGGTAATGCCTGTCCAACTTCAGTGGGTGTCAGAACCACCCGTGGGCCTCCTTAAAGCACGCACTGATGGGCCCCACTCTGAGAATCTCTGGTTTGTTACGTCTACAATGGGGCCTACAGAATTCTATTTTTAGCAGATTCCCAGGTGATGATGAGGGTATTGGTCTAGGGACCATACTTTGAAAACCACTGCCTTAAGGTACCATCTCCAGGACATGGTGCAATGTACAACTCCCACGTTAGATTTGTGTGTGTGTGTGTGTGTGTGTGTGTGTGTGTGTGTGTGTGTGCTTTATTTTCAAAAAGTAAGAAATGGATTGGTTTTATATTTAACAGTGCCTCCCTAAAACTTAGGAGAGTCTGAGGGTCTTTATAGTAGTATTTCTCAAGATGTGGTCCCTGGCCCAGTAGCACCAGCATTGCCTGGGAACTTCTTGAAAATGCAGCTTATTGGGGCACCTGGGTGGCTCAGTCGGTTAAGCGTCCAACTTAAGCTCAGGTCATGATATTGCGGTTCATGGGTTCGAGCCTCACATTGGGCTCTGTGCTGACAGCTCAGAGCCTAGAGCCTGCTTCTGATTCTGTGTCTTCCTCTCCCTCTGCCCCTCCCCTGTTCACACACACTC
This sequence comes from Panthera tigris, assembly GCF_018350195.1. Lineage (NCBI taxonomy): Eukaryota > Metazoa > Chordata > Mammalia > Carnivora > Felidae > Panthera > Panthera tigris. Next base: position 112,901,881 of record NC_056667.1, on the reverse strand, counting down.
TCTCTCAAAAATAAATAAACATGAAAACAATTACAGTAAAAATTAAATTAAAAAAAGAAAAACAGAAAAGGCAGATTATTGGCTCTGCCTTAGAGGTAGTGACTCCTAACTTCTGAGTACAGGGCTGAGGCTCCTGCATTTCAACAAGTGATCCAGGTGATTTTGACATATACTCACCTTTGAGAACCATGGTTTGGCCCTACTTCTGGGGCTACACTGTAGCACCCTGAGGAAGGTCTTCCGGCGCCTGCTCTTCGAAGTGTGGATCACATGGGGCGCCTGGGTGGTTAAGCGTCTGACTTTGACTCAGGTCAAGATCTCACAGTTCACAGTCCGAGCCCCCCGTTGGGCTCTGTGATGATAGCTCGGAGACTGGAGCCTGCTTCAGATTCTGTGTATGTCTCTCTCTCTGCCCCTCCCCTGCTTGCACCCTGTCTCTCAAAAATAAACATTCAAAAACAAACAAACAACAACAACCACAAAAAGTAGGGATCACAGACCAGCATTCTCCTTATCACCAGGAACCTTGTGAGAGAAATGCAGGCTTTCAGGCCCCATTCTAGACCTACTGATTTCTCTTCATGTTCTGGGGTTTCCTCTGCCTGCAGAGGACCTGGCTTCTGTTTTATCATCCAGCCATTTCATCTGTTATAACTGATTATTTACTTGACTTTTGATTATGATTTTATTCCTGGATGGTCCTTGGTTTCATACTCTGTAGCACTGGGATTTCATAAGGCCTCCCATCCTCCTGACTAATATGGGTTCTCAGAACTTTATTTGCCTGCAGCCTCCAGTCCTCTTCTCTGCCAGGTTGGTGTGGGAGGTTTAGGCAGAGCCATCTTGGAGTGAGAGCCTCTGATTCTCCTGATTTCTATTTTTCCATTAAAATCCTTCACCTCCCTTCATTACAACATTATCTCTTTAACTCTTTTCTTCATCTTTTGAGACTAGCATTATGAGCAATTTTACCCAATCTATTAAAGAAACAATTATAGCCATACTCTTGTGTATTCATGGAACACAAATCATCTAAAGAACCAACGTGGTGGCCTTCTCATGATTTGTTCATGGAAAAACATTATATGATCAGTAGTTCCTTTGAACTGGATGCATTATTGCCATTTTTGAAAAGCATTTCTGTATCCAAAAGTTATTTAGTCTTTGCTTCAAGTTAAAAAACAAACAAACAAACAAACAAAGAAAAAGTCACAGGCTGAAGACAATGAAATCAGAGACACAGATCAACATCTCCAGTGATTTCTAGGCAAACTCTGAGTCATTTCACTTTGAATGTGTGGTGTTTATATAGCAAATGCAGATGTTGTGTTCACTTACTTCTAGAGCATTTGCTAAAAGACTTGGCTTATATGGGAAACTTTCCTGAGATATTCTGTTAAACTGTGCGTATTTTGCCTGCTGAGAGAAATTTTAAATTAAAACAAAAACAAAAATGAAAAAAAAAACAACTAGATCTTTGGCAGAAATTGAAGTAGGTGCATCTTAAGCAGAAACTTAAGGAGGATGATGTTGAATAACAAGTCAGTATAAACTCAGCCCCAACTACACCTATGTGTGCCCAGCATTGTACTGAACTGTAGGGACAGAGAGGTGCATAAAACCTTCTTTCTATCCTCAGGGGGCTTATGATCTTGCAGAATAAAAGTAACTCAAAAAAGAAAATGCAATATTTTATCATAAATCCTGTAATTGGTGCAACCAATGATTTGTCACCAATGTAAGGAAACTTCAGACAGTAAAACGGGGAGTTAATTATATAATTTTACCCTCATAACTGGGGTAGTCTGGGGTTGTTCCCAGTACACCAGTACACCAATTATATGGTCACCCTATCTACAATTGATAAGCACAGGTCTAGTGTAGGCTTGGAACCAACCTCTTCTTGGGGGATGACTCTGGAAGAGTTACCCGGACACCAGATCAAGTGCTAAAAGCTACTGGTATGCTTCATTGTCGTATTGATCTTTAGAGACCACTCATCTATTGATGAGCTGTTGTGTTTGGTGTGGGCATCACCTTCTAAAACTGACCAGCATCAAATGCTTAGTGTCCCCCTACTCACCGGCAGTCCCTAGCACTATCATTGTCCTTGCCACCTTCGCACATCCCACCTTGGCAAAGACCGTCACCACCCTAACCCTGTGCCCTCAGATTAAATGCAGAAAGAGTTGCAGAATAAGGTTTCCAAGAATCTGGGTTTAACCCTGGCTTTACAGCAAACTAGCCATGCTACTTTTTGCAAATCCATGAACTCTAATCTAGAGAAGGAAAACAAGAGTTCCTGCTCACATTGTTCTTTGGTGCCCCCATCAGACTAAAAAGTGGTATAGTATATCAAAACAGGTGGACATAGGGATCAGTCTCAGCACTGACACTCCCTAGCTGGGTGACCTTGGACAAGTCTCTGAACACATCTGAATCACAGCATCTCCATTTGTAGTAACACAACCCTAGAAGGCAGTCTATATGCCAATGGCAATGATGGGTACAGTATGTGAAGTCCCAGACAGAGTGGCTAGTGCAGAGTAAGTATTCAGTAACCAATGATGAGTTGTCATCATTACTATTACTGATGTAGTTGTTGACTGAACCATGGGGGTGGCAAAGAGTGAAGCTTCTAATGTTCTTTCAGACAAGGGACCATACCCTTTCCCAGAACCATCTGGGAGTCATCATTCCTTTTTTTTTTTTTCATCTTTGTTTGATATTTTCAATTCACTTGCTAAAATTCCAGAAACAGTTTGCTGCTCATTCCCCTGCTGCATTCCTAAGCAGGAAGTAGCATGCTTGCTGGCAGGTGTTGGCTGTTTGGCTGAAAGGAATAAACAAAAAGCTGTGATGACACAGTTTGCTCGAATGTTTTCTCCATTGTGTGCAGGGGAAGGGGGTTCGTTAGCGAGAAGCTCACTCTGAAGGGTGCCCAAGGCGGAACAGTCAGAAAAGGCATCAGTCAGTATTGGCATCTGGTAAACGTTGGCATGAGAAAACCTGTGTCGTGTCAATTATTTAAAAGATCATCTTGTCCAGAGATGGTGATTCTCATGGCAACTCCCATTGATTAGTAGTGGTGCCCTGGGAACCATTGGGAAGTTACTTGGCCCTGGCTTGAAGGAGGGCATGATTAGTGGTGTCTGCCTGGGATGGAAGGTAAAAGAGCACATGCGCTCTCTTGTGGCTGCACCTGCCCTAGTACCTGAATTGTTTGTCTGCAGGACTGTCATGTGAGCAAATGGTCTCATACTTCAGTCGCTAATTTCTCCATCTTTAATAACTCTTGTATTCCCGGATTTAGCATGTTTTTATAATAGCTCAGTGATCAAACAAAGACTTGTTTAATTCATGTTGTTCTTCCCTACCCACTCCGTTTTTTCCTTCCTTGAAAACAATACACTTCTATTCATGCAAATATTACAGCTACTTATATATTCATAACCATTGTAAAATGGGAGAATGGCCAATAAAGAAGATAATAACAAAAGTTGGAAATTATTAGATAAATGAAGATAATAATTATTTAAACCATGTACGATATATTTAGAGTTCTTGATAAAAATACTGTTTTCAGCTATGGTCTACCTACCATCTATTTTTTCTCATACAGAGCACAGGGTATATGTCATCTCTTCTGTGTCACAGTTGGCATAACAAATTTATATTCTTAAAGTAATTAGAAAATAGTGATTCATTTGCCTTTGATAGGAGTTATTTACCATATTTTTTCATACCAACCTGTTGGTATTCAGAGATGGGTATGTCAGCATTGGGAATGTTTCCAAGTTTTTTGTCACTCTAAAATCCCACTTAAGCCAACTCTCGCTCAAGAAGGGCTCTTACAGGTAACAGAGCAAAGCTATGAGGAGCCACTACAGAAATTTGATAGTGACTATAGAACAGTTCCTGGTATGTGTGTAGAACACACAGAATAAGGAGATTATAGGACTCAGAGCAGAACATCAGGGGGAGAAATGAATGCATCAGGAAGCTTCTTTCTTCTTCAAATATGAACCCTTCCCAACCAGAACAGCTTTTGAGATGGAAATACCTGGGGGGGAGGGTTATACGTTAGGGCCTGAGGGTTGCTACCCATCAGAGGTCTCCTTTTATTCTGGAATCTGGGGAAGAAGAAAGGCAATATGCTTTCTGCAGAAGACTTGCTGTCATATCTACACTTCTTGGAATGGGGTCATCAGACCACCCTCTCCAGCACATGTCACATCCAGGAACGTCTGGAATCAAATGTTATGTGTTGTGTGCAAGATTCTTCTGTGGAAAGTATGCATAGCTTTCATTAGAACCTCAAAAGCATCTTGGGAAGCCTGGGTAGCTCAGTCAGTAAGCGTCCGACTCTTGATTTTGGCTCAGGTCATGATCTTACATTTTGTGAGTTTGAGTCCTATATTGGGCTTTGCACTGACAGCGTGGATCCTGCTTGGGATTCTCTCTCTCTCCCTCTCTTTCTGCAGCCTCCTCTCAAAATAAATAAATAAACTTAAAAAATGTATCTTTAACTGTAGAAAAACAAGAACACGCAGAAAAGAGTCCTTATAAATCACATTGGCTTATTTAATAAAAAATAGTGAATTTAGGGATTTAAATCTTTCTTCTGGTTATTCTTGTATTTTAATATACTTTGGTGTTTATATCACCAAAATACTTGCATATTAATTTAGTTAACTAGTATTTGCAAATGGTATTTTTTAAAAATCTGTATTATCTGTATTTTGAGACCGCACCCAGAGATTTATGACTGTACTAAATATTAAAAGCTGAAAGAGGTACCTTAGTTTAAGAAACTTTATGATCATATTCTCACCCTGTTTAAAACCTTTTTAAGGTAATTAATCTTGTTTAATTTCATTCCCTGAGTTACTAGTGAAGTTAAATATTTTAAGTTAGTTGCATGGCTTTGCAGAATCCGTTCATGCCCCACTGATGTTCAGATCTGTTGACGGAGTGACTTAGAATTGGGAGCAGGATGCCCCCCCACGCCCCCCCCCCAAAAAAAGAAAAAGATATGTACAGAGAGAAGTAAAGAGAGAAGGAGGGGAGATGGTGAGCAGAATTTCGGGGCCCAATTTCCAGCCCCTCTGCAGACCCAGACTGCTTTTTAACTGTGGAACACAACCCAGAATTCCCTCTCCTCCCCATCCTCGGGACCAGAGATGTTATTTTAACCCAGAGGATCTCAAAGTGTGGAGTCTCTGGATCATCAGCATCAGCGTCACATGGGAATTGACTGGACATGTGAACTCTGATGTCCCACCCAGACCTACAGAATTGGAAATGTGGCCATAGGGCCCATACTTTGTGCTTTACACAAGGTAGGTGATTCTCATGTAGGTTCTCATTTGAGAAACATTACCTTAACCAGATAATAGCTCCAGAACTTCCTTGTGAGAGGACTCACCTGGGCAGTGGATCAACATACACCTTCTCAGGTCTTTTCTTGGAGATTTGATTCAGTGGGTCTGTGATGAAGCCCCAGAAATAATGATTGTTAATGAGTATGTACACGGATTCTCATCATTAGGAAGCTTTGGCTCCACCCAGCTGGCTTCCTTCCCATATCCCACGGCACATTGCCTGCTGCCCATGGGCCACGGAGATTTCCGGCAGCCTGTCCCCTCAACTCTCAGTGTCCAGGCAGGCCTGAGGCAGATGACATCTTTGGATCGGCCATCTCTGAACACCCAAGTTCGTACTCTGTGGCATGTCTACGGATGTTATGAGAAGGTCGTGACACCTTCCAGACATCACCCCAGGCCCCCGGAATAACCCACAGTAACCAAGCCCTTCTTCTCCCATCACTGAGGACCTGCGAGAGACTCAAGCCACCCAGACAGCATCTCTTCAGCCCGGCCCCCGGGCTTCTCATGGATGAAGCAGTATCTGAAGACAAAGGGAGGAAGTCAGGGAGACCATAGCCCACTTATATCCTTATTTGATTTTTACATAAAACATCACGCTTTCAGTGTTTGTTTTGTGTAATGCATTTGGTGCTTTATTGCAATTCATAGCTAAATGTGATGCATCCCTTTGTAAGGAGCTCCATGTCAGGATAATAAACACTAATGCTCACTGCCTGCTATAATAGAGGGGTTCTAAGGCAGCTGCTGCATTCTCTTGTCTGGGTCTGTAGCTGTCCTCCTTGCTGTGAGCTGTCTCAGATCAAGGCTGTCTGTGTCCGGGGAGCCCTTTAGCTTACTGTCTGTGGTTGGTTCTGGTCTTGGTGAACTGCACACTGTATGTCAGGGGTGGACGAGAAGTCCAAGGAAGACAGTCTCCAAGTCAGCTCCACCTTCTATTGCCCTACCTCTGAGGTGCACTCACAGCGGGCCACAGCTGGGCACGCCAACTTGGATGGAACAAGGAATGGTGTACTTGACACATCATGTCGGGAGTCCCGATGCCACATAGCAGTGACCGTAGAAGAACTATTTCAGGGGCACCTGGGTGACTCAGTCAGTTAAGTGTCAGACTCTTAAATTTGGCTCAGGTCATGATCTCGCGGTCTGTGAGTTCGAATCCTGCGTCCAGCTCTGCACACGCAGAGCCTGCTTGGGATTCTCTCTCTCCCTCTCTCAGAAATAAATAAATAAACTTAAAGAAAATGTTAATGTTTATTTTTTTGACACAGAGACAGACAGAGCATGAGCAGGGGAGGGGCAGAGAGAGAGGGAGACACAGAATCTGAAGCAGGCTCCAGGCTCTGAGCCATCAGCACAGACCCCAGTGCAGGGCTCGAACCCGGGAACCATGAGATCATAACCTGAGCTGAAGTCGGACTCTCAACTGACTGAGCCACCGAGGTGCCCCTAAATAAATAAACTTTAAAAAAAAGAGAACTATTTCATTTCTCAGAGACCTTTTCAATGCCATCGATTTGATAGTGATGTCTACTTATTTCTTTTAATATTGTGTTGCGAAAAAGGAAGAATTTGTAGAACACCTAAAAACATACCTGCCGTATTTTCAACAAATACAGGCTCCCTTCTTCTCTTAACTATTCCTTGGCTGTTTGCATAGTTAATTTTCCTGAGAAATGGCTTCTCTACAAGTATAATAGAAGTATTTGCTTATCATATGTTTACCAGGGACCCACTATGTGCCTTGCACTACATTTCAGACGCGGCACCAAGTGCAGTCCTATGTAGCACATAGTATTTAGTGTCATCCCAAATCGCAGATGATGGAGCTGGGACAGAGCAGTATAAATGAATTGCTTATAAAGTAAGCAAGATCCAAGATTTACATAACATACTCTGCTCTGAAATCTCTATTCTTGTTTATTTTTTTATTTAAAAATTTTTTTTGGAGAGGTGCCTGGGTGGCTCAGTCAGTTGAGCATCTGACTTTGGCTTAGGTCATGATCTCATGGTTGACAACTACGAGCCCCGCATTGGGCTCTGTGCTGACAGCTCAGAGCCTGGAGCCTGCTTCAGATTCTGTGTCTCCCTCTCTCTCTGCCCCTCCCTTGCTCACAGTCTGTCTCTTTCTGTCTCAAAAATAGGTAAACATTAAAAAAATTTAATGTTTATTTATTTTGGGGAGACAGATAGAATGGGGGATGGGCAGAGAGAGAGGAAGACACAGAATCCGAAGCGGGCTCCAGGCTGTGAGCCATCAGCACATAGCCCAATGTGGGGCTTGAACCCATGAAGCACAGGATCATGACCTGGGCTGAAGTCGGACACTTAACTGACTGAGCCACCTAGGCGCCCCTGAAATCTCTCATTGACTATTGATGACCCAGACTTTAGCTTTGAGAGGCTCTCCACCTAGAGCCTGAAGTCTGGTGTTTTTATTCAAAGCCCTCTCCACACACACACCCACACACTCACACACACACACACACACACACACACCACATTCACAAACGATGTTTCCCTTAAAAACGAATTTTAAGACAATTGACTGTGTTGTTTCATCTTGCCAGCTGTACTTTCTCTGAAGAGTGAATTTACTGAGCACAAATCCCCAGGGAGAAACGGCTAATTAAGGCACAGGCTTCCTAGCCAGCTGTTTCACACAGAGAGAGGTAGTTCATGTTTAAATATCCAGGCTGTAAAGGGGAGGTGAGGCAGCAGAAGGCCTCTGCAAGCTGCCAAGAGATATTTCTTGTTGAATGGCACTGGAAGCAGGGACTGACAGGGTGCAATCTGTAAGTAACAGGACAGCGGGCTCCCCTAAATCACGTCAAGGAAGCTCTGGGCGAAACCATAACCATGGATTCTCATGCACTATGGCATTGAAGGTGCCACTTGGATATCTCCTCAATACCTTCCTTTATTGTACTTGCTTTCAAGATATCTTTAAAACTACTTCCAATTAATACCTCCTCCGAAGGGTTATTGCGAGGATTAAGTAACATGCACACAACAGAGAACGTAATGAAGGTGACTTTTATCTATCTATTCCTATTTAGTACAAATATAACCAGACGAGGCATATGGTTTTAGAAATATTCTCCTCTAAAATTATGTTGCAGGGTCTTTCCATACAGTTATATACTAGCAGATAAATTGTGTTAGATTATAACTTGTTCATATTTTTCCTGTGGTTGAATATTTAGGTTGATTTTTCATGCTTTACTGTTTTGGTTTTTTCAATGTTAGGATGAATTACTTACCACTGAATCTTGGGGCCTCACCTGTTGCCCTGGGTAATTCCTACATGTGAAATTGCTCAATCTATATGTATGCATATATTTTAAGGTCTTAGACATACAGGGCCAAATTGTCAAGGGTGCTGCAGAACTTGGTAAAGGTCCCACGTGGCAACTCTGACTGAGCTCCCAGAATGCAGAGGGGCTTGCCTAGGAGCAAGCGTCCTCCAGGGTGGCAACATCCGGATCCACACATAGAACTAATGAGTCTAAGTTCTACCCTGTATGGCATTTAGCACTCCTCTGTCCCCGGGTATGGAGCCAGGGGTCTGGCTTCTGGAAAAATTAGTATTTGCTGAAAGTCTGTTATGCGCGGTGCAAAGCCAGAGCCTACATTAGTTTCTGTTTGCTTGTTTGTTTGTTTGTTTTCAAAATCTAACATGACATCTGCAAAATAGATGTTACTATTCTTATTTTGCTTTGGGGAACAGAGAGGTTAGGTGACTTGTTAAAGCTCACACAGTAAAACATGGCTGCCTAATTCCTTCTGTGTGACTGACCTAGCGCAGATGTACCAGGGAGCTACATCTCTTTCCAGATCACACCTGCCGGCATCGATAAGGAGGGCACTAACATCATGGCAGGCACATTGATGCTTCCACTCTCTCAGTTACAAGAGGGACACCTCCCTCCTTCCACTGATCTAACTGACAGCATGAGAGAGAGGAAGGGGAGTTGGAACACAGGTGGGTAGCCCATGGTAGGAACCTTCAGCTTTGTTCTCTGGTGAGCCCGAGAAAGATTTAAGGATAGGGAGGGTAGAAAGGGTAGAAAGGAGAATGAAGAAACAGAAAAAAAAAAATAGAGCCGTTTCCAAAGGATGATTCTTCAGAGAGAATTCTTAGCACATTTAGTCATAATGACAATCACTGCTCCTGCCTTCCAGTCCTCAAGTCAGGCTAGTGGGGTCATTTCCTGTGAGAGGGTATGCTGTAGCTTCCTGAGGTAGGGGCTGACTGAAATATGCTGTGTCCTTGGTAGCCTCTATCCACACTTTCGAGTGCTGTGCAGATGAATTCTCCCTGCATCCAGAGGGAGTATGCCTTGGGCTGTTTTGAAATTGTTTAACTCTCTTCCATGAGTGTCAGTGTATAAATACACTCTTACTCAAAGAGGCCATAATCCCTACTGAAGAGTTATTAATTATACACATACCTAGTGTTTGTATTCCAGCTTTCCCCAGGGAGCTCAAAGCACTTTGCAAATATGAATTGCAAACAATAAATAATGCCTTTGACTTCTAAGAAACCTGTCTCTGGGGGCTTAAGTTGATGCCTCCCTGAGCATTCTTACAGGAGTGAAGCCCTCCCTTCCCTAGGGCAAGAACGATCACTTCCACTCTTCTCCTGTAAGAGAATGGTGGCTGAACAGACCCAGTTTTACCAAAGTGGCACGAGGATATGTGAGGGAATGACTTTGCAATGATGTTTTGCAGGACAGATAGGGGACACTAAGTGGCTTTTGGAAGCCAATGTGGCTTTATGCTAATATGAGACCAAATCTTGATCCTGGGTACCTGTTGATATGTTTTCTGAGAGGCAGGACAGAGTAATAGTCACAGTTAGCCGGTGTTCCAGAGTTCAGACCCCAGTGCCTCTCTTCATATTACCAGTGAGGCCCCAGGTCAGTTAAATGGACTCCCAGTACCTCACTTCCTGTGTGTACAAACTGGGTATATTGATAGCATGTACTTCATGAAATTCTGGGAATTGAAGCCATATTAAGTACTTTTAGAGTATCCGCAGCATGCCGTTCATAAATGTTCGCTCGTGTCCTAATTATTATTTTGGTTATTATGCAATCCCTGAAGCTATTTTGCAAGAATTCCATATGCTAATCAATGGTGAGCATAAGGAGAGGGGGCGTGGACAAAGCATGGGCTACAATTTGACAATCCCATGTTGAGTATTGGCTCTGAAGCACCTGAATGGCTAAATCTCACTGTTGGCTAAAAGAACTCGTCTCTTGTCCTACTGAAGGGAGTTATCCAAATGAAATGTGTGCACATAGGAAGGACCTATTTATTTCATAGTTTGCTCTATTTTGAGTCCCTCACCCAGGAAAAGCAACAGAAGAATTATTTGGGCCACGTTTTGGTTTAACACAGAATCCAACTGCAGTGGAATTAGTATGTAGCAAGTGTGATATTTTAGGCACAGTTTTGTTTGCAAAACAGTAAATAAATGAGAACCACTGGTTGCTTTCTATATAAACCTGCTTCTCCTAGGAAATCATCTGTTCTGAAATTTCCCATTCACTTGGCAGAAATTTGAACTTGAGATGAGGGTCAGGTCTTTCAGAATTCTTCAAGGCTGCTGCCTACCCAGCAAATTGTACACATCCAGTTGATATCAATTGGTAATGAGACCAGCTCTCCAGGTGGCTTGTTTCAGTGCTCGCCACCATTCTTGCTTCTTTCCAATTCCCTATTGCGTAAATGGAGCTCTTAAATATGGTGCTGCATTAAATCAGCTCTTTGCAGAATCATTTTGCAACCACAAAAATGATGGAGTATTAAGCCCAAGCCAACTAAGAAGATGATGATGATGATGATGGTGATGATGGTGATAATGATGCGGCATTATTTATCTTGATCCCATATGGAATTCTTGCAAAATAGCTTCAGGGATTGCATAATAATCAAAATAATAATTAGGACACGAGCGAACATTTATGAACGGCATGCTGCAGATACTCTAAAAGTACTTAATATGGCTTCAATTCCCTGAATTTCATGAAGTACATGCTATCAATATACCCAGTTTGTACACACAGGAAGTGAGGTACTGGGAGTCCATTTAACTGACCTGGGGCCTCACTGGTAATATGAAGAGAGGCACTGGGGTCTGAACTCTGGAACACCGGCTAATTGTGACTATTACTCTGTCCTGCCTCTCAGAAGACATGTCAATAGGCACACAGGATGAAGCTTTGAACTGAGCCCCCACAGCATGGAATTCTACAATGATTCTGTCATTGGAAAGGGTATGGAACTTCTTTGAAAGAGTGTTTTTTATTCTCATACATTCTAACAAGTCTTTGAGCTGGGAAGCAATATCCCTAACTTACTATAAAGCAATATCTTATTACACATGGTTGACTGTGAATGTAATTGGGTTGCAGCCAACACAACCCCCCGTCAGTGGCTCTCAGATCGCTGTTTCCAGCCACCACTTTTCTCCAAAATTCAGTCCCCACATCTCTTGCTGTTTGTTTGCCATCTTTAACTTTATTTTTTTTAACGTTTATTTATTTTTGAGAGAGAGAGACACACACACACAGAATGTGAATGGGGGAGGGTCAGAAAGGGAGGGAGACACAGAATCTGAAGCGGGCTCCAGGCTCTGAGCTGTCAGCACAGAGCCTGACATGGGGCTCGAACCCACGAACGGTGAGGTCAGACCTGAGCCAAAGTGGGACGCTTAACCGACTGAGCCACCCAGGAGCCCCTGCCATCTTTAATTTTATATTATAACCTTAATATCCCACATAAATTATAGTAGTTAAACCTACTTTTGTTCCATTTTAAAACTTGTCTTTCTTTTCTTTCCATATTGCCTGTATTATCTAAAGCTATTAATTAATTCCTTCCTTCATGCATTCATGTTAACTACCATATGCCAGATGCGTTTGATACATGCTGAAGACACAGAAGTAAATGAGATAGACAGGAACCTCTGTCCTCCTGGATCTTGCATTTTGTTGGAAGATGTGAATACACTGCGAGAAATAGAATTACAAACCATGAAGTTTCCTGTGAGAAAATACAGGGTAGTATGAGAGCTCCTACCAAAACTGGGGGAGGGCTGCAAAGAGGGATTCCCTGAAGGAGAGAGGGTTCTCCTCAAGTAGCAAGGGTGGGTGGGGCCGGATGGTTGGGTGGGATGGATTCCAGTAGAAGAGATGGCTCCAACAGATTCTTGGGAGGGAGGATGGTGTGTGGAAGAGCTGACCGACGTCCAGTTGGCCACAGAGAACGGGGTGAGTGATGTAAGAGGGGTCAGCTGGCACAGAGCACCCCAGACCTGGAACCCTACAGTCATGGCTCTTCTCTTTGCCTGAATACACCCAACCTTTCACCAAATCCTGCTGATCTTGGTGTTACTCTCTCATAATTATCATTTCTCTTATTCAGTCTTGCCTTGATGGTACCTAAAGGCCTTTAGATGGTTTGCAGGGCTCCCATCCCTCACTGCCCTAAGTCACTGAGGCCTGGAGTTCTCTGGAATTCTTCTCAAGTATATCCTACCATATTCTTTCCGATAGAAGCTTCACTGACTCCCCAACCCCCTGCAGTGTAAACCCGGATTCATGAGGCAGTGTACACAGCCCCTTATTAGCATGTGGCATAGCCTGGATTTACATGGGGAACTGAATTTCCTGCTTTAACATTCCCTTCTCTGAACTAGAATGTATTGTCAACCATGAAGAAGTGCTTGGGCAACTCTAGAGATCTTTGCCAAATATTTGGAGACACAAATGTAGTTACTTTATTTTTCCTCCAAGCAATGCACACTTGTCTCTTTTTCAATATTTCCATAAGTGAACAAATATGTTTGATGTAGTGAAAAAAGTAACATTAGTCTTCTTTGTAAGCATAGGTCTTCTGAAACATATTCATCCTTTCACTTGGCAAGTATCTAGGCAGCCCTTACTATATGTAAGAACAGTGGAGGAAAAACAAGAAAGGTTGCAAGGATGTAAACCTCCTTTGGCCAGAGTACAGGACTACAGGAAGGGTTGGGCAGACATGGCTACCAGATTGAGATAAGGTTAGAGAATACAAGTCTTTGGACTTGACTATGTTGATAGGTAGGGAGTATTCTTCACAGTGAAGTCACACTGTCGGGCATGGTGAAGGAAGGTAAATTTGGTGTTGATACAGGAGAAAGGACTAGAGAAAAGGCAATCAGTGGGAAGGCCATGCATGGCTCAGGCATTGTAGAATGTCGGGAGGATATCCTTGAATAAGGTGGCCACCTTTCTACCTGTTAACATGCTCCTGTCGAAGTTGGGACATTTCCTCTAGGTCATGACATTTGTTTTGTTTATAAATTTAGGTTTACTTTCCATCCTCCCGAGGAAGTGTGAGCTCCATGAAAGCAGAATCCTTTGGCTGAGCAATCCCAGTACCCAGCAAAAAATAAATAAATAAATAAATAAATAAATAAATAAATAATAAAAAAAGGCACACAGTAGACATTGATTAGGCAGAAATGTAGAGGATTCACTATTAAGTACATGGCCTCTGATTTTTTTTTTCCTCAAAGGACTATTATTAATGTTTCCTCTTCTTTTTTTTTTCTTTTATCCCATAGGTATACTACATAATGTTTATCATCCCAGGAGAGTGCAGTCTCTTGTCTTTTCTCCCCAGTTCATATGTAACGCGTACATCTTTTTTGAGAGGTTAAAGCAAATAGTTAGGAAAGACACGTTATGTGTAAGCGTGCATGTATGCAAGTGCATGAGTGAGAGGGTTTGAGTGCGTTAGTATGTTGTGGGTATGCGGGTATGGGGAATGATGTTCTTTATTATTATTTCATTTCTATTGGACCTCATTTTCAGAAAGGAGGGGTTGAGAAGAAAAGCAGAAAGTATTCTGGGCTGCTACTGTAGTTTCTTCTCTGTGTCTCAGCTCAGGAGGCGGAGACCCTCCTCCAGCTTCTTATCTACCTCAAATCCATGGCGGCGTGCAAAGGGCATAGTATAGGCCTTGGGTTCAAAGCCCCATATTGCCACTGAGACTTCATTTTTAACTTCCCTGAGCTTCACTCCCCATTTGTAACAAACACGGTAACTTCAAAATTGTTGTCGTATCACAACCAAGGGAGTGGCTGGTTCCTCTTAGGGGTGGGACAGGAATCTTGGAACGGGTCTTGGGAAGGAGCCAGAGGAGTCTCTTTGAGCCCACATCCTGGGACATCCCCAAGTGCTCCTCTGTTCGCTTATCAAGTTCAACGTCACACATAAATATACAAGAACTTTCACAAGGGGAGGCACGGGATGGGCACTCCGTAAACTCCACTTTTATCCTCTTTGTGCACATACCTCAGATGCAGGTCACTGCCACCATGGCTAGGGCCCATGTTGGAATAAGAAAGAGTCGGGATCCAGGAGGGACCCCATCCTGGATAGGGCCCTCACTTCTGAGCAGATGGGACTCCCCCGTTGGAGGAAACCACCCGGCCCCCTGTCAGGAAAGACTGCCATCAGAATGTATCTGTGCCATTAAACAGGATCCTGTGGTTATGTCTTGATGACTTTGCATTGTAAAAAGTGCCTGAAGTTATTCATGAGCTAGTTACGCTGTTTGTTAATGATTTTAGAAAATGGTCTAGGAAATCATCTCTAATTGACCATCATTTATATTTTCATTTATGGAAGTGCCTGAAGCCAGCACTGACTGCTTCAGTTTCTGCATTTGGCAGGCTGCATGGGGCTGGTGGGTGCATCAGGAAAACACAAAGGCCCAGGCATGCGGGTGCCATGTGGACCATGCTACGCCTTTCACATATTTCAACTTTGGAAAAAATCATCATTCTATGCTCAACGTTTTTTTTTAAATGTTCCCTCTTCACCCTTTCTAAGTGGTGCACACAGTATTAGATGGTGAAGATACTTTTTGACCTGATTATTAAAAACAGGTTGGCTCAGCACCTTGTCATATGGATGTATTTGTGCTGCTGGGTCAAATCACCACTGGCCCCCCAGTCCCTGGACTGACATCCTTAGAAGATATATCAGAGCTGTCATCCAGAGCAGTGCTTTTGACTTTATAAATACCGTTTAGAAAAAGCAGAATTATGAGTTGAAGAAATAGTGAATGGTTTCCTGTAGGCACACAGGGTTCACATCCCCAATTTTTTTAATCTGCTCATTTTCCATGTGCATTCCTGCCTTCCATCTGATCACAGACATGTGCATCTTCCTCTTTTTCTTTTCCCAAGGTTTGCGTGTTCTTTATGATTCCAATTCAGGTGTTATCACCACTGACAAGCCGTCCCTGATTTTCCAGTTTTTTACCTGGACGTATGCATTTCCAGAATTTGTCTTCACTCTTTCATATTCATCTTCTACGGTCCTGCGTCACTCGCTAGGCTGTGCATGTCTTGGGAGAAAGGCTGTATGTCTCTTGTCTAAGCCAGTGTTCATAACACCGTTCCTGGAACAACACAGTGTGACCGTTCTGTCCACTGTATGCTGATGGAGGGCCAGCTCTGACAGAGCTCTGCCCTGGGCACCGTGGGACATGCAAACACAGGAGCATAACTTCCTCATTGGAGGCAAATAGTGGCTCTCAGTGTCATTTTAGCCAACCAGATAAGTCACAAATCGTGACCTCATATTTCTGTGAATCTGCATCGTCACTACCTGTTGTCATCAATTTTTTTTAAATGTTCAAAACTACATGTACAACTAACGGTTCCAAATATTGTAAAGTTTTTAGTGCCATGATCAAAAGCATCTATATCCAAAAGCATTGGCTCATAAAAAGTGAACATAAAATTTACAAAAGCCGCCTCATCCTGAATTCTTTAAAGACTAATTACTATGTTGAGTTCTAATGACTATTGCCTTCAAACCCCATAAATCATATACAAATAAGAGGAGAGAGTTTTTAAATGTAAGTGAACTCTAATTGGGTCTCAGCACAAAGGAAAATAGATCTTTAGTAGCTCAATGAAATCTCTAAGCACATAAAACATAGCCAGTGTTTCCCATGGAGTTTTGTGGACTGTGCCTTTTACACATGCTGTAGAGTGAATTCGGAGAACAAGCCTGAGCCAGAGGAACCTGTTTGGTTCCAGTCATCTGTATCAACTGAAAAATAGAAAAGTAAAAATAAAAAAAAAGTAAGTAAATTCCTCATTTCATCATTCGGTGTGTCTTTCTTTTGTCAAAAAAACAAAAACAAAAACAAAAACAAAAACAAAAAAAGGCTGACATCCTGTGATGCAGGCCATAGGGAAACAAAGTGTCTGGACAGAGTGCCACGGAAGAGGGGTAACTGGTCTGCATTGATTCCCAGTAATGGGACTCTGTTGCCATGCAAATGACTTTTGAGTTAAAAGTGAGACAGGTTGTGGAATATTTTGTGCAAACGTAAACAGAAGCACTGAAATAGAAGATAATTGTTACTTCTTAAGGTGCTGAGAATAGGACTGAATCAAGTAAACCAGAACCCATCACTGAACAAGCTGGAGGATTTGGTACCTGTTTATTACTTCCTCTGAGGGTTTTCAAGGTTGTTTTTGAATAAGAAATGAATTGAGCCCTAGAAAACCATCATAGCTGAGTGGATCTGGGAATGCTCAGAGCATTGCAGTTACTGACTCATGAGAAATTCTCAAATAGCAGAGAATATATATATATATTTTTTAGAATAGCTGATTCTTTTCAGTGCTAATCTCTCCTCACCTTGCCCAAGATAGAACTAGGAAGAAGAGCCTTAAGGTTTAACTTTGCCATGAAAATTCACTTTATCATTCACGGGGTTTGCAATTCTTTCAGTATAAATGTCTCCTTTTTTCCAAGTAGCTTAAAAATATAGGATTTTTTTTTAATTTAAAGACATTAAATTTAGCATTCGGTTGTGCATGCAGTGATTTGAGGACAAACTCTGGACAACTGAGTTTGGCTTCAGATTGGCCACAGATTGGTGTTTAGGTTTTCTCTAAGAAGTCTGGCTAAGTAGGATTAACATACAGATAGGCCTTCATCCCAAGGTCGTTATTTTTATATGCTGGGCTCCAAGGCAGAAGTGCAAAGCATGGCTGGTACCTTGAGGAGAAATTCAGATCACAGGTCAGAGGGAAGATCTGTGTGTAATGACTAATATCTAAATGTACCAACCGCATTAGACAAGCTACACTTTCCTTATATGTAAAATTTGTATACACGAATAGTGAACATGTCATAATTTTTGAGGTACAAAGATGAAATATGAGAAAAATCAGTTTAGACAACCCTAGAGCAAAATAGGCAACTGATGATAGTTTAATAGTACTGATTATACCTATAACAATAACTAACATTTGTAGCTATAAGGGTGATAATTATTGAAACAATCATGATCAACTCTGAAATAATTGTTTGCATTATATGTGTGTAAGATGGGTGAGATAAAAGGAATATTTTTCACTCACCACCAAACCATTCACTCATTCAGTCTATAAAAAAAATTCAATAAATATTCATCGAGCCCCCACTATATGCTAGACATTTTTTTTTTCTCAGCCCTGGGAATACCCCAGGAAAAGATACAGGTAAAACTCTGTTATCATGAAGTTTATAATTAAATGGACAGTGAAAATCACTAGGCAAATTAAAAAACACATGACTTAAGAAATGAGCAGAATAGTGACAAGTACTCTGAAAACTTAGTTATGTGGAAAACCAGGCCTTTCCACAATGTCTGACCAAAAACTATATAGGAGATATTTTTACATAGTGACTCAGAATGGGTTTGTATGACTGGAACAATATGTCTCCTTAGTATAGTGAATCATGTTCAGATTTTCTGTTCTAGACCCTTCCATTTTATTAAATCTATGCCTTTATGGAACTTGCATTCCAGTGCAGGGAAATAGGCAATAAGTAATAGATGTAACAATAAGCAAAATGCTGCAAGGTAATAAGCTCTGTGTGGAGAAGAGCAGGTTAATATCAGGAAGTCAGGAATATGTGTAAGTCAGGTGAGGGTCTCACATTTTTTAACATGGCAATCAGAGAAGAATTCTTTAAACAGGTGGTATTTAAGCAAAAAATTATAGGATTGGGGGGGGGGCAGGAGGCAGGGGAGCCATGTGTATATCCAGAGAAGAACATTCCACGCAGAGAGAATAAGGAAAGCGAAGTCCAAGACAGACATATGCTTGCTTGAGAACTTGGAAGGGAAGCATTGTGACTGGACCCCAGTGAGAAGTGATAATGGAGTAGGTGATGAGGAAAGAGAGGTAATGAAAGCCTTAGGACCCTATAACCACAACAAAGATATTGCCTTCTACACTGGGTAAGATGGGGGGGCATTTAAGGGCTTCGAGCAGGGGAGTGATTGCTCTTTTTAATTCTGATTTATAGCAACTGATCTGATTTACACTGATATATGCTTTATTTATCACAGGATTGTTCTAAATACTCTAGTAAGAGTAGTCTATATGGGAAAGCTAGAAGAGGAGTAGTTATGACTCTATTGAAATAAAATGGATAACGGAGAGAAACAAACCATAATAGACTCTTAAAAACTGAGAATAAACTGAGGGTTGATGGGGGATGGGAGGGAGGGGAGGGTGGGTGATGGGCATTGAGGTAGGCACCTGTTGGGATGAGCACTGGGTGTTGTATGGAAACCAATTTGACAATAAATTTCATATTTCAAAAAAAGAAACAATCTGGGTGAGAAATGTTGGCTGTTTGGATGAGAGTAGTAATAATGGAATCGGTGGCAAGTAAAGAAACTGATTCAGGATATATTTTGAAGGGGGTGTGTAAAACTATGTCACACCCTACTGGAAATGAGACAAGGAGAGATATCAGGAGTGGTTCCCAGATTTTTTGGCCGAGCACATAGGAGTATAGGCTTGCCGATACTTGAGGTGGAAACATATTTAGTAAAGAGGATCATGAATTCAGGCTTGGGCATATTAAAGTTTTAGGTTATTAGGCATCCAAGTACAGATGTTGAGAAGGCAATTCTAGAGAGGAGACTGCAGGTAAGGGTAGAAGACCAATTTGGAGATAGAAATTTAGAATTGTTCTACATTTAGACAGTATACTGGGCTCATAATGTCCCCCAAATTCACCCCAGAATATGATCTTATATAGAATTAGGGTTGTAGCACATATAATTAGTTAAGATCAAGTCTTGCTGGGTTAGAGTGCATCCTATATCCAATGACCAGTGTACTTATAAGAAGGAGGGATATGGATACTCAGAGATGCATGATGACACATAGAGAAAAGAAGGACATGTGACATGACAGTAGAGGCAGAGATTAAAATTATGCAGCTGCAAACCAAGGGATGCCAAAAGTTGTCAGGCCCCAACAGAAACTAGGAAGAGACAGCAAAGAGTTACTTACCCCTAGAGCCTTTAGAGGAAGTACAGAAATGCTGATGCTTTGATTTTAAATTTTAGCCTCCAGAACTATGTGTAACAACAATTCTAGGAAACCAAAAAGATAATATTGGAACCATAACACTGGATGAGATTGTCAAAGCAGTGAGCATTGGTAGAGAAAAGTTCATAGACTGAGTCCTGGGACTTCAACATTAAGAGGGCAAGGAGAAATAGAGGAATCAGCGAAAGGGAAGATGGCCAGTAAAGAAGGAAGGAAACTAGGATAGGGAATGTTTTGGAATCTAAGAGTTTTACAGAGAAGAAAGTGACTGTAGACAATATTAATGGGAGTTAAAATGGGGATTTTGAGTGGAAAATTGGATTTAACATGAAAATCATTGATGACCTTAGAAATAGAAGCTTTGGTGAAGATACAGGGCTGAAATCTGACTAGAGGGATTTTAAGAGTAAATGAGAGAGAGGAGCTGAAGATAGGAAATATAGATAAAGCCTCAGGAGATTTTTTGTAGACCAGAAGAAAACAGAGAAATATGGCAATGGCTAAAATTAAGAAAGTTGAAGATATTTCTTTTATTTCCTTCCTTCCTTCCTTCCTTCCTTCCTTCCTTCCTTCCTCCCTCCCTCCCTCCCTCCCTCTCTCCCTCTCTCCCTCCCTTCCTTCCTATCTCCCTCCCCCTTCCTTCCTTCCTTCCTTCCTTCCTTCCTTCCTTCCTTCCTCCCTCCCTCTCTCCCTCCCTTCCTTCCTATCTCCCCCTTCCTTCCTTCCTTCCTTCCTTCCTTCCTTCCTTCCATTTCCTCCCTTCCTCAGCCTCCCTTCCTCCCTCCCTCCCTCTTTCTTTCTTTCTTTCTTTCTTTCTTTCTTTCTTTCAGGAAAAATTCTAATACGAATGAAGTAGTACAGAGAATTAAAGAAAAACTGTAAAGGAAGGAGGGGTTGCCTGAGTGGTGTGTTCAAGTACATGAGAAGGATGAGAAGGAATGCATAAAATGATACTAGGTGAGATCATAGATAGTTCGTCTAAGTTAAAGAGAAGAAGGTAAAACATATGGGTTCAGAAATTGACGGGTTAGTGTATATGATGGCAGGAGGTTGTGGTACTTATTTTCTGGTTACTTTGGTTTTCTTGGCAGAGCAGGGCTATCCCCTTAGAGTAGGGAAGAAGGCAGAGGTGGAGGCCAGAGGACAGAAGAGAAGACATTAAAAAGCTGTCTGAGCTGCAGATGCACCAACTTAGTAAATGCACCGAGACAGAGAGGACGCAAGAAAGACCCACTTGAAGTTGGTGGGGTTGAATCTGAAGTGGCCTACCAGCGGTCTGCATTGTTTGTATTGTCTTCTGCCAGCTAAACCAGGCAGGAGTAGAGAAAAAGTCGGTTGCATTTTAGTAGTTAAAGTTCTGCCAAGCAAATATGTCCATTCAGTAAAGAGTGACCAAGGTAAGTAAGACCCTATAGGAGAGGATGATTTACAGTTATGGGCCATGTAGTTTCAGCTGGGTAAGGAGAGAAGAGAGGACATGAAGAGGTTGAGGAACAGTAAGTAGTTGGTGAAATTAGTCTTTCTAGGGATTATGGGAATCCAGGCATTAGAAAAAGGGAGCCAGAAAGGGAGAAGGTTGTATTCAGAAAGTAGGATGCGCGGGTGACAGTTGGTGATGGATTGAAGGAGGGTGTTTTAGCTGAGCTGGAAACAGGTATGGAGATGCACAGTTTACTTTGTAGAGACCAGATGGCTGCTGATAACTAGGGTGTGCATCATGTACGCAGGAGTGCTGGTGAAGGAACCCAACAAAACAAAGATGACTCCTAAAGCTTTGAAGTGAGCCCCCAGTGGGTGGGTGGTGCCACTGAGTGGGGCAGTGAAAATGGAAGAGAAGCTAATTGGTGAGAATGGTCTGGTTAGTAGAGACTAAAGGGTGCAGAGGAACCCACATAATTCGGGATTGATAGGGATTGATAGGGAATGGAAAAGATTCAACATGTAAAAGAGCTCCTGCTTGCAAAGTGAAATGATAAAGCAAGAAACTAACAATGCTCTGTGGACAGAAATATAAGAATGGACTCCACTGCAGGGGTCCAGTGCCTTCATGAGTTTCTCTTTTGATGTTGAAGATACCACTTTTTGTACATCAGCCCAGTCACATATGTGTCTAAAGCCCTTTATGGGACCCCTTTTTAGAAAAACAAGTCCAGGTTCTTTGCCTGGACTGTCTCTTTACTGCTCTGTTCCAAGTTCCCACTCAAGGTACAGGATATTAGTTTTTCCATCTTTCAGAATGAGAAAGCTTGGTTGGGTGCAGATCTGCTAAGATTTTCATCAGCGATGCTGGTCTACAGCTTTACTGTTCCAAGCATGGTAAAATTTAGCCACAGTGCTCTGCTTAATTTGTACAACTGCCTGAGCATATCACCTTATTTTTTTTTCCCTAGCTAATTTCTATGTTCCATCAACAAGCCTCTTTCTCTGAAAAGCTTTCTTATTACCTCAACTCTTTTAACCGTTCATCGTTTTGAATTCACAAAATACGCATTCTGTATTGTCTGCCATATCATTCACTTTTCCCTTTGTGCCACCATCCACTTTCTGTCCATCCACTCATCCATCTACCTGATCACATGCCTTTGGAGTCAGGGTGGTATAGTGGAAGGAACATATACTTTAAAGTTCTATACTCCTGAATTTGAATCTTCTTCTCCTTCTCCTTATTATTATTATTATTATTATTAATTTATGTAGCTGTTTACCTCCCTGAAAATCTATTTCCTAATCTGAGGATTTGATTTAAAAATATCAATATCGTTACTACCGGGTTAAATGTCTAAAACATAGAGGTACTTAAGAGCAAGCAAGCATGATCTTGTTTTTGCTTTAAACTGGATCAAAACCTTCTTAATGATAGAACTGTAGCATTGTAACTGTTGTTTATTTAAATTCTGACACACAGTAGGCATTGAAAAATTATTAGTTTATAATTTTGTTGCAGTGGTAATAAAATTCTCCAGAGTGGATACTTTGTTCAACAAATGCCTTCCGGGGACTTAAGACAGCAAACCCTGCTTTATACTTTGTAGACACAGGGATGAACAAGCAACTATCTCTCCTACAGGACCTTAATAAATTCAAGGAGAAAGGCAAAATAATCATGATAGATTGAGTTTGTTTGTTTGTTCATTTGTTTTATTAAAAGTGAGCACAGTGGCAATATAGTAAAATATTTTATCAGTCTTAGGAGTGAGTAGAGACCTGGGTCACCTGAGATGGGTTTTGATGAATTAGGAGGAGCTTACCAGGCAGATAAGGAGTCAGGGGTATGATTCCAACTACAGGAAAAGAAAAACACACAAAGGTAAGAAGGAGCATTATTTGGGGAGATGCTGAGTGTTCAGGTATGATTCAGATATGGGTAATATGTAGCTGATAAAGTTGGAAGGTAAAAATAAAAGGCTTTGTATGTCAGGCCAAGAAGTTGAAATACATCATATAGAATTAAGGAGGCTTGGATTTTTTTTTAATTATTCATCACTTCCGTATAATACCCAGTGCTCATCATAACAAGTGCCCTCCTTAATACTCATCATCTATTTAGCCCACCCCCCACCCACCTCCCTCTGACAACCCCTAGTTTATTTGGCTTGGAATTTTTTTTTTTTTGAGTTCTAGAGTCACATAGCAAAATATGTACTATTTCCACTCATGGCTGTGTGGAAGACAGAGAAGGAAGAATGGGAAAGTGGGAACCAGTAAAATAAAAGAAAAAGAAATGATGTTTTTGAATAACTGAGATGCAAGCATCATAACCCAAAGGCTTGGCTCAAGGCATTCAACTAGAAATTTTTTTTGGATTTTACAGGTTTGAGTTTCTACTTCATATTTTTTCTGTTTTTATGAGAAGGAAATTGTCAAGCAGGATATGAATAATAAAATGTCTTGCTAAATGGTATATGGTATCCTTTGTTGAGTATTAGAACAGCTTTGAAAATAGGCCCAACAGAGAGACACAGGGAGAAGGTCATGTGAAGATAAAGGACATCAGAGTGACGCATCTACAGGCCAAGGATTGCCAGGATTCACAGAAACTAAGAAGAGGCATGGGAGTATCCTAGCCTCGAGCCTTTGAAAAAATATTTTTAACTTCTAGCCTCCAGAACTATTGTCGAGAGAGAATAAAATGTATGTCGCTCAATAAAAAAGAAAGAGGGGGCACCTGGGTAGCTCAGCTGTTTGAGCATCCAACTCTTGATTTCAGCCCAGGTCGTGGTCCCAGGATGGTGGCATTGAACCCTGCATTGAACTCCACACTGAGCATGGAGCCTGCTTAAGATTTTCTCTCTCCCTCTGCCTCTCTCTCTCTCTCTCTCTCTCTCTCTCTCTCTCTCTCTGTCTCAAATAAAAAATAAAAAGGAAAGAAAGAAAAAAAGAAAGAAAATAGGTCCAACATCTCCCAAGGAGCACATGGCTTCTCTCTCCTCAGCCAATTACATCCACATAGATATGTACAGAGCATCTGGCATTGGTCAACTTAATGTCTATACAAATCCAACAGTAAGCTTATCAAACCTATGGGTCTATGGGTATTTGAAGTGTGGGATCCCAATGGTCAGGACTGCAGAGAAAGAGTGTTCTATGGGCTGTGTCTTATGGGATGCAGAGGACTGATACAAAGCTGTCCAGAATAGATGTGACCAAACCCTGGTACGCCAAGTTGTCACTTTGTAGAGGTTTTCCACTACACTCCTGGAAAACCAAAGAGTTCTGCTGGCCAACATGAGGTTGTGGGTTGAAGGTGGGTGGAGTGGGAGAGGACAGTGGCAGCAGCAGCCTAGAGACAGCTTCCCATTCCTACTTCAGCTCAAGAAGCTCCGTATTTTTTTTGTTTTCTATAATAGCCTTCACTATCATTTGAATGCAGTGTTCTAATTTGAAACCAATTTGAAAACGACTGGACTAGGCATATAAAGCAAATCCAGATGCTTGGGAAAGAAATAGAACCCTAAATACTAACAAGAGACAGAAGGTTCAAGACAGATGGTGGGAATTCAAACCTGAATGAATTCCCTAAAACATCAGAGACTCCGATGCAGAAGGATAAACTAGTGCAGACATCACTACATTCTAGAGGAGGCCTTCAGGAATTATCTAATTCCTTAGGCATGCAACTCTTCTATTCTCCAGATGTTCTCCCAACTCCAAGTCAAGAAATACCAGGGCAAAACAATTTCTAAGAAAAATGCATTGGTCTCTGGACTTACTGAGAATAAGTACAACCTAAATTTGTACTATTTCAGGGAAGTTATTCCTTTAGATGTAAAAAGTTTCAAGATCCCACTGAATTTTTTGACCTTCCTCCCTCCCTCCCTCCGTTCCTTCGTTTGTTCATTCGTTCGTTCGTTCCTTCCTTGCTTCCTTCCTTTCTTCCTTCCTTCTTTCCTTCTTTCAAAATTTACTGAGTATTTACCATATGCCAGGCACTGGGAAAGTAAGATATGTGCAGATCATCAAGGGGTTTATAGATTTGTAAGAGAGACAGGTGAGAGATAGATAACACAACTCAGTACCTGTTAGAATAGAGATGAACACAGGGCCTATAGGAGCAGAAGAAGGCATTGATTCCATCAAAACTCTTAAGAGGATGAGATCAATATTTGCATGGCTCTGGAAGAACTTGTTGAGGTATTTTAGATATAAACTGGAATGTTGGGGAAGCTTCAGAATACTCTGATAGACAGAGTCACTATGAGATTATTGACATCTAAGGTGGATGGTTGTAAGGCAGGTGTTGGAAAAGATGTATAAAATAGAAGCTATGTTTAAAATGGACAAATGCATCCAGAATATGTATGCAGAATCTGTACATGCGTATGTATTACCCAGACAGTGGGATGGTAAGAGTCCAAATGCCCTCAAGGAATGTGGTATTCACCATCATACCTGACACAGAATTATCTGTCACATGCTGATTTAGTTTATGGGGTTGAATTCAAGATGAAAACAGCAGGAGTCTGGAAGGACATGCCACCCAACAGCCCGCAGGTGCACAAGGTGGGCACTTCCCTACCAGAGCCTGGCTGTGGCCCTGTGTCTACACTGCACTACTACTCCTGCTCATCTCCTCTCAGCACCAAATATGCTACTGTTAGAGAGCTATTATTCATGTTTAAGGGATAAAAAAGTAAACAGTAATAGTTGAGCAGTAACATTTGGAAATATCCAATGGTCAGAGCTAAAAGGAGAGAGCAAACCAGGAAATCCAGCATTAGCTTGTAGACTTTGTGATATTGGTGGACTCTGTTGGGTAATGCTTTCATAGGCCAAACTTTTTCTTCTATTCTGGCTTAGATTATTTTACAGTCTGATTTCATATCATGTATTCTGAAATTTCATGAAGGCAATTATGAAGAAAACGAATTGTAGGAAGTAGTAGGAGTTGAAGAGAGAATAGAAAAGGAATCCCTGCTATTAAAGTTTTCACAGCCCAATTACAGAATAGACTTGTGACTGTTTTATTTTCCAACCTGGCATTGTGGTTTCTGTACACACACACACACACACACGCACACACACGCACACGAATGCACACAAATTTTGCACCTATACTCTGGATTTTCCATATGGACCCAGATGTTATAGTAATAGCATATGTAATGCCTTTTAAAAATTTTAATAATGAAAAGATTGAGACATAGGTCCCTAGAAAACAGTAACGATCAACTAAAAGACAATCTGATCATACTTTTTCATTTTATGGGTCCTATTTTTAATTATAATTTCTAATTTTTTTTCAAGGAAGCTTACAGGTTCGCTATCAGCTAAGCAAGGAAGAGACCCATGTTTTCAATATGGATGCAGAGAATTTTGCCAACCGAAGGTTGCACCACTTGAAGATTAACCGGGAGGGAAGAGAGCTTACCATTCAGGTACCTTACTTCTCTTCTCATTCAGCCAAATATGTTTTGGCTGTTCAATAAAATATTGCTTTTACCCTGAGCTAAGTGTGAAGCCAAGTCCTGGGGATAGATATCAACCACACTTGGCTCAGCCTTGGACAAACTAGACAAAAGTGAACTACGGTGAGCTCCCCACCTCCTACCAGCATCCACATCACCTGAGTTCTTGCTACAAATGCAAATTATTGGGCATTACATCAGATCTACTTAATCAGAAATGTTTTTGCAGGGGAGGTAGCAGGTGATTCTGAAGCCTAATCAGGTTTGATAACCCTGAACTTGAGTATAAGAGGAAGATGCACAGCTGAAGAGGAATCACAAGAGACTGACAAGGGCTGGGATAGAAGTGTGTACAGGTGCTTTGGGAGCATGGAAGAGAACACTAATCTCTTCTGGGTGTAAGTACCTGTTTCTTAGAGAAAGTTACTCCTAACTCTAGTTAGTTTAGAAGGCGAGGAGGAGTTGGCTAAGAGGAGAAGAGAGAAGGAGCTGGTCAGGTGGTGGGTCCATGTGAGCATCGGCAGAGATGTCCAGAACAGCACAGCATGTGGCAGGCACTCTGGAATTCCTGGGGTCTCATTATAAAGGGCAGCAGGAAGGGGAGGGCACATCACAACAGAGAACATGCAGAGTCCAGGTCATCCTGTTCAGAATCGTGTCCTCAGGTGAGCCTTTCCATCTGCCCAGCAATCCCCCTTTATTGTTTTAGTCCATCATTCTCTTGATCTCCTAGATGACAATTTTAAAACCTCCTTCTTTCTCCTTATACCCCAACAGTTACAACCCCATCTTCCCTTGTGCAAGATGACTTTCTTTTCTTCTTTCTTGTGAGAAATGTAGCATCCAGAAGAGAATACCCCCGTACACTCTCTCCACCCTATTTACCCACCTCCTGCATAGGTGACCAGGCACTCTATCTCCCTCATGTGGGTGAATATGAGCAAGCAGTGATTCTAGCTCATGCCAGACCGACCACCTGTGGGCCAGGTGTCAGATCCCACTCAAGAACATCACTCCAGCCTTCATATCTTCCCCGCCCTTGTCAACATTCCCCCGTTCTGTTGGATGGCTCCCCAAAACATAAACATGCAAAGATTGCTTGCATTAAGAACATAATTACAATAATAAATAAAATAATAATTTGCATACAACATGATAAGAAAAAACGCTCTGGAGGTCGAGGGAGACCTCTGTCTTCTCTGTCTTCTCTGACTTCATATACTGCTCCGTTTCCTCTTTCAGTCTATTGCCCATGTCCTTGGAAATGTCTACCTCCTTGGTCTTCTGAGTTTCCCTTCCTTTTTCTTAAACCTACATCACAGAAGGATTTTTCCCTGTGCTGGAGTCAAATTATACTTCTCAAGACACCAATGGCCGTACAGAATCCAGCGATCTTTTCCTGACTTGGCTTCTCGTTGGCATTTGACACGGCAATTGCCTCTGATCTTGACACGCATTCTTATTTGGCTTGTAGGACACGGCTTTCACCTGCTGTTTCTACTGCATCTGCTGGTTGCTCCTTCTTTTCTCTTTGTTTGCCCTCCCATCATCATTCAAACTGGAACATCACAGGACTCATTTTCATACTCCTCTTCTTTTCTGTCTACGCTCATTTCATGTCTAATTTCATTCAGACTGACAACTTCAAATGCACTGGGATGCTGATGAATTAATTCCAAAGGTGTATCTAGCTCTAAACCTTTCCCTGAATTCCAGATCTAGCACTGCCTGCTTGGCTATCTATTTGAGTGTCTATTGTGCATCTTGAACATTACATATTTCACACTAAGTTTCTGAGAATCTTACCCCAAACACTCACCACCCCCATAATCTTCCACATCTCAGTCCATGGTAGCTCCATGCTTGCAGTTTCCCAGTCTAAACATTATGGTGTCATCTCAGATATCTCTTCTCTCACATGCAACATCATGTTGATCAATAGCTTCTACCCTGCCCCAGCCACTCTCATCTCTTCCTTGGATTATTAGAGTTTACAGTTGCATCTTAATTGACAGATAGGCCCTTGCTTCACTTTTTGTTCCCCTGCAAGCTTTTCTCAACACAGTGGCCAGAGAGTTTGTATTAAAACTTTAGTCTTAGGCGCCTGGGTGGCTCAGTCAGTTGAACACCTGACTTCGGCTCAGGTCATGATCTTGCAATTCGTAAGTTCAAGCCCCGCGTCGGACTCTGTGCTGACAGCTCAGAGCTTGGATGGAGCCTGCTTCGGATTCTGTGTCTCCCTCTCTCTCTGCCCCTCCCCTGCTCATGCTCTGTCTCTCTCTCTGTCAAAAATAAATAAACATTAAAAAAAATTTTTAAGCTATTCTTAAGGACGCCATTTTTGATCACCTTATTTAATATGGACAACCTAGCCCCTTGACTTCTACCCTGCAGTGCTTGAACACTATCTAACATTCAGTATAATTTATTTATCTAATTTTTTGTCCTCTCTCTCTCCCCTAGAGGACAGGGATTTTTCTCTGTTTTCATTACCATAGAACTCCCACTTTGTCAAGCAGGTGCTCAATAAATATTTATAAATGAAATGAATGAATTCCATAGGGTTTAATGTACTATGTGGGGGAGATCAAATTGACCCTGTGAAGAAGGTTTCCCATAGGATTTTAGTCATGGAATATAGCATGGTTAGATTTTCATTTTCAGGGGGTTCACTGTGGTCACTGCATGGAAATATGCATTTGATTATGAGATAGAGACCAGCCAGAAAGGGATTATGAGAGCCTCAATTAGTGCAGTGGGCAGAACCACAGAGATAAAGATGTGAAAAATAACATCAGTAGCATTGTGTGCCCTTTTGGGTGTGGGCTATGGGAGAAGTCAAGGTTGACTATTAGTTTGCTTGATTGAGTAGAAGTTCAGAAATAATTGTCAAATATATGGTATGAAAACAATCCTTGAGTGATTATAATTTAATGAGTTTACCTTTAGAATTTATTCTTGAAATAGGGGGACACATCTTTGGAGAAAGTTCAGGCTGGAGCAAGATTGGAGGATCAAATGGATGGGAATAAAGATTTCTTGTGTGAATATCTTGACTGGGGTCCTGATGGAACATACGGGCACATTCTGGTGGGCATGTGTATATATGATTCCTTTTTCCTTTCTTTTTTATATTTCCTGTATTTCTTTCCACAAATGAAAGACGCAGATAGGTCAGTGGGAGGACAATAGAAGGTATTTCCTTCTCTTCTCCATCAAGAGGATCTCTACCAATCAGTTTAACAATCAACAATAAGCATGTATTGGTTGATAACATATGGTTCCCAAGACACTGAGGAAGCAGAAAAAACTAGAGCTAGACTTTGTTTGAACTTGGACTCAGTTTCTTGACGCAGGAACACAACACACCTGCCTCTCAGTCACCCCCACCCCTCTTGCCCTATCTAGATCTCTTCTTCCTCCTTGTGTGGAACTCTTCAGTGAAAACAGAAAAAGGTAGGCTCCTACTCATCACCAGTCCTGCCCTTAGGCCGTGTGAAGCAGGGTGTAGGCCTTACTCAGAACCTGTTTGAGAGAGAGGGCAGACGGGCATCACCATACTCCACCAAGCAGAGGCATCCTGTACCTAAAAACAGATTCTTCCATGCCCTCCCAGGCCCTGAGTGGCTATTCCTCCTCTTCTCTTTCTTTGTGATGCCAAGAAGGAGGTCATGGGGGCTGGGCCTGAAATGAGGAGCAAGTGCTCCTGGTGATGATTTGAGAATTATAATTTGGCTAGTGTTTTTTTAAGGTATAGGTGCCCACCAGCACGTCCTGGCAGTGGAGGTGAACTTCAGTGTTCCTATTTAAAATGCATCCATGACATTAAACGGATTAAGCCAGCTTACCAAAATGCCAGCTCAACAAGCTGTAAAGAAGGAGGTGCCAGGCGCTTTTGAAACCCAGTAGTTAGTTCCTTCCTCAGAGAGATGAAAATCTCAAGGTCAAGGTGTCGCTACAGGGAGACAAACTTGAGTGTGAATTCTTGTTCTACCACGTGCATTATGTGATCTTAGACTATAACTCACCTTTCTGAGCTTCAGTCTACTGCTGTATTAAAAAAGAAAAATAAAAACAGGCGGGGGTGGGGTTCAAATGCAACCGAGCTCAGTTTTCATAAAGATTAGATGAAAGAACATAGCTGAAAGACCAAGCATGAAGCCTGGCATGTAGGACGTACTCAGAAAAGGTTGGCTCCATTTTCATCTTTTTCCATCTCACTTAAAACTTGACAAGACCACTGGGTATCCTCAATTCTGAGATCAACAAGGCTCTGTAGTCCAGATGACAAACTTTAGACATCCCGCTGTTTTAAAGGACTACAATGCTTCACCCCTTACGACCTCACCAATTATAATGAAACACAAACACAATGCTAAACCGTAAAATGCACAAAAGGAAGCCTGATGAAATAATGCATTTCCCACTGAATCCCTCAATGATTGCAATAGCCCATATTATAACTGCTGAAACCCTAAAGTAAGTATCTGTGGGGCACCCCTCTTTTTTACGTATGTGCTTCTGTCCTGTGAGTTGGCTGTTTTTCCAATTGGTGAACCAGCAGCTGAACCAGTACTACTGCTCAGGTGCCCACATCCCATGTCAGGGCTGGAGCCCATCCCCAGCTCTCCATAGTCCACCAGGAGCCCCAGGTATCCTGTGAGCCATCTTCCTTCCTCTCTGAACCTTTACAAATACTCATCTTTTCCGAAAAACCCCTTTGATTGTCATTCACCGCCTCTCCTTCATTAGTCATCTGATTTAAGTGCTAACCACCAGGTCAGTTCCCCAAAACAGAACAGCAGGATAGGGAGGACTCACGTACTTGACCAGTGAGCTCTCCCATGTGTGACATCTGGGCATGGGCCTGTTAAGGTTTAGGGACAACTTGCATGGGAAGCTGACCCTGGGGAGCCCGGGGAGGAGGTGAGGGGCAGAAGCAAGGGCAATCTCAGCTCCACCTTCAGTGCTACGAATCTTTTCACCCTTCTCCACTCAGCTGGAAATTCCACCCACTTTAACCTCCTCTCCAACCAGGACAAGAGCACATGAGGGGAGGCCCCCTGCACCTGCTGGAGGGGGCAGTTTTAGCCAGTGGAAGAGGCAGGGGAGAGCTCTGAAGTGGGGCAGGAAGAAAACATTCCTAGAGGCAAGGACTGAATCTGAATCCATGGGTATTAATCAGACTACGGATGGGGACCGTGGGGACTAAAACCCTATGTCGTACCTAAAGGTGAAGGAGCTGCCAGGCAGTGAGAGACATCCTGGTACTGTGACCGACTCTGTCCTCATTACTTCAAGATAGAAAAGGGATCAATACAGGATGTTTATTCATTCACTCAGCAAACCTGTGTTAGGAGATACTTTGCCAGTTTCTCTAGTAGGTCCTACAGAAAACATATATCAGTAAGATGTATGAATTCTCAAAGAGGCAACAGTTTAGGGAGACAGGGAGGGAGAGAGAAGCAGATCATTATAATGCAGCACTTAATTTTTTTTTAATGTTTATTCATTTTTGAGAGACAGAGATAGACAGAGTGCAAGCAGGGGTGGGGCAGAGACACAGGGAGACACAGCATCCAAAGCAGGCTCCAGGCTCTGCGCTGTCAGCACAGAGCCCATTGTGGGGCTCGAACTCACCAGCCGTGAAATCATGACCTGAGCCGAAGTCGGATGCTTAACCGACTGAGCCACCCAGGCGCCCCAATATAATGCAACACTTTAAATGCAAAGTTAGAGGCAGAAAAAAAAAGACACCATGAGGACAGAAAAGAGTGTCAACCGATCCAGCAAAGGCATCAAGGAAACCTTCCTGGAGGAGGTAGCCTCTGGGAGCACTTAGAACAGTGTTTGGCATATAGTAGATACTCAAACATTTGTTGAATGAGTTTTGTAGAAAGCCAGAAATTAAACAAACAGTGATTGTCTACAATCCCTATCTAGAGAGGGATGGACAAGGAAAGCAAACCCCATAGAGAGTGACAGGTGGGCCACATGACAGTGGGACACTGCTTTGTGACACTGTCTGGCCCTGCCCAAGTTATGGATCTCTAGGACATCATCTCCTCAGTCTGTATAACAGGGGTAATAATGCCTATCTCACGGTATTCTAGGGAGGCATGTATTTTGAAAGCTGCTTCAATATGATGTCTCATACATACCAAGAGTTCAATAAATAGCAAATATGATTCCAGTCTAATTTCACAAATGAAATAGTAATAAAGCATGTAACTATGAGCCACAGTCACAGCCGGTGACTTCTCTCACAGTGGAAACCACTGCAGGACCTAGAGGTTCCTGGAGGAGGGTTCATTTGCGGAGGGACAGTCGTGGCCATGGAATCTGGGAGAATCGAGTACCACCCCTGGGTCAGCTGCTCCCCAAGGGAAGAGCGGGGCTGGGCACACAGCTTGAAGGGGTCTTAGTCTCCTTTTCCTTCCACATGAAACTGTAAGATAAAGAGGATCCTTTGTAGGCACAGCATCATGTGAATGTGCAGCATAGATCCTGGGAAAACTAGACCAGAAAGGCTGAGAATGTAAGAATGGATGGGTAACACTGCCTCAGAATGAGGGGCAGGGAAGGAGATGGGACTGGATTAGAAAAGGAGAGTCCCCTAAAGGATTATGGTGCAAAAAAAGTCCTGGAAATCCCAGTGGTGGCTTTTGTTCACCCCTATGAAGCGGGGTTATGAGGTCTTCCTGTTGGTAGCGACCATTCAGTGAGTGTCTCCTCCCCATGGTCTAACTTTCTGTCACCCTGAAAGATTTGCTGGGCAAAATCCTGCAGTCCACACCTGAGTGAGACCAAGTCAGAGTTATTGTAGCAAAGGGAGCAGTGGTGGCCCTAAAGACCAAATGAGGAGAAAGGGGGAATTGGGGAATAAGTGTGGGCTTTCTGTGTAATGGCAGGCGTGCACAGCACGTTCCCAAGAAGGCTTCATTTGTTTCCTTATTTGCAACAAAGAACTTGGTGAGAAAATTTCAGTGGGAAGATAAATACCTGTCAAAAGCTGTACAGAATTTCCCAGGGAGAAGACTTGTGTGAAGGCCTTTATTTAACCAAGAGGGAAGAAAAAGGTATTTTACGTGCATTGTGGGAGAATTAGCGAGACGTTTCTCATCTCTCCAGAGACAAAAATCCCAAAGAGGGGTCTGCTCAGTGTGTGTTTCCAAACTTTTTCCAGATGGGAAAGTGTTCTGCCCTTTCTGTGCAGACCTCTGCTGATGCACATTTGTCTTCTGTTTTCCTGCAGGTAGATCAGCACCTGCGACTCAGTTACAACTTTTCCCCAGAAGTCGAATTCAGGGCCAGACGGTCACTCACCTTGGGCAAAGTCACAGGTTTGTTTTCTCATCCTTTCTTTTCCAGTGGGCTTCGTTGAAATAAATGAAGAAACAAATAATTTCCATCAGGCAGGTTAGTGATTCAAATCTGGAGCCTCTGGCTCACCATAGGTAAGATCTAGAACCGAGATTTCAGGTAGGGGAGTTGCTCAAGCATATGTGGCAGGGTTGGGAGCTGGCATTTATATCTACTTTATGGAATACTGGGTAAGACAAAGTAACATAGAAATTAAGTAAGATAATGTTTACTTATGTTCTAATTAATTAATTCTCAATGTTTGTTTTTTACTTATATTTTCTTAATGTTTACTTACCAAAATTAAGGATTTGACCTACCCAATTGGTGGATTGCTCAGACGCTCAGTCCCTTTATTAATTCACCACCAACTGAAAGAGGATTGAAATCTCCTCTCATAATGGTGGATTTTCTTTTGTTTTCTACCGGAAATTCTGTGAAATTTCATCTTCTATGCCTTGAGTGTCTTTATGAGGTGCATGTAAGATTGGAATTTTTATAACTTGATGAACATTTTTTTTCATACTGAAGTGGTCTTTTTAACATTAAGTATCTCTGTGCTTAAATCTACTTTGTCTATTATTAATATAGCTGATTCACTTTTCCTTTAGTTAGTATTTGCATGGCCTGTCCCTTCTCGTGTATTTCCTTTCAATTTTTCTTTCTTTTTTTTCCCTCTTTTTATTAAACTCAAGTATGGTGAACAAATAGTATTATATCCCTTACAGGTGTGTATTCAGCAATTCTGTACCTTTCTCCGTGCTCATCAGGATAAGCATACTCTTAATTTTCCTTTTACTTTAAGCCTCTGTGTGATCTTGTGCAGAACACAAGGCTGAATTTTGTACTTTATCCAATCTGGCCAGCTTTGTGTTATAAATTGGCAAATGTAAGCTTCTCTACATTTTCGTATGGTTGGATTTGTTTCTGCTTCCTTATTTTCTGTTCATTCAACTTTTAAGGCATTTCAAACCGGAATGCATTTAACGCCAGAAATGAGTTGCTTGCGTAATGGCGGGACCCCTTCCATTGTTGGTAGATTCTTGTTGCAGTCTTTTGGAATGTCTCATCAGCCGTCCCAAGTGGATTTATGGGAAGCTGCTAACTTCATCACTGCCATCACATGCCATTTATGGGAAGCTGCTAACTTCATCACATGCCATCACTGATGAGATGCTAGAGTCCAGAGGCCACTGAGGCCCCAGTCCTGGAGTAGTCCTCCCCAGAAGGCAGGAAAAGATCTCTGAAAAGTGATGGCAGAAGACACAGCATGTAACCATGAGTTTGCTTGCCAATAGAAACAGCTGAAAAGGCATAAAAATGACGCCTTTCTCACTGCAGCCTTCCAAATCCATAAACTTATTTAATTTCCAGAGCATAATATGTGTCCAGAAACCCAAATGCAGTTGGGTGTGAGAAATGTCAATTTTAGTCTGCAAAATGGCGGTCAAAGGAGGCAGTCAACACTGACCGACTTCTAGATTGAATTTTGTTGGTTGTTTGTTTTCTCATTTTCATCCTACCTCCTGTAATAATAATTATTTTATGTAGATACTTTTTTGATTTACCGACGCAGTCACTATTTGACTTGTTCCTCACTCCTCCAACTTTCTACGTATTAACAGGTTTGATTTCCTTCTTTCTGAAGTACATCCTTATGAATTTACGTTGTAGAAGTGTCCCCTCATCTGATAAAGGACTTTATTTCACCTTTTTTTTCTGGGAAGATAATTTTGCTAGACATACAAGTCAATAATGAAGGGCATTTCCCCTCTGTTATTGAAAGAATTATTTAGGTATGTGATGGAGCCAGCTCACACAAGCTCCTAAGAGCCTGTTAGATACATCTTGTGCCCAATTTTGCATTCAGTGATGTTACAGTTCAGGCTGAAATTGGCTAAACTCAGACTGTTCATGGAAATCAGAAATGCTACAGGGCTTCTCTGCTGCTGGGGAGCAAGTTTTAAACCCTTACCAGCACATCCCTGCAGTATTCTGTCTTTTACTGTTACTGTTGAAAAGGTGGCTGTCAGTCTGTCCCACCTTTGAAAGTGCTCTGACCACCCTGAGCCCCAACACCCACAAGCTACTTTTAAGGTGATCTCTTTTATTTTGGTGTTTTGTAGTTTGATTACCTTGCATCTGGGTGTAGATTTATTATTGTTAAGTATCTCATTCAATGTGTTTGTTTCCTGTTTGTATCTGTTAGGTTCTCATGTTATCTGTGTATCTGGTTCATATGTCCTATTTACCCATATATCTATGGGTTAGTTCTCGGAAATTCTCAGCATGTGAAATTGGGCTTCGTTCTTATTCTCTCTCTTCAATTATTTTAGACCTGCACTAGATAAGTCTTTGATTTTCTATCTTCATGTTTCTTACTATACTTTTGTAATAAGTATTATTTTTTGTCTATCTTGAATTCTGGGCAGTGTATTCAATTTTATCTTTAAATTCACTAATTCTTTCTTCATCTCTCCCTAATATCTCATTAAACCCATTCAATGAAATATTTCTCATAAATTATGTCTTTATTTCAAAAAATAATGTTTTGTTCTTTTTCAAACGTATCTGTTTATTTAATCTGTTGTTCTTACTCTTTTTTTGTTCCTATATTTTTATGTCTTTAATTATTATGTTAATAACTATTGAACATAGCTCTGTTCAATAGCCAACATATATATATATACATATATATATATATATTTTTTTTTTTGCCTCTGGCAATCCCAATATCTGAAGTATGTAGGGGTCTAAATCTGTAATTGTTTTCCTATTTTTTTCATATGATTCTTATTCTCTCATGTGTGTGTGCACGTGCATGCATATTTTGTTGAAATTAATGTGCTGGAACCTTGATCAAAAATTGGGAAGCTTTCGTCCAGGCAAGATTTGTATTTTCTTCTGCCATGTGCCAGAAGGTGCTACCAATTTAGGATTATTTCAAGTCCTCACTTTTTTTTTTCCAAAAAGAGAGTGACTATAAATTTGAGCTGCAGGCCTGAATGGGAGCAAGCCTATGACTGAAGTATCAGCAGAAATGCTGTTCCTGTTAATATCATAGTAGGTCATGCTACTGTTACTTTTGTTGCTTATTTTTCAGTTGAGAGCCACAGTAGAAATGGGAAGGTTTTATGTGTATTCCCTTTGCTGTGAGGTGATATTCTTTTCTAGTCTACTTGTCACTAAAGCTTCATGTGAGAGTCTCAGGTTCAATGTCTTCACGTGGCAAAGGCTCAAAGCTTAGATTTCTGTTCTTCTCCGGGATGGTGCAGGTATTTTCCCATGATACAACCCAAATGTTGGTTTATAGCTCACCAACTTGGTTGTGTCCTCCCATCCCCCCAAAACTTAGGATTCTTCTTTGTTCCCCAAGCTCAGTGACATAGTAAAGGTATGTTTGTTGGTATTAATGAAGCAGAATTACTTTTTAGAATATCTAGTATGTTACATGTTCTATGCTCCATAAATGTATCTAGAGTCATATAATCCTCACTGCAAACAAATAAGA
Organism: Panthera tigris; assembly: GCF_018350195.1. Classification (NCBI taxonomy): domain Eukaryota; kingdom Metazoa; phylum Chordata; class Mammalia; order Carnivora; family Felidae; genus Panthera; species Panthera tigris. The sequence continues at coordinate 112,864,294 of NC_056667.1, read as the reverse complement.
AGAACCTTGGGAGGAAAGAGAATTAGAGCTGAATGATGACAAAACTCAAGTTGTTTTTCGTAGCACCTGATTTGTGCAGTGGAAACTCTAGAAACATCCACGTGTTTAAACAGCATCCCCTCATTAATCTTGTCACCATGTAGGATGTTCCTGTGGTCTTCCTGTCTTTTGAATTAAACCTGTAATACATAAGACTAAAAAGGTGAAACTTCAAATAAAGGTACTAAATCATTGAGGGATACTTTCTCATTTTGTTTTGGATACTTTGTGAGGAAAGATTGGAAAGAGCTTGGTTACGGTTGAAAAATAATACTCAGTAAAGTTTCTTCATTGTGCTAAGTGTTGGACACTCCTGCCTTCTGGTCTCTCTCCCCATCCAAATTGCTATGACAGACAGGACTCCCATTTAACCTCAATGCTTCTGGCCTATGAGAAGTCTCTAGCTGGTGGTGAAGGAGAGGATGTGAACATAAGCTTCATCATTAAGTAAGGGCACTAATTGTGGCTACTCTTTGGAATTAAGCCTAATGGATCAGAAAGAGCATGGTGCAGGGATAGAGGGTATGGGTAGAGATGGTGTGGAAATGGGTAAGTGACATTGATGACAAATGAAACCCTACTCCACAGTTTTAGAAGAGCCTGGCACTCTGTTGGACATTTTCAACCCTAAAGCAAAGATGTGCAAGCATTTTTCAGAGTAGATACCCAGAGCAAACAAGGTAATAAATCTATTGCCTCAGTCTTCTTTAGTGCCACTAATAGCATTCCATTGTGATACAAGAACAAGTTTGTTTGTTGTTGTTGTTATTGTTGTTGTTGTTTTCATTTTCTATCTGTAAGAGGAAGGACCAATTGACCATTTTAGAGGATAATGATTTAGTACATAATCTGTACCTACCGTGGTGCTCCATGGTATGTGGTATATTTATACCATGATGAGCAAAACACTTTCCTGAGAATTCCTGTGATGCAAGAACTAGTCCATGAAAATAACAGATATAATTGTTGACATTAAAACCTGCATCGCAGGCGCTCACCTCTGGGAAGTCATGGAATGTTGCTAGGTTTATGCCTCCGTTTACTGACACCGTTGGACTTTTAAGGGAGACCTTTTTTTAGCTTGGGTACTATTGCATCAATGGGTTTAAGAGAAATTAACATTAAAAAAGGAAAAACAAGTGTGTATTTAAACACCTCATCCTTTTGGACAGTATCATCTCATTCTGGAAAATAGCTTCATTCTTTGGAAAATATAGAAATGCTTTCTTGAGGTTCAAATAGTGTGACTTATCTCTGTACTTCTAAGTCTCTCTCCAACTTGGCCTGGGCATGAGAGTGTGGACATTCAGACAGATTTAGGAATTCAAAAACCTTTACACTTCTCGGGGCATCTGGGTGATTCACTTGATTAAGCATCCGACTTCAGCTCAGCTTATGATCTTGTGGTTCCTGGGTTCAAGCCCCACATCAGGCTCTGTGCTGACAGCTCGGAGCCTGGACCCTGCTTCAGATTCTGTCTCCCTCTCTCTGCCCCTCCCCTGCTTGTGCTCTGTCTCTCTCTGTCTCTCAAAAATAAACAAACATTATTTTTTTTAAAAATATCTTTACACTTCTAAGAGAAACTGTCTGTTTTGGTTTTGGTTTTGTTTTAATTATTTTTTTTTCTGGTCCAGGTTTCCCCAAATTTGCTGTACCAGGATATGTCATTAAATTTGATTGTAACATTTAAAAAAACTATTTTGGGTACAAGTAATAATTAAGGAACTGTAATTATTATTTACCTTTTTAAAAAGTCTATTTTATTTTATTTTATTTTATTTTATTTTATTTTATTTTATTTTATCTCATCTTATTGTATTTTATTTTAGAGAGAGAGTGAGCAGGGACTAGGGAAAGAGGGAGAGGAAGAATCCTAAGCAGGCTCTATGCTCAGTGCAGAGCCTGGCACAGGGCTCAATCTTACAACCCTGGGATAATGACCTGAGCTGAAATCAAGAGTGAGATGCTCAACTGCCTGAACCACCCGGGTGCCCCCTGAGAAGAGCCTTCTTCACTGTACTCCAGATTTAGGAAGTAGCTCCTTTTTAAGATATGGAAAAATGTGAAAGTTTAAGTGGAAAGAAATCAAAGCACTGCCTTTAAACTGTAGCCACCAGATTCTGCATAGATAATAACAGACTTGCACTCAGGGCACGCTTATAGGATTGTTTGTTTATGCAGACAGCGTTTGCTAATACCCTGCCTATTTGCCGATTTCGAAGCGCAAAGCTCACACCTGGCAGAGACATTATTCTTGTGTTCTAATGCCTGTTTGCCCACCTAGCTTCAAAGTTCACTTGGTCCTAAGAAGCCATATAGAAATTGAAAGAATTCCTTCTTAACCTGCATAAAACTGAGCTAATCTGGAAATTGCAGGGCTAGCTGTGAGCACCTACAGATGCTTTTAGTCTATTAAAACGAAGTGGGTTTTGATTGTGTCTATAGAGCAGGGTTCTTGATGTCATCCAAATCCCTCACTTTTGAACTTTAAGTCTACTGTGTGTCTTCTGCAACATCAGACCATTGTTGAATGAATGCCCTGCTTGGTGTTATGGTAAATTTCTCTCAAGCATATTGTGGAACTGCATTATGGCTGCCATTTTTAGAAAGCAAAGCAGAATTTATGCATATAAATGAAAGGTGGGTGCTTCAAAGAACTCATTTTGGAAGACTGCATACACCTTCATTTTGTTTTGATTTCGTACAGTTGGGGCTCCTTATGACTCATCTGGTACAGTTGATATTAAAGTGAGAATCCAAATTAACAAAGTAAGAAGCTCAGCTTTTTAGGGACAAAGTGACATGTGTTTGGTCCTGCAATTGCTGTCATGTGACTGTGGGGGAGTTTTCCAATCTGTCTCCTGTGCCTCATCCATAAAATGAGGCTGATGATACTTGATTCATTGAATTCACAGAGCTGTGTACGGATTATGCGAGACCCTGTGTACAAAGCATTTGGCATTTAGCACACACTCAATAAATGTTGGTTTAAGCAGTTTAAGATTGTGGCAACATTAAAAACTGATGTTTTGTTCTGTTTTAAGACTCCGGAAAGGCAGCTATAAAGGTAACTTCCGAAAAGGCACACAGACATGTTCTGAGTGAGCAGTTTTAAACCATGGTGTTGGCCGAAGATATGAGTGTCACTCACTATCGGTTAGGGCCGTTCAAGGGCAAGTTGAGTTCATACCAGCCTAAGCGGCAGTGACAGTGGAGAATATAATAGTTGGTAAAAATGGAGGGTTCTGAGTGTAGACTTTGCTTCAGGCACAGCTGGATTCAGAAGCTCAGATGTGACCGTGATTCAGTCTTTGTCTATCTGTTTCTGGCTCCACTTTTGACTCTGGTTACATTTCTCCGGGGCTTCATTCTCAGGCATAATTTCAAGAGGAACAAAGGTAGACTCAGCAACCCTGGGCTCAAATACTACCATTTCAGCCCCTCTGGTAGAAAGAAAGCCTTTGATTTCTACAATTTCCAAAGAAAGTCCTGGATTGAATCTCAAAGGATCAATTTGTGTCAGGTGACCATCCCAGATGACTACAATGTCCAAGTCACTAGAATACACCGAGTGGCCCTTCCTGAATACAAAGCAGTCTGCTATGGCCCTAGAGGGGGTGAAGGGGTCAACACAGTATTAACCACATTTGCTGAGAATAGGGAAATGGTATCTTCTCAAAAGGAAGCCGAGGCACTCTTCCCAGAACGCGTGATGGAATGTGAGGAGGAAAAATCAACAATAATTGAATAATGCCCCTGCCTTTTTCATAGGTGCTTTCTGCTTTGTGGAAGCAGGAGAGAGGAGATTCAGTTACACAGGAAAGGCTAGAAGTTGCACACAATTTGGGTAACTGTATGGTGCTTGTGGGCATTGACAGTCCTAATGCGTCACAACAAAAAAGGTATTAACTGAGAGAGATGCTCTTTTAAGACATGCATGTTACCAGGAGGTGGGGGGGCTCAGTAGGTTCTGCGTCCCACTTTGGCGCAGGTCATGATCTCGCGGTTTGTGACTTCAAGCCCCGTGTTGAGCTCTGCCTGCTTTGGATCCTCTGTCCCCATCTCTCTTTGTGCCTCCCTACTGGTTCTCTCTCCTCTCTCAAATACATACATACATACATACATACATACATACATACATGCATACATACATAAAAACATTTAAAAAGGAAATGCATGCATGTTACCTTCCTTAGAACAAGTTTATAGCTTCCCAAGAGACTCCTTTGAGGAAGTATTCACTTTGAAGAAAGTATTCATTCCATTCATTCATTCATTCATTCATTCTGAAAGCATAGGTTTCTTAAATGTTTACTTAGTGTCTGTTCATTCCTAGTTCCTCAGTGAATAGAAAGATTGCAAACCACAATCCTTTTCTGACTTCTGAGAATGTGTGTCATTGTCTCAGACTGCATCCAGAAATTTCTTTAAGTGATAGTGTTTCTTTGAGTCATAAGATATTTCAGATTCATTAACTAATCTGATCTCCTCACGAAGTGACTGATGTGCTTTCAAGCATCCTGAAACATCAGATGGCAGTAATCATACCAATTTCTTAAATATGCACACCGTATCTTTTGTATTTTCAAGATAGCCAATATTGAATTGCAACTTGGCTATATAGAATTGGCTACTGTTTCTTTTAAAAACAATGGATGGCCTTTATTCCCCATAGAGAATTTCCACAGATGATTTCATTTCACCTCATGCAAAAGGAATGTGTGTTATCTTCTGATTTGAAATGCAATTTTATTTTGTGTTTGAAATGAATCCATGATAAGAACCCAGACCTACTCCGTGCTCTGTGCTGCTCTGCAAAAAGTCAAGTCTTTCTTGTAAGAGCAAAAATTCACTTTGAACCACATGCCCCTTTGTTACTCGTTCAATGCGATCGCTTGCTCTGTCTAAACTAGTAGGTAATAAATGAATGAAAGGAAGGTATTTAAGGCACATTGTTTCCAAAAGTAGACCTTCCTCAGCTCCGAGGAGCTGTTTCTAATCTATTTGAAAGAGGGGTGGCCCTTTCAAGGAAGTACCTTTGCCTAGCTTTGTTAGCAAAGCATGTTTCGTGGAGTCTACCAGAAGCCTCCTGACATGATTGTTATTGATAAAAGTTCAACCAATTTTTATCATACAAAACTGAGCGTTGTTAAGGACCATGCAGTTTACTAGGCCATATAGATACCCCAATCAAATTAACAGACTCTCCCTGTTGTAAAGTTCCCTCTTACTTTAAAACGCTTCCTCTTGCGGGGCGACTGGGTGGTTCAGTCGGTTAAGCATCCGACTTTGGCTTAGGTCATGATCTCGTGGTTCAGGGGTTTGAGTCCCGCATCAGGCTCTGTGCTGACAGCTTAGAGCCTGGAGCCTGCTTTGGATTCTGTGTCTCCCTCTCTCTGTGTTCCTCCCCTACCCGCTCTCTGTCTCTCTCTCAAAAATAAATAAACATTAAAAAACTTAAAAGAAATTCTTCCTCTTGCAAAGGAAAGTCCTCAGAGTGATTTTGGTTTTATTAAAGTTTTCAAGGGTTCAGAGTGTCTCTTTTAGACTATGGTAAATACTACATTTTCCTCACTAATCAATAATATACTAATTAATAATATACTAATTAATAATTATTTTTATAATTAATAATACACTCATTAATAATATACTTCTCTGTGCTTGATCTCAGTTCTTATGTTAACTCATTTTTTTTTTCCTCACAGCAACTCAAGAAGGTTGAGTTTGCTGTTTTACAGATGAGACTAAGTCACAGAGGTTAAGCGACTTGCCCCATATCACAAACTTAACAAGTGGCAGACCTGGTATTTAAAGTCAGACCCTGTGAGTCCCGATTTCACGCTCCCAATCGGTCCTTCCATATTTTGGGTTTTAAGGAATGACATGAGATATTCCAGACAGTGTTCATGTCTTCTTTTTTTTTTTTTTTTCTGTTAAGGACTCTTGAATTCAAGCCTCACATCTTTAGGTGTTGTGGGCTTAAAAGCAGAATGTAGGGGCAGGTTTTAATCATGGCGGCGGAGGAGCATATTTCTCATAAGTCAGACTTTGGGATCAGCCCTGGGTTCCAGGCATGATTCAGTGCTGACTCACTGACCTGTGCAAATTACTTAACTTTCTCAGCTTTACTTTTCTCAATTAGAGATAGGCATGTATTATGATTATACTGCCTGTTCCTATTTGAAAGATTAGGTTATAATGAAGATAAAGTGACTAGCGTGATGCTGACATAAAAAAGGTCAATAAATGTTTGCAATAATAGTAGTAATGATGACGATGATGATGATATAAGAGGCCGTGTTATCCAAACCGACACCTTTTCTCTTGAAAAATGGCTCCAGACTCTAATGTCATCCAGAGACATAAAAGAGATCTTCCAGGGAAGAGGGAAGTGTAACAAGGCTTGCATTTCAGTCTTCCTGCAGGCGGGTGGGGTGGGGTGGGGGGATCAATGAATATGGTATTCTATAACCTTGACTCTCATTGATGCTTGGTAAATAGCCAGTTCTTAGTTTCTGATGAATTCATCTTAAAAGAATTAAGAGTTAAACCCAGCCAAACCTACCCGATAGTATTCACATTTACATTCTCAGCAGTTGAGCTGAATTAGTGGATCAACTATGCTTAAAAGTTTGGGATCCAGTCTGATCGTTCAAAAGGTTGTCGCCATCTCCATCCCTCTCCCATTCGCAGTATGGGGGGACTCATGAAGTTCCCAAGACGGGACTTGATGGTTTTACTTCCTTGCTACTCTACCAGGAGGCACATATTAAGTGTTCCTTGAAGGACAAACAATGGATGATATGTATTAGTTGTATGGGCTCAGTGACTTACTGCTCAGTTTGCCGTAGCTTGATCTTGGAGGGGTATCTCCAGCCTCCCTGTACACTCTGTTTCTTCCTTAGAGTGGTGCCTGGCCGTGAGGTGGAAAATTAATAGGTTTGGAGTCAGACAGCATGGGGCTTAAGTCCTGTAACAGTCACTTATTAGCTGTGTCGCTACTAACTGCACCTCTCTGAGCCCGGTTTCCTCATCTGTAAAGTAGTAGTAATGCTTGCTGTATTGACTTGTGATGAAGATAAGAGGGAATGTGTGTAAGGGTCTGGCATATGGTGGTATTTGAAAACAGCAGCTATTGTTAATAAGATCATACAACCATCCTGCCTATTGATTTTCTTCAGCTGGTATCACTTTTCCTTGCCAATGGCACTGCTATCGACGTGTTTACCCTTGGCCTGGGGGATCTGGGACAATGTTATAAGTGTCAGTGTTGACAGGGTAATGGAGTAATGAACTCTGCAGCAGCCGCTCAGCTACCTCTCCCACGCTGCTGGGGACAGAAGCACGCACCTGGTTAGAAGCTGAAAGAGAAAAGGGCAACAGACATGCATTAGAATTCTAGATGTTGCCTCATGGAGAGGAGAGAAAGTCGGGCCACAGGGAGGGTCGTGTGGCCCTGGTTACTCATGTAGTCTCCATGGGTTTTATTTTTGGAAGATGCCATTAAGGATAATAAATGGAGTATTAAAACAGGTTAAAATAGCATGAAGTTCATTTACACTTAGGAGTGATTATGGGCTATCCACCTCTAGGAGAGATTTGCTCTGAATCCCTGCATTTTTTTCCATTTCACTTTCACAGGGATTATTCCCAACTGATCAGTGTCAGGACTTGACACCCGTAGCTAATACGCCAGTGTTCTCTACCTTAGGTTTGAGGAAGAGTCACATTGCCTGCTTCCCAGGGGGAAGGATAAATAAGTCAATTTTCCACCTAAAAAATGTCTTAAGTTGATCCCTTAAAACGAATCACTACCCGTTGGAATCTACCCAAGACTTGGATGTATGTGTTAGCTTTCCTATCTATTTCCTTGCCTTTTCCAAAATACTTCTATAGAATATAAGATTTGCACAGGGCATTCCACTCTTAAAATATTAATGTTATATAAATGTTTAGAATTCTAAAGATTACTCCCTAGCATTATTCCCGGGTAATTAATTCAATGCCCAGCTTTTGAGCACTTAATCTGTACAAGGCAAGATTTTAAGTGAAACTAAGAATATTTTAAAGAGGGGTAGCCTAGGGATCTTTGCTCCTAAAATGCTCCTAAAAATTGCTCCTACAAACACAAATCTATGTAGGTAAGATAGTTTTTTTTTTTTAATGATTACAATATGAGTAATTTTGATAAGTGTCTCGAGGATTCTTCAGGGAGAGACCATTTCCAGCTGGCCTGATTCAGAGCAGTGTCATGGAAGACATCACCCTGACTCTACCCTTGAAGCACAGAGGTGGTCTCAACAGATGGGATGCATTCTGGGAAGGAGCGGTGCGGTGTAAAACCAAATAAGGCAGCGGGAAGAAGGCAAAGATGGAGTGCTAGCAACAGGAAGTAGATGTCCGCCCTCCAAGCAGGAAAGGACAAGAGTCTGGACCAGGGGACAGCAATAAGACAGGGGAGCAGGTGCAGGTGACCTTCATGAAGTAGGAATTGGGGCATTTGGGTAATTCACTGGGTAGATGGGTAGAAGTATAAGGTGGACTGGAAAGGAGCACGAGAGGTGGGGGAGCACAGTTGTGGCATTGGCCAGTCATTGCAGAGGGAAATCAGTCCATTCTGGTGAGGCCTGAGCTCAGGCTTACTAACTTGAGGCACCCCTCACAATGGATTATAAAGCTGATACATTACATGCTCCTTTTAAGCCAGCACTCCAGGCCTGCTCAGCTGCTTCTGCATTTGTGAAATCCTGATCCTCAAGGACAGGGCAAAGAGCCACAGACTGGATTATGGTGGAAAAGTCCAGCCTGGACCCTTCTCAGTGTGGCGATATCCACATCAGTCCACTTCTGCACGAGACATCTCTCCCCATCCTGAGTTAGCTCGCCATTCACAGGCTTGTATTTCTTATCTGTGTATGTACAGTTTCCCTGGGGAAGCCTGTGGTCTTTGAAAGCAGGGACTTTTGCTATCCATATTCTTATCACACCCATGTCACAGCACATGCCTTTGTGCCGTGTTGGCTCTCCATATGTATTTTACAATACAGTTCTTTTGATCAGTATATGGCAGATAGAGTGCCTGCTTTCAATGCAGGAGGAAAACGCCTGTGTTCGTCTTCCTGATTTTATAATCTGTGCTAGGGTGAACAACCACTCTCGTCTGCGGGAGACTGGGGGATTGCTAGGGACGAGGGATTACCAGTGCTAAAACTGAAACGATCCTGGACAACCCTGGACAGTCAGTCATTCTGAGCCATGCTTAGTTGAGGGGTTTTGAATAGTTTGGTGGAACTAGATTCCAGGGTTTGGATGCCACATGAGCAATCAGGTCTCCCGTTTTTTGCAGTCCCAGCCAAGCCCAAAGGTCACCATCCCAGCAGGTGTATTATAGGCTGACCCAAGTAAGGCTGGAGAAGAAGTGACAATGAACCAATCAGCCTCCTGACTAGCACTTTACCAGCCCCTGCTGTGGTGCTGATCACGGCAGCTCTGTGTGCAGAGAGGCCTGGAGAAGGTGTGAGGTCGCTTCTGCCCTTGAAAATCCAGTGGCCTGAGTGGGGACATAAAAGTGCACACAAGCAGTAATTGCATAGCGATTAATCTCTAACTCATGGAAATTGGACTCTAAGGGCATTAGGAGCCCAGAGAAAGGAGGAATCCAAAGTAAACCATCTGTGGCCAGGATACTGTTCCCCTCCTGTCCTGGGTGGAGGGTCAGGCCCTTGTTTATGAGCATATCATTTCTAGCTATGCCGAGCAGTGGGGTCTTTCCATTAGAGGCACCTTGCAAACACATCGGTGTCAAATGCACATAGCATGAGCTGCTCTTAGTCTCCGGATGGGAAAGCTTGTGTGCATCTGACATTCCAATAGGGGCTCACCTTATCTTGGGGCCTGTGGATGTTACTTTGCCATGTAGTAGAAGGTGTGGGGGCCTTGGTTATTGCTAGAGCGGTTCTCCTGAGGTTTGAGTGGTATGTTTTTTTTTTTTTAATGCTTGTTTATTTTTTTTGAGAGAGAGACATAGCATGGGTGGAGGAGTTGCAGAGAGAGAGAGGGAGACACAGAATCCAAAGCAGGCTCCAGGCTCCGAGCTGTCAGCACAGAACCTGATGTGGGGCTCATACCCACGAACCATGAGATCATGACCTGAGCTGAAGTCAGAGGCTCAATCAACTGAGCCTCCCCTGTGCCACTGAATGGAAATTTTTATACATGGGAAGCTTAGCTCTTGCAGACTAATATGGGGTTTCAACATGGAGATTTTTTCTTATTACTCTGAGTATATTAGTCTGTGTGTGTATGTGTGTATGTGTGTGTCCCTGTGTTGTGCTTATCTCTGCGTAGTTACTTTGTCCCAAGTTGTTTTCTCTCTGTTATGTCACTTGATCTCCTTCATTGCTAGTAGAGGATTTCCTCAGAGTTCTAATGATCCCGGCCTTTCTGCCCGTATTTAAGAATGGATGGTGAGCATGTGTTGATTGGGAACCACACTGAAGGATATAGCCGGGCCTTTAATTAGAGAAACTCAACTGTGTCTTCTGGTCACTCTTCCTGGGATAGCTGTATTTCCCAGGCAAGACTTTTCCAGTCTCCTGCTGGGAAGGAAGGAGGTTCTGAAAGTCATGATGGCAAAGAATGCTGGTGGGGCTCATTATCTCTGGGGAAAATCCTCGTATTTCCTTCATTTTCTATTGAGCACCCGTGACCTCAGTTGCAGGCATTGCCCTCACCTACCTGTCATAATCCCACGGGATTGTAGCCCTTCCTTTTCTCCAAGAACAATGGGCAGTTAAAGTTCTAACTGTTTTGAACTATTTTCTCTTTCTTTAGGATTTCTGTCTTTCTGAGGGGATTGCCACAGAGTTGGCTGAGAGAGAACAGAAGGCTTTTGGATACCAAATATTCCAAATTTAGAACCCACTCCTATCAGTCAGGGTTCAGCCAGTAAGCCTAACTGTAGGAGATACTATATTGAGACTTCTCGCATAGAGTGGGTTTACAGGAGCATGGACGCTGGGCACGAGCTGGGAAGTCTGCAGGGCGGGCCCCTGGGAGGTACAGGCTGAAACGCTCAGGCATTGGTTGTACACAGTGGAATTTCTTCTTCAGCAAAGCTTAAATTGCCACTTTGCTCTTAAATCCTTGCAGCTGATTGAATCACCCCGCGCAGATTATCTTAGGTAACCAATCAACTGATTATGGATTTCATTCACAGCTAAGAAATACCTTCACAGTAACACCTGGATTAGTGTTTGAAATAGTAGATTGTAGCCTGGCCAAGTAAACATATCAATAGACCATGGTAGCACCCTCTCTTTATTTGTATTTTTTAACCGAAATAAAATTCTTCCTGGGGGCCTGGATGGCTCAGTGGGTTAAGCGGCCAACTTTGGCTCAGGTCATGATCTCAAGGTTCACGAGTTCGAGCTCTGCATCGGGCTCTGTGCTGACAGCTCGGAGGCTGGAGCCTGCTTTGGATGCTGTGTCTCCCTCTCTGTCTTCCCCTCCCCTGCTTGCATTGTCTGTCTCTCAAAAATGAATAAACGTTAATTTTTTTTAAATAAATAAAATTCTATAATATATAATTAGCCATTTTAAAGGGTACAATTCAGTAATATTTAGTATATTCACAATGTTGTGCAACCATTACTGATATACAGTTCTCAAAAATCACCATAAAGGGGACCCTAAACCAATTAGCAGTCACTCCTCATTGCCCCCTCCCCCCTGCTCTAGGCAAGCCCTAATCTGCTTTCTGTATCTATTGATTTACCTATTCAGGATATTTCACATAGTAGAATCATACAATTTACGACCTTTGGTGTCTTGCTTGCTTTGCTTGTTTTCACCTAGCACAGTTTTTGAGGCTCAGCAACATTATAATATGAATTCCTTTTCGTGATTTAATAGTATTCCATTGTATGGATATACTGCTTTTGTTTGTCTCTTTATCTGCTGATGGATATTCGGCCGTTTTCACCTTTTGGCCGCTGCAAATAGTGCTGCTGGGAACATGCGTGTACCTGTATCTACGGAATACCTGTTTTCAGTTTTCTTTGATAGATATTTAGGAGTGGAATTGCTGTCTTTGGAAAGCCATCATACCCAAGGGTTAGGCAAACAGGGGAAATTGAGGCAATCCTGAATTGTAACCAGGCCTTTAAAGAGGACTCCTGCAATGTGACCATAGACAGAAACCATGAAAGTAGGGGCGCCTGGGTGGCCCAGTCGGTTGAGCGTCCGACTTCGGCTCAGGTCATGATCTCACAGTTAGTGGGTTCGAGCCCTGCATTGGGCTCTGTGCTGACAGCTCAGAGCTTGGATGGAGCCTGCTTTGGATTCTGTGTCTACCTCTCTCTCTGCCCCTCCCCTGCTCATGCTCTGTCTCTCTCTATGTCAAAAATAAATAAACATTAAAAAAAAAAGAAACCAACAAAGGAAAAAGTGAAAAATTTTATATGGGGCAAAGGAAGATTAAAAAAAAAAAAAGATTTGCCTCTGATTTTAAAGCCTTAAATAACCCTGAAAAGAGAAATTGATATCCAAATTCTGTATTAGACATAGGATTAGCCTAATAAACGTATTTTTTTAATTAAAAAAAAAATAAAGATCACTGCTGTTTGCTTTTCTGAGGACCCTACCTGTGTGTATTTTGGAGCAGGCAAACATAGTACCATATCTTATCCTCCTAAGCCTCAAATATCAAATAATTAAAGTAAGCGCATAGGTCTTTCCCTGGGCTCTGACGCCGAAACCTCTAGAATTCTACGAGTCACATCTAGGTGATTAGCAATTGCAGCTTGCATTTTAACATGCCAGCATCATTGAAAAGCACTGAATTCAGATTTTCACCTCTTGTCCTTGGACAGCTCAGTGGTCATGAGCACTCTGTTCAGGGCTTCCACAGACACTGACAGATAGTATTTCTAGGTCTGTACCTCTCATTCGGGAGTGAGCTGTTTATTAATCATCAGGCAGGGACTTGTCCGAGGAGCCGCGTACAGTGAAGCTTGCACAGATTGTACCAACACGAGAACATGAATTCTGACATCAGACAGACCGAGCCTGAAGCTTGGCTCCAGCTTGGCTCAAATACTGGTTGCTTGAGACCCTCGCCATTTCCTTATTTTATCTAGACCTCGGGTTACCTATCTGGAAAGTAGGAATAACCATTACTATCAGAATTGTTTTGATGACAAAATAATTGTATGCGTAAGAGTATGTGTGCACAATGTATCTGCATCCACAGTGCTTAGCACACAGTGACTAGCTGATATTCCGATGCTAGAGGGAGGCACCGTTGCAGAAGGGGAATCTGAAATGGAAACACTAGGAAGAAGTCCTGTAAAATTCATGCTGGCAAGAAAACTCTGCAGATGGGAAACCCCATGCCTTGTAGCTCTCTTTTTTACATATCTTGACTCTCTGGCGGAGGTGTCCCCTCGCAAAGATGTAGTTCTGCGACACCACGAACAAAGTCGGTGATAATGGGATGAGATGTAGGCAGGTCCAGATCCTGAAAAGTCAGGACTATTTGTTTGTTTGATTTTCTATAATGTGATACAACGCCAGAGATGGTTTTAATCAGGAAGGAGATGAAATTCTTAAATACACCATTTTGTCTTCTCTATCTAGAGAGCTCTTTTCTAAGCCATGGTATTATATTTATCGTAGTGTGAGGTATTTTTGCAGTCATAGACTGAAGTGCCCCTTGTATGATATGGCTGGTGTTTATTGATCAAATTAAAATGCAAATACTCTTATCTGTTACTGCTAATGCCAATAATTGCTGGGATAAAAATGGCAGCAGGTGCTTTCTATTATCATTATTTCACACAAGGCTTTTTCCATTGACTAGGCATATGCGTTTTGCTTTTATCAAAGTATTTGAGTGGTTTAAACTAAGACAGTAGTATCTCCACTGTTATCTTCACTGTTTCCAGGATGACTGGAGTAACTACTTTAAAGAGAGTTATGTGTTGTTATTTTTAATTGAATGAGTTCCAGGCAACTATCATCTATTGATATTAGCTATTTACCCAACTTTATGTTGTGGTATCTGTAAATTTCACAAGGACAGGACTTTGGGAGCATTACTCCTAATACTCGCAGAGTGTAAGAATAATATTCCTAAAGTATAATCCTTTTTCGGATGAGTTATTTTTATCCTAATTTGAGAGATGGGGAAATTAAGGTTCAGTAAGTTGCCTGGTCCATTTTAATGCCAGCTCATTTACAGTTTCTATCACCTGAAATCATTTTGCTGAGCATTTTCTCTGGCTACTAACTCATGTTTTGCCCCTATACTAAGCAGGTCAGGCAGGCCGGGGGTTTAATGCCTGCTGCGGAAAAGTCTCAGTCAATGATAACATGAGCTAGTGTATAAATATTCCAGCTCTTTGCCACCAGTTGGGATAAATCTGATGTGAGGGTGTGTGTTCCCCTTTTTCTATTAGAGTTTTCCCAGGAGGATCAAGTTCTAGTTGGCCTCTGGTCGGGATGATAATGCACACATTCCCAGTTTCCTTCCTGCTTTTATCTTCTCCCCCAGCCTGCCACTGTTTTTCTTCACTTCCCAAATAAAGTACTGATACTCCAATGCTTTCCTTGGAGTCTCCTTTTGGGAAAATTCAAACTAGAAAGCTCAACCTCCCATTCATTAATTGGCTAAGGTGTTATGCAAGCCGGATTTGCCTGGCTCCAGGGATCATATTTATTCCACGATGCCATACAGTTTTTAACACACAGCAAATAAAATATAAACCCCATTTTACAGAGCTTGAGATCTTATTAAAAAAATTAGCACATGAAGAGTGAAGGAGTAATGAAATAGTGGAATCAAAGTAAAATATCAGCTTAAAGAGGCTAATTAGAAAACTTAGTTCTGAGGTGGTGGGCACATAATAGAGATCTGCATTGGATGGGGAATGTCCTTCTGCAGACAGGTGTATGGGATCTTAGAGGATAATATAGAAGGTAAACATGTTGGGCATTTGCTGTGTGCCAGACCATAAGCTACGAGCTTTATCTTCATTATTATATTTAATTCTGATACCAAGGAGGAGGTAGAATCTTAAGCATCTATTTCTGGGTACGAAACTATCCCATAATTCAGTAGTTTAATCCAATAACTATTTTATTTTTTTACATTTTATAATGTTTATTTTTGAGATAGGGAGATAGAGCGTGAGCAGGGGAGGGGGAGAGAGAGAGAGAAAGAGAGAGAGAGAGAGAGAGAGAGGGAGAATCTGAAGCAGGCTCCAGGCTCTGGGCTGTCATCACAGAGCCTGATGCAAGGCTTGAACTCATAGACCACGAGATCATGACCTGAGTCAAAGTCAGATGCTTAACCGACTGAACCACCCAGGCACCCCAATCCAACAACTACTTTAAAATATCTCATGATTCTGTGGGTCAGGAGTTTGGGCAGAGCTTGCCTGGTGGATTTCTTAGCTTCTTACAGAGTTAACTAGAGTCTGTGGTGATATCTGGCTAACAGCTGGGCCAGTCTGCAGGATCTGAGATGTATTTATTCCCAAGTGTGGTAGTTTGTAAGGGACATCTAGAAGACTGAGCTCAATCGAGCCCTTCTCTTCCTCCACTTAGTCTCAAGGTCTGTCCACATGATCTCCCTAACAGGGCAGTAGGGCTTCTTATATGGTAGATTGGGGCTCCAATCCCCCAAGGCAGAAGGTGCCAGTCCTCTTGAAGGTTAGTCCTGGGACTGGAAGAGGGTCATTTGCAATGTGTTCCATGGATCAAAGCAGTCACAGGTCAACTCATGTTCAGAGGGAGGGGAGAGAGCCTATGTCTCAGTGAAAGAGTGTCAACGATTGTGGCCCCTTGTAGTCTATCACGCAAAAACACTCTACTCTTCATTCCTATTTTATAAATGAATAAAGAGCCCCAAAGATATCATGTGAGTATCCTTAAGGGCACAATGTTAATAAGTAGGACAGTTGAATGTTGAACCCAGGTAGTTATGAAATCCTGTTTAACTAGATGAAAGTATAAAGACGAAAGTTCGTCTGAAGGGAGTCGAGTCACAGACAGTAAAAAGCCTACATAATATTCAATATTTATTCTTCTGTTTTTAATAGAAAATAATAGTGTTTTCCGTTTTTGTTTTAGTTTGAGGGAACAGTGTTCCCAATTATTCAGTACCTTCCCAGCCTTCTTGACTTAAAAATGTCCATGGAGATCGTCCTAGATGATGGGCGTTACTTGAGTTTTCCAAAAGGCCTAACATAGCAAGTTTTTACACTTTTGCCCTTCAGTCTCCCTACTTTGTTCTGCCTGGAAGAGACTGTTAGCTGGAGACCCTCTACTTATGTTATGAGGAAGAAGACAAAGGTTTTAATCTATGGAGTGGGAAGTACAAATGTGTAAAAAAACAAAAAATTAAAATTCTGGTAATATCTGGAGCTAAAATACTAACCCTAGACTGGTTGACATCAGATTTCTTACTAACTTGGAATAAAATAAGCTATTTTTTGAGCTACTTTTTCTTTTTCTTTCTTCCTTCCTTGCTTCTTTCCTTCTTTCCTTTTCTTTCTTTCTTTCTTTCTTTCTTTCTTTCTTTCTTTCTTTCCTTCTTTCTTTCTTTCCTGATACATGCAGTTAAATACAAATAGCTGACACTGATAATTTGTGATTTGTATTCTGTGAGTCAGAAGGAGAAAGAGGAAAGGAAATGCCACTATTTTAGCCAAACCCAAAAGCTGTGGTAGAAGAACAATGATCTAAATTACCAAGAACTGATGACTGAGGGCTGGGATGATCCTTAGTGGGTTCCTTGCCTTACAGAGAACTCTGTGGATGAAATCTTTGTTCACATCTGGGTCATGACACCAGTTTGATCTCCATTATTTTGGAGGTCACTGCATGGTGAATTCTGTAGGTTGTG